>NW_022103898.1:5222480-5269913 GCF_000313985.2 Echinops telfairi | reverse complement strand
TTTGAGCACTGGGGGGGTAAGTGGTCTCACTGGTTTGAAGTTGCATCTCCTTGATGGTAGTGAGCATGAACAGCACATAGGCTTCTCAGGCTGGGTTTAGGAAGAAGGTCGTGTCTCTTTCTTTCATGGAGCTCTGGGTGGGTTCCAAACACCAGCCTTTTGGTTAGCAGCTGAGCCCCCTGGGGGTCCCTTCATTTCAGCCCAGTTCCCTCATTCAAGTCCAGGGAAACGAAAATGGGCTTAGAACATGTACCGGGAAGTCTGTAGGCCTTAGAACAGCCAACCTGTAGAGGTCAATGGGCAGCATTTGCCCAGGGAGAGAGTGCAGAAGGGAGAGGACCAGGAAACCCGGGGTGTGTGTGGGGGTGGGGGGGTTGGGGGGGAGTGAGAGCTGTTAACACTGAGGCCTGTAGCCCGAGGCATGAAACAAAATGTGGGTGAGTTGTTGAAGAGAAGACCTGTTTGCTCTGTAAACGTTCCTGTGAATCTTGATTAAAGAAAAGGAAAAAAAGCTGAATAAATAAGCCCAGTTCCTCACTGGTGAGAAAAGCTGTGGCCTTCAGGCTCCATGACGCTTCCTCTTGTTGCCCTGTGGGCCCCACCCTGAATGTTCCCCTCCTGGGTCTAGCAGGGAAGCTGGCTGTTAAGGTGTCAACGGGGATGCTGCAGAACAGAGGGCAACAGAGGTGTTTGTGACCACTGGCCTGTCATCGGGCTTCCGTGCCTGCCCACCCACCTGCCTTCCAGACCCACTTTGGGCCAGTGGGCGTCCCGTGGGTAGATCCCACAGGACATTCCAACCCTTGGGGCCCACCGTGGACATGTGGGTGTGGGTGGTGACAGTGAGTCGTTCCAACTTTTAGTGGCCCTGTGTACACCGCCACCCAGCCCTGCATCTTCACAGTTGTCATGACTGAGCCCATTGTCACAGGTACTGTGTCAATCCATCTTGTCAAGGGCATTCCTCTTGTTTTGCTGCCCCTCCGCTTTACCAGGAGACTTGGTAGTGTAGTAGGTTACACTTGGGCTGCTCACTGGAAGGTCAGCAGTTTGAAACTACCAGCTGCTCCACCGGAGAAAGATGAGGCTTTTGGCTCCCATAAAGAGTCCTCATCTCGGAAATCCTCAGGGGCAGTTCGACCCGGTACTACAGGGTTACTGAGTTGGAATTGACTCGATCACAGGAGTTTGATGCGTTGTTTCTCTTTGGGGTCTCCTTTACAAAGCGTGGTGCCCTTCTCCAGGGGTTGGGCTCTCCTGATAACATGTCCAGAATATCTGAGATAGTCTGGTCATCCTTGCCTCTAAGGAGCATTCTGACAAAAACTTCTTCCAAGACAAATCTGTTCTCTTGACACTCCATCGTAGTGTCAATATTTGTTCCACCATAATTTAAATGCATTGATTATTCTGCTTGCTTTCTTAGCCAGTGTACAACTTTCACATGTACATGTAATGATGGAAATGAACACGGTTTGAGTCAGGCGCAACCTGATCCGCAAGGTGAGCCCCTTGCTCTTCAGCATTTTACAGGGGTCTTGTGCAGGTCTTGATCTCTCAGCTGCTGCTTCCGTGAGCCTTGATCAAGCAAGAAGAAACCACGACAGCCTCCGTCGTCGTTCATGCTACATTCCCTGTCGGCCCCGTTGTGGGGATTGTCTTTACCTTGTGTTGTAGACATGGGCCAGGCTTTGGTTTTCCCAAGTCTCTGTGGGTCCAGCATTTATATTGTTTTTTGATGTTATGTTTATATCTTCATTCTCAACCTTCCTAATGCCACAACCCTTTAATACAGTTCCTCATGTTGGGATGACCCCCCCAACCATAAAATTATTTTCATTGCTACTTCATCACTGTCATTTTGCTACTGTTATGAATTGGGCAACCCCTGTGAAAGGGTCGTTCGACCCCCAAAGGATTGGAGACCCACAGGTTGAGAACCACTGATTTAAATGACCAGAAATATTTCTAAAGCCAAACCTGCTGCTGTCGATTCCGGGGCTTTGTAGTTGGAGCAGTAGCCCCGTCTTCAGGGCTCCCCAGCAGTCAACTCAGCCGTTCTCTGCCTGTGCCTTACATTCCAGGGGCCTCTCAGTCTGGGTCTGGGAGAGTTGGAGTCAACACTAGGAACGTTGGGCAACCTTCACGAGGCCAAGGACCCCATCAGCCAGGTGAGCTAGACGGCTGTTTCACGGGTCTTCCCCACACCACTGATGTGAAACTGCTCTGTAGATGGTGGGGGACCCCTGTGAAACTCACTCCCATTGAGCAAGAAAGCACATGCCAGCCTGTGCTTACCTGGCTGACTGGATCCCCCCCATCCCTTTTGGTCACTGAGAATTTCAAAAGAGGCTTTGACTTGGTAGGCAGGTGCTGTGGGCCTGGGAGAGACACAGGTGCCTGCCATCCCTGGAAGCAGTCTTTAACATGACAGCATGTGAAATTGCTCACTTCAGATCAGTAAGTAAGCACGAGAAAGCCCTTGCGTATCTCGCTGATTGAGTAGCCCAGCTCTGCCCTACTCTAGCTGCTGTGTAAAGGCAAAAGACACTGTCAGGCAACCAGCAGACTGTCTTCCGGACCAGAGGCCACCAGTGCAGCCGTCTGTCGTGGCCCTGCTCTCTCACACCTCCCTCCTCGTCATCGCCTGCCCTCCTGCACTGTCCAGTCGACCTGACTCACAGGCACCGCCCCTTTCTGAGCCCGTAGTGGCAGACCCGCCCCGCTTTACTGTGATGTCCTTCTCCAGGGACTGGTCCCTCCTGACAACGGGCCCAAAGAACATGAGCCAAAGTCTTGCCACCCTTGCATCCAGGCAGCAGTCAAAGCGCACTTCTCCCGAGACAGCTGTGTGTGTGCTTCTGGTAGTCCGAGGGCCTTGCGCTCTGCCCACTCCAACAGTCCAGTGGTTCCGTCCGCCTAGCCTGCAGTCGGCCAGCTCACACCTGCGTGGCAGGTGGTTGCAAGTACCATGGCTCGGCCCTTAGTCCTCAAGTGACGTTATCTTTTCTGTGTAAGAAAATTCACTTAGGGGGGAGAAAGATTAAGAGTTTGCTTTTTTTAAAGGATATTTTTAAGGAGTTCACAGACTTAAGATTTCCAATCCATGGTTTGTGCTCATTAAGTAAAAGTGTCTGTAATAGAAGCTGAATGATTTTTCCAAATAATTTTTAATGATTTTGTTTTGAATATTTACAGCAAAACATTCAACAAACCAGTTTGACACTTTATATGCAGGTACAATTGGATCACACTGATTACATTCTCCAAGGAATGCCACCTTTCTGCCCACTCTCCTGTGGGTTCCTCTCCCCGCAGCATAAACTCACAGCCCCTAAGGTTTCCCCTATTCCTCCAAGTTGCCCTCGTCACCTGGGTCGCCTTGGGCAGAGCTTGGAGAGCGCGGCACTTTGGGCAGGCAGCTTCACCGGTGGGGTGCAGGCATCTTCATTTGCTTGGGTGCAAGAAGACTGCAGGGGATGATTTTTGGTTCAAGGTGTGAAGATGAAGAGCAGTCGTTTCAGGGAAGTCTGGAGTCTATGAGAATATGAAATTCTGTTCTCCGTTTCCCCTCTTTTGATGAGAGCCTTCTATGGAATCTTACACCCAAACGCTCCGTCACGGTAGCCTGCCACCATCCAGTTCTCTTTTTGTTTTCCCTTTGTACTCAGTTTTCCCGTTTGTAAACACTGGGTGAAAAGGCCACCAGTCCCCGGAGTCAGTGTGCTGGACACCGGCTGGGGTGGACATTGGAGGCCTGCTGGGGTGAGCTGGCTCCTGAACAGGCGGTCACAGTTGGGGGAGCAGGATGGGACAGGGCTGGGCTGCCTTTGCTCTGCCAGCTCGCTGACAGTGCTGGATGGGCGCTGGGTATTCAGAGAGTAAGGCCAGGACCCAGTCTCTTTCTCAAGTCCGTGAAGTCCAGGTGGCCCCAGGCCCCGAGCAGGGAGGGCTTCTGTCGTGCTGTGCGGCTGGGGACCAGAGGCCATTTCGAACGAGACTTGGAGCGTAGGCAGCTGGGTTGCTGTGATGGGTTGGCTTTGAGCCCGCACACTGGCGATGGCAGTCACCCAGGAAACCAGAGACGCAGCTTCTCCGCTTTCTTCCTGGCGCTGTGGAGTCTGCAGGCTTGGGGGAGCCACACAGGATGGGGGCAGAAACTTTCAGAACTCGGAGGTAGCTGCTGTGCCTCACCCACTTGGCCCTGGGTTTCAGGATGCGGGGAGGAGGGAGGGTTCAAGGAGATTGTGGGCTTTGGCTCTGGTGTGGATGCAGCCGGGTGAGTGGGAAATGAGGTCATGCTTTAAACACTTGAGAGAGTGAACTGTAAATGCCTAAATATGGGCACCTGCGTGGGGCACACTGGTGTTGGGCACTCACGTCACGTAGTGCCCACCTGCTCTGTGCAGTGGGGCCGGGGATGCTGAGGCTCTCTCTTCCCACACCTGGCCCCTGCCCAGGCCCAGTGGCGCCCACCAGTCCCGGGGTGTCGACTCCCACGCTGAGTAGTGGTTCTGTGGGGAGCCTGCCAGAGCGGTTCTCCGTTTGTAGGCCCGGGCCTACAGACCATGGCTCTGTGACTGAGGAGACTGTGTTAGGTCTTTGTCACCATGGTCATTGGCTGGAGAAGTCGTGAGGATCTGAAAGTTCTCGCTGGGGCCCCTGGGGGCGGGGGACCGCGTGTCTCAGCGTGGCTGGCAGACTGGTGACTGGGAGTCGAGGGGCCCTGCGCATGAGGGCTGTGCTCGAGGCCAGCCGGAGTGTTTGTGGGCAGCTCTTGGAGACCCCACTGATGGGACGGCTCCGTCCCTCTATGGTGGGAGGCCCGGAGCCAGTGTGGGGAGCAGTCCCCTGGACGCCAGAGCCTGAGCCTCGGGGGCACCCAGAAGGTTATAATGCCACAGCACCCTTCTCCCCAAGCCCCAGCTTCCCAAACGGTCTCAGGGTGAGCCATGGCATTGCAGCCTGAGCTTTGCTGAGGATGAGGTGCATGGAACTGGATTGGGGGGAGCTGCAGGGGCAGACATCTGTCCCAGAAGGAGATTAGGATCTTCCACTGAGTGAAACAAATGTGCGGGCAGTGCCGTCAGAGGGGGAGCAGGGAGCCCGGTGGGCCTCACTGTCCCCCTGCAGCCTGCAGCTCCTGAACAGGGAACAGGTGGAGACACCTTTGGGAGTTTGGGGCTCTTTGCGCCTCTTCTCCGCCCGCTTTGTGTCCCCTTGTCAGAGACAGTCCTCAGAATCCCACTTGTCGCTGAGATCACGTGGCCCAGGCATCCGAAGCCATTTCCTAGCCCTGCACAGGTATTTTTGGTGATGGTGACCTGAATGTGATTGAAAAAGCAGGTATGGACCCTAAAACCGTGCTGCCCCCCCCCCCCCCCAAACACACATTGGTGTCACCTTTCAGGGAGTGGCGCTGTGACTCAAAGTTTTGGTTCCCTGGTGCTCTCCTCAGGCACCGTGCACCAGGTGGCAGGAGGGGTTCCCAGAGAGCGGGAGGGCCCCCTGACCTGGCTATTTCTGCCTGCTCTTGTTGCTGTGCGCAGAACAGTGGAGACGTGTGCACAGTGATCTCACACAGCACCTACAGGGGAGGACAGGCACAGGTTTGTCATGGCACATAGCCAGCAGGATTGTGGACACCCCCACCCCTGAAACATGTTGTCTATAGCATGTGTTCGTTCTCGGTTAGGGTAAATGGGAGTTGGGAAGAGTTGACCCATCTGGAAGGCGCCTTACAGTCCATGGCCTTACAGACCATGGCTGGGTCATGGAAGCTGAGGTGACACTGCCCTGGTTATTTCCTGGGGTGGGGTCTGCATGGCCACTCGGGGAGTTGGCGCAGGGGCAAAGCCTGGTCCAGAAGTGCTTGAAAGGAGCCCTAGTGGTGCTGTGGATTAGGTATGGGGCTGCTGACCGCTGGCCCGTGGCTGGACCCCAGCACCTGCTTTGTGGGAGAAAGGCAAGGCTGTGTTCCCACCAGGATGTGCAGCTCTGGGACCGTCAGGAGCCAGGTGTCCTCTGCCTTGTGGGGTCTCCCTGCGTCAGAATGGCCTCTCCCACGGGCCGCTCTTGGGAGGGAGAGGAGGCTACCTGCTTCGGCCCAGGTTGACAACCTAGGGAACCAGGTCTCCTTTGCCCGGTGGGCTTGCTGTGGCCAGAATGGACTCGCTGGCCTGCGCGTCGTTTGGTTGTGCTGATCTACACGACGACCTTCGATGTTACCCCAGCCTTTGCGCTCCTCCTGGGTATTGGTGGCAGCTCGAGTCTGGGGAATGGAAGACTGACGGGTTTCTCTCTTCAGGGTTCACAGATGGATTCAGTGGCAAAGACCACCAACAGAAGTGAACAGAAATCAAGGTAAGCAAGACTCCAGCCCCTCCAGGGTTCGGGTGCACACAGTGCCTCCCCTGAGCTGCGTTGCTGGTCTAGGGCACCTTGGTCTCTGAGGGTCGGGAGCGGATGCTGGCGGGCCGCCTGCCCCTTGGCTTCAACAAGAGGAGGCAGTGTTCTGCAGCGGTGCCTGGCATACCAGCAGCCTGCGTGTCTGTCCTGCGGGCGGGCTCCCCGCGGTGGGGTGATGGTGCTCCTGTAGGACGACGGAGTGGAAGCCCCAGAGAGTTTCTAAGGCTGTCTTCCTCATGGAGGGGCGGCCCTCCTTCTCCCTCAGCGCAGTGGCTGTTGGGTTCAAATCGCCGACCTCTCCATCAGCAACCACTGCTCCACCAGGGGTCCAGGAATAAGACAGCACCCCCAATCCCTTAGGAAACGCGCTCACCTGCTGCCACCGAGTCCCTCTCACCCCCGTGACCCTCTAGGACAGTGTTTCTCAGCCTTCCTAATGCCGCAACCCTTTAATGCGGTTCTTCATGCTGTGGTGACCCCCAACCGTAACATTATCTTCCTTGCTACTTCTTAACTGTAATTTTGCTATTGTTATGAATCGGGCGACCCCTGTGAAAGGGTTGTTTGACCCCCCAAAGGAGTTGCGACCCCCCAAGGGAGTCGTAACCCCCAGGTTGAGAACCGCTGCTTTAGGACATCGTTTCCCAAATGGATATGATTTACTGCCCGCCCCTTTCAGAGAGATGATGGCTCACTGCCCCTCTGCACTTAAACACATCTCTAGTGCAGCCCCGGTCTCGGGACAGTGTGGGCCTGCCTTCACAGGCAGTGCCCATCAGTCCAGTACTCCTGGGTGGTCTGGCACACAGGAGAACTGCCCCACAGGGGAGCCGCCCTCCTGTCTTTCTCTGTAGAGCCGCTGGTGTGCTGACCACTGCGTCCCAGGGCTCCCTTGGAATCAGTGCCCAGGCTCCCGGTGGGGTGGGGTGGTAAAGCCAGTGCCCTGCAGGCTGCCTGAGCCCCTGGTGCTTAGGTTCTCTCTGCGCCACAGTACTTCGGTTGATGTTTCTTCTCTCCCTCCGTGTCACATAGAAAGTTCCTGAAAAGCCTGGTCCGGAAGCAGCCACAGGAGCTGCTGCTGGTCATCGGGACGGGCGTGAGTGCGGCCGTGGCCCCGGGCATCCCGGCGCTGCGCTCCTGGCGAGGCTGCATTGAAGCTGTGATCGAGGCTGCAGGCCAACTGGAGGTGCTCCACCCCGGGGACATCGCCGAGTTCCGAAGGAAGGTGACCAAGGACCGAGACCTGCTGGTCCTTGCCCACGACCTCATCCGCAAGATGTCCCCTGTGAGTGAGTCCCTGGCAAGTTGTGCATGTCCCTCTGGTCCATAGAGCTCAGGTCAGAGCTGGCGAGTTAGGACAGACTCGGGAGTTTTCTAGTCATGGGCTGGGCTGGGCTTTGCGGGTGGGGGTGGAGACTCTGGCCCTTGTCTGCTGGTAGGCGTGTTCCAGGGGAGGAAGGATGGTCAGTGATGGAGATGCTGTGATACCTGTGGTTAGGAGAGCCCGGGGCTAAAATGCATGGTCTGCTCCTCCACAGAGCAGGTGAGGTGACAGGTCAGTGTTGGGTCCTCCATGATGCACCCAGCCAGATTGAGGTCAGAGGCTGGACCTCTTAGGCAAATGCAGGGAGTCGCTAGGCAGCATGGAGGTCCATGGGCAAAACCACCCCTCCTGGAGAGCAGCCAGAGGGGATGCTGGCTCCCCAGGGAGTGAATATGAATATTTGAGCGTCATGCTGCTGTTCGCTCTACTTGGCTCATGTTCTGAGGACTTTACCTAAAGGGGCTCCAGGGAGGCCCTCAGCACGAGGCTCTCGATGCTGCCCTGCGGTGCTGTGTGTGGAGTTCAGGTGGGTGGGGGCTGGGGGCAGATCAGAGCTGGGTGCAGAGCACAAGTGGCTTGGCACAGGTGCCCAGTGGGGCTGAATTTCCAGGGAATCCCGACTAAGGCAGAGAAAGGAGCTGGAGAGCATCCCAGAGCACATGCACGGTGGGTGGTGACCCTCACTGGGGAGCGGGAGAAAGGACACCTGTGCGCTCAGGGCTAGTGAGGAGGTTGGTCGGGGTGGGGGTAGGGTGGGGAGAGGGGGCTTCCTGGGAGGTGGTGGTGGGTTGAGGGGAGGGGGACTGCAGTGGGGGCAGTTGGGCCAGAGGCTGAGGAGGAGCAGCTCTCCGGGAGGTACACACCTAGTGGGTGCCTGAGGGTGACCTGGGGTATCCGAGGCAGGCACTGCCAAGATGGGCCTGGTGCTAGGGAGCAGGATGGCAGAGTGTGGAATCCTCGGTGAGTGGCTGCCAATTGCCACCGAGGGTGGTGGACACCCAGCTGGAGGGCAGACAGAAAGTGGGAGCCAAAGTCAGGGTGGGGGGAACGTGCCCCAGGAGGGCTTTCGCAGCACAGGAGGTGGGCCTGAGTGGGAAACAGGCAGTCCTGGTGGCCACAGGGCAGGGTGGAGACGGGCCCCTCCAGGCCCATGACAGGGATACAGGCGGGTGCCTGGGAGGAAGTGGGCGCCTCAGAGTCTGGGGGCTGGGAGCTCTGAGGAGGTGGGCTAGGAGCTCAGTGTGTCGGGAAGGGGGCTGCCTGGAGCCCGGTGGACATGGACACGCAGTCACTGAGGGTCTCTGGCTTCCTGTGCAGTGAGGGCACCACCGGTGAAGGGGTGGATTCTAGGGGAGTGTGGTGGGCAGGGGTTCTAAGTGGGGAGACAGACTGGTTGGGGATCCTTCAGGGGCACGGACTCTGGCCCTCTACATCCTTCCCTGTTATCCACCCCCACTTCCCTGATTCCCTTAGAACAAAACTGCATAAAAGATCCAGGTGTACTCATTGTCACCCCCGCTTTCCCCAGGCCTGGTCCCATGCACTCGGTCAGTGTCTGTGTGGTGGCATCTTCTGGGCTTTGCTCTCACTTCCTGTGCCCCCACCCTCACCCCTGGCATGGCTGTGCCTCATGGTCAGTTGAGGTGGAAGGCAGGGGTTGGGGATTGGCTGTCACCCAGTGCTGTTGTGCCTGTTTCGGCCTCTGCTTAGGGTGTTGGGTTGTGTTTTGCCTGCTTGCTGTGTCCCCAGCTCCTGGAACATGGCGGCCACTGAGATGCTGTCTTTAACTCCCGCTCTGCCTCTCTAGCGCACAGGTGACACCAAGCCCAACTTCTTCCAGGACTGCCTCATGGAGGTCTTCGACAGCCTGGAGCACCACATCCAGGACCCGCTGGTGCTACAGGCCATCCTCAACCTGATGGAGCGTGGCGCTATGGTGCTCACCACCAACTACGACAACCTGCTCGAGCTCTTTGGGCGGCAACAGGGTCGGCCCATGGAGTCGCTGGACCTCAAGGACAAGACCAAGGTGCGGGCACCGGGCCCCAGGAGGCCGCTACCTGGCAGTTCTCCATGGTTGGCCCCCAAGCACGCTCAGACCCCCAGCAGCTGGACAGGGAGACCCTTCATCCCTCCAGGCTTTCTGGCCCTGGTTTCTTGTAGTATTAAATTAAAAAAAGTGATGCTGGGGGAGTGAAGGGCCAGCCCCCACCCGCTGCTACTACTATTACTACTACTTGGATTCAGTAATGCACAATTGTACGGTTGAGATATATAAGTATTATATTAAAGTCATTGAGAGCATGAGAGATAATACAATAATACAGTCAGACACATTACATGGTACCATTGCTCACCTCAGCCCAGCTTGGTGGTCCACGTGGAGAGAGGGGGAAGGGAAGGAGGGTAAGGGAACAAGGGAGTGGGGGAAGAGTCAGGGAGGTCAGAGTCTGAGGGGTCCGAGTCCGAGAGCTCTATATTGCTGACCCATGCCTATATACCTTTTGGGGGCATGCCAGCCCACTAATTACAGGTAGAGCCATACGTCACAGGGAGGGGTTACACTATAGGGTACCCAGTTATGAGAGGGTGGTCTCTGGGTCTCCATAGAAACCATTATCAGTTGGGTGCGAACTCCGCCCACAGGAGCCAAACTAATGGCCTTAGGCTCCAGAGAGAGGTAACCCATTGTCTCCAGCATCTGGGAGCTGGCCCAGCCCTGCCGTGGCATGAGACAGCAGTCTGGCAACAAGTATCTGACTTCCCTCCACAGCTTCTCAGTTGTCCTTTCTGACTTTCTCCTTGGTCCCTGCATGGTGCAAAACAGTTTGTGCACTCAAGGAGCTGTGGTGGTGCAGGGGCTCTGAGTTTGGCTGTGATCTGTGTGGTTGGCAGTTCAAAAGCACTGGCAGCTCCGTGGCAGAAAGACTGGGCTTTATACTTTCGGAAACGCACAGGGATCACTATGAGTCAGCATTGACAGGATGGCAGTGAGTTTTTGAGTTGATTAACCTGAAGTCCGTGGTTCAAACCCACCCAGTGGTGCTGCACAAGAGAGGTCTGGCTTCTGAAAGGGAGCCAGCCGGGTGGAACCTGTGTGCATAGCCCACGCTGTGCTCCGGGGGCTCCAGGAGGTGACATTGGGCGGGTCTGGGCGCTTTGTTTTGGCATTGCTCTCTGTAAGATTCTCAAATGCACACTCAACTCCTTGTAGCCAGAATCACTGCCATCGGGTCGATGCCAACTCACAGCGACCCTTTAGAACAGGCAGACCTGACTCTGGGAACAGAAGGGCCCGTGTGGGACCCACAGAGCGACTGGTGGCTTCAAGCTGCTGCCCTTGCAGATCGCAGCCCAACGTGTAACCACGTGGTCGCCGGCGCTCCGTAGACCAATGTACAGGAAGGAAAGCCTCACGAAGGCAAAGCAGAAGCTTCCATGGCCTTAGTGGCAACTAGAACAAAATGGGATGGCAGCCTATGTGGTGTTTGTACCAAGTTACAAACTTTTCCCGTAAATGTAGGAGATCTTCCGTTATTAAATGCTTTTAAAAGCGTGCTTTAAAATGGCCAGATAGTCATACACATAAATTATGACTGCCCCTTCCCATGCCCTCGTCAGCATCACTCTGCTCTCGTGAGTGAATGATGCTGCCCTGCACCTGGTGTCCCCACCCCCTGTGCCCACCTCCAGCGTCAGTGCCCAGACGGCCGTGGGGTCACAAGGCATAGCTGTGAGAGACATGACTGTTCAGGGCTGTGGGGTCAGTTCTGACTCATAGCCACCCCGTCTACGACAGAGTGGAACACCGCCTGCTCCTGCCCAGCCTCACAGTCGTCACGTCTGAGCCCATTGTTGCAGCCACTGTGTCCGTCCATCTTGTCGGGGCCCATCCTCCTTTCTCCCACTGCCCCTGCCCCCTCCAGCTTTCCCAGCATGCAGTCTCCTTTCCCAAGCATCAGGGCCTTCTCTGGTGCAGGAGCCAAACTGACACAGGACTGAGAAACGCAGGGCCCTCCCTGCGGCCCCTCTGACAGGTTGGCGGTCAGTCAGCTCACGGGATTGAGATGTTCCCTCCTGAACGGTGTGTGAGATACTATAGTGAAGGGTGGGGTGGGGTGGCTTGCGTCAGCACAGCTGCCTTAGCGCCAGTGGGAACGGCTCTGTCGTGAACCACGAGGCCGGTGGGTTTCCACGCGTGCCTGCATGAGGTGACACCAGTTTCCCTCTTCATGTTTGCCAGGTGCTCCAGTGGGCAAGAGGCCACATCAAGTATGGCGTCCTCCACATCCACGGCCTGTACACTGACCCCTGTGGGATGGTGCTGGACCCGTCAGGGTATAAAGATGTGACTCAAGACTCCGAAGTTATGGTGCGTCTCCTGGTGGCCTAGCGCTCCGAGCCTGTGGCCTAGCCCTGGGGACGCCTGGTGCCACGGGGCTGCATTCCAGGTGGTTCCCTGGGTCCTGTATCCCTCGGTCTGCCTGCTTGGTGTACTGGTTGGGGTGGGGGTGGGGTGGCTGGCATGGGACCACTGAGACTGCACACAGCGTCCTCTGCGGAGAGCTCAGCCCTGCCTGGAGGGGCCTCTTGTCACCCAGGGAGCAGGGGAAGCTCCTCAGCAGGGGGGCCCTGCTGGCCATTTCTTGCACACACCTGGAGTGTACCTCTTGGCTTCCCTGCTCCCGTCTGCACTCTCTGAGCCCAGTAGTGTGCCCCCTGGGCCCGCCTTCCTCGCTGTTTCCCTGCAGCAGTCGTCCATCTGCTCATCCACAAGCTCAGGGCTGGGGCTGGGGGGATCCGTCACTCATTGGCACCCCCAGAGCCCATGTGACTGGCACTGGGGTGCCCATAGCAGGGCGACTGGGCTGTGTCTGGAGGCTGTGTGATAAAGGTGGTGGGTGCCACTGAGCCTTCTCCAGGTGTCACCCTGTGGTCTGCCCAGCCCACCCTCTTTGCTTCTGGCAGTTGCCTGCCCCTCATCTTTCCCTCCCACAGAAAGAACTCTCTCTTTCATTCTCTCTCTCTCCCCCACGTAGGCAGGCATGGCTCCAGGTGTCTGTGGGCGCAGCTCTGAGCCGGAACATTCTGAATACCTTGTTTAATGTTTTAATATTTAGACGTTGTACATGTGCTAGATTTGAGCTCAGCATTTGCACCACTGGGCTAGAAGGGCTTTGATTTGGGGCACAGGCCAGCTGACTGGCTGCCTGGGTCTGAGCCTTGTGACAAGTGCGGGCAGGTGCTGCGACTGGCTGCTCTGTGTGGCTCCTGGGGGGCCGAGAGCAGTGTCACACACTTTGTGGGGTGACTGACTGTCACGTCCACGGCCTCCCTTCCTCCAGGAGGCGCTGCAGAACCTGTACCTGAGCCGGTCCTTCCTGTTCGTGGGCTGCGGGGAGACCCTGCGCGACCAGATCTTCCAGGCGCTGTTCCTCTACGCGGTGCCCAACAGGGTGGACCTGGAGCACTACATGCTGGTGCTCAAGGAGGGCGAGGACCACTTCTTCAAGCAGCAGGCTGACCTGCTGCTGCACGGCATCAAGGTGGTGTCCTACGGGGACTGCTTCGACAGCTTCCCAGGCTACGTGCAGGAGCTCAGCGCCCAGATCTGCCGCCAGGGGGGCCCAGGTACCAAACCCAGACTACTGCTCCCCTAGTCTTTGAGAATCAGATTTCCCTACCATAGCAGAGTTGCCTCACACAATTGTTCTCATGCCCAACAGTTGCCTTGGTGCCCTGGGCAATTGAAAGCTTTGGTCCATAATCCAGTAGAGTGTAGGTACCCCCGCATCCCCTCGCCCCAGTTGTCCTTGTGCACTCCAGGACCAGTGTTGCCCAGTAGAATCCACCACCCTTCTTGGTCATCGGGAGCCTCCTAGTGCTTCGCAGGGCCACCCAGGGCTGTGGGGCAGGAGAGGCTGGGCAGGGGTGGGTGATACCCTGTGGTTGGACAGATGCAGTCACCCTAAAGTCTGTACGCACCCCCCCACCCCCACCACACCCCCACCCTGTTTTAGATGCCTTGCCCAGAGAGGAAATGACCAAGCTGCTCTATCCCTTGGTGTTGCTGGAAAGTGCAGACCCCACCCAGCCACTCTCTCATCACTGCCTTAGGTGAACACATTGATTTTCTATAGAAGTTGGTGTCGTTGTGCACCCAGGTCTGTTGCACACCACACACTGTACAGTCATTGGTGAGGGTCTTCTTTGGGGAGCAGTTTGAGGCTTGGCATGACCGAGGCAACCGAGAAACCCGAGCCTGGTCGTCTTGCCGAAGGGCACTCTGGTTATGTCGAGGGTCCTGAATCATTGACGATGGCACACTCGCCAAGTTCCATGCAGCTTCTCATGTCACGGTAATGGGAGCCCAGGCACACAGCGCAGACAGGCTTAGCCACGCCACAGCGAGCCGCAGAACTGGGGGCCCATGACTGGCTCAGAGCACCCGGCTGTGAGGGTAGAGCCTGGAGGGTGCCAGGCTCAAGGCCACTGAGCGCAGGGCAGCCTGCAGTGTGTCTGGGTTGCTGTTTGGTTAGTTACAAGTGGTCGTGTGCCGCTTGGTGTCGACGTGGTAGTGTTGGCAGCATGGTGGCTTGGAGAGACAAGCCCCCAAGGGCTCTGCCTTACATGTCCCAGCTGGCCCTACTTCTGGTCGCCCTCGCCACTGCTGGAGGTAGGTGACAAGTGAGCCGTGGGACACTTGTCTACTACTTAGTGCCCAGGTGTACACCAGGCCTCTCCCCTCTGCCCAGCCCCCTTGATCTTAGGCCCGGCAGCTGAGTAGGGTCATTGGATTACCAGGACTCCCAATCCCTGACTGTGTTGTTAAGGACACAGATACGGGGTGCTGAGCAGGGAGGCAGGGTGTTCAGGACACAGAGGACCTGGCCAGTGCTGGGACGGGGTGGGGCGGAGGAGCCCGCTCTGACAACTTGTTTTACTTCTTCTCAGACGCAGATCGGGTGGACAGCACCACGCTCCTGAGTAAGGCTCCCCTTGACTTCTGTTGCACGCCTGTTGCCCACACCCCCTTTACATGCTTCTCTCTGCTGGTCCCAGCTTGTGTTAGACACGTCCCTGCCAGGGAGGTTGGGCCAGTGCCGGCCTCCAAGATGGATGCAGGGGGGAGCCAAGAGGAGTCCATGTGTGCTGGGCTGTGCAGTGTGAGGTGCAGCCATGTGGCAGCTCCCCCTCCCCCCACCCCGAAAATTCTGGACCGGTCTACCTGGCGCAGTTTCCTAGTTCACACTTGGCCCAAGTGGAGTCATTCTGCTGGGCCCAACGCTGCCCTTCCCAGACTCCCCAAGCAGGCCAATGTCAGCAACTCTTGGGTTCCTGCCACGTGCTGGCCAGGAGCGGAGGCCTGTGTGCTCAGCCTCAGCCTGCCCATGGCCTGGCCACCTCCCCAGAGATGCAACACGTGTCTGTGTGGCATCTTAACAGTGGGTCGAGCTTAGTTCAGGCAGCTTCTCAGTTGGAACCCATCATCACGTGATGGGCCCTCTAGTTTGTCACTCACATGAGTCCTAGACAACGCCCCCTTGCCTTCTGGAGAGGCTTTGTTCCCTGGGCAGTGTCTGTAGTGTCCTGGGGAGACTGAGGGTGGGCATGCTGGAGGCTCTGACCTGCCTGTGGATTCCCCCCTTCTTGCAGGTAATGCCTGTCAGGACTGTGCAAAGAGGAAGCTGGAGGAGAATGGGGTGGAAGTTTCCAAAAGGCTGCGGCTGTCGGACACCGGTGGGTAGCCCCTTCTAGTTGGAAACATGTTGCAAACCCACCTGGTCTGCTTGGGTGTGGCTTGTGGGGCTTTGCTTTATATCCTTCATTTCCTGCTGGGAAGGATGATGACATGCCACGTCCCTGTCGCCTGCGGACTTGATGAATTTCCCCATCTAACCAGGCTCACAGGGAGCCCTGGTGCCATAGTGACTGTGTACTGGCTGATCACTGCAGGGTCTGCAGTTTGAATCACCAGGTGAGGCCTACTCCCCGAAATAGCCACACGGACCGTAAGTGCTTGGCTTCATGGAAGAAAAGTGCATGTGGAACCTGCATCTTAAGATGGTAGTGGTAGCCAGCGTACCGGTCAGCCCCACTCTGCCCTGCGGGCTGGCTGTGGGTCAGAATGGCTGTGAGGGCTTTGCTTTTTCCCAGTTCCAGAAACATGACCAGACCTCCTACACACAACGCACACCGCACACACACCTGCTTCCCCATGTCCAGTGGTGGCACTATCATGACTTAAGCCAACTTGATCGTAGAGAAACCATTTAAAGCATCTGTTTCTGAGCCCACCTCTGAACAGTAGCCACTCTCTCCCAGCTGGGCTGGGTGCCTTCAGCTCTCCTGCACCCAAGTCTCTGTCATGACAGTCAGCTGGTGTGTGTGTGGTGGGGGAGTGGCTGCCTCCCACTCCCTACCTTGCCTAAGTCAACTACCCAACAGGCGGGGATGTGGGGAGGGGCAGCTGGTCCAAAAAGTTCTGCCATAGCAGTGTTTACATGGAAATACCTTTTCTTGGGGATTCCCCAGGGTCCCTCCAAGGTCATGTCACATGGTCAGGGTCCAGTGTGTGTGTTTCTTGCTTTGTTCCGCATAGAGACCTTAGTGCTCTCCAGGTCCTCTGTTTCTTGAGCAGTGCTTAGGCTCCTCTTCTGGTCCAAAGACTAGTGTGGCCTCTTGCGTCTCACCTTCTTACCAAGCCCGCCCTCTTGCTGTCCCCAGGCTGCCTTGTCCTCGTGCCCCAAGGACCCTCAGACACTGTGAGAGGAACGTGCCACCGGCTGGTGCTCCTGCAAGTGTCTGTACCTGGCCCTTAGGCGCCGCTAGTAGTTGAACCTAGAATTCTTGGCCATTTCCCCTCCGGCTGCCACTGTCTGAGCAACCAGACTTCCTGGTGAAGAAGCTCTGGTGCTCACCGTGCCCTCGCTGACGTGCAGGAAGCCTGCCGCTCTCTTTTCTCCACACTGCTGGCAGCTTTCCCCGATGTCTGTGTAGAACCCCGGAGGGAGGCTGTGTCTAAGTGGAAGTCTTTTTCACGTCCTTGTTTCGTTATTTTCCTTCCACTTAGCCAGTGTGGAGCAGTCTCTTATCTATGTGGTTATCCCCAACTCTTCTCTTCCTGAGATTCATACTAATGGGGACCGTTGGCTTGATGTCTAACGTTCTGTACTTTTTCTCTAATGCCTTTTATCTAACTACATTAAAAAACAAAAACAGTTTTCTGCGAGGGTCTCTGTGTCCTACTCTTGGGGTAGATACTTCCCTTGGCTATCTGTCCCTGAGCTATCTCTTCTCTCAGCGTCTGTTCTTCACCTGTTATCATTCCACACCTGGGAGGCACCAGGAGCCTCTCCAGCCATCTGTGGCCTGGACGCTCTTCCTGAGGAGATTGGGAGAGGAATCTTCAGCTAAGGATGAGCAAACCACAGTAAACAAGTCACCAATCACCAGGGGATTTTGAGAACTCCAAAGTGTTTAACATACTGCTTATTTACTAAGCAATGGCATTAGGTAATTCCTTAGTGGGCATCTGTGAGCCCAGGCGCGTGGTGGAGTGGTTAATTGTTGACATGACAAAACGATAAGTTCAAACCCACTGGCGGAAGATATGGTCATCAGCTCTTGAAGGATGACAGCCTCAGGCCATACGGGTGCTCTCGGGCCCCCTCCCCCATTAGTTGGCACTGCCCCTCGGTTGTGGGCTTAGTGGTTCTTGACATGCTGAGACAAGAGCAGGCGCTGTTGCCGAGATTGGCTGTAGAATCAAGATTCTTAGGCATGCGCAGACAGCATGGTGTCAGAGCGAGCAGCTGAGGAGGCTGTGCTGTGGCTGAGAGGCCCATAGCCATCCTGCTGGCACCGGGGACGCCATCCCTCACTTATGCCTTGCAGGATGCAGATGTGTTTTGGGGCACGGCGCCTAGAACATAGTTCCCAAGTGGGTTTTGCTCACCACCGCCTTTTCAGAAGTAAAAAAAGATCAAGTGCCCCTTTCCCCCGGCACTTGTGTGCTGTAGCCCATCCTCCAGGAGACAGGGGTGGGGTCTCCTTTGCAGCTCTCTGGGGAGATGGTATCGCCAGATGTGGGAAGCCCTGCCTCTAGAGGGAGGTTTGTGCTTTGCCTGTTTGGGGACTGAGCAGACCTGCATCCTCCAAGTGTCCCCTTAGCATGGCTTTGCCTCTGGATATCTTCCGCCCATGGCTCCTTGGGTCTGGCCTCCCCAAGGTCTCTGGTGTCTCATCTTGGCTCCCGGTGGCTGTTGCTGTTGGTGACAAGGACCTTCTCCTTGGCTTCAGGCTGTGTGCCCGAAGCAGGCCTGGCCCAGGAGGCTCTGCAGGAAAGCAGTGGGCAGACCATCCCATGGTTTGTGTTGACCAAGCCAGTGTCCACTGCTAGCACATTCTTCTACACAGGCTGGTGGGCCTGGTCAAAGCCATACTCTCCCGTCTGTCCACTCAGGAATGGAGCCAGCATGCTGATTTGTGGGCCAAACCCTTCCTCATAATTAATTTTGTTCCTTTACTAAACAGTGCTTCTTTTTCCATGTTAGATGGGTTTTCAGAATCTGGTACACTCTCCCTAAGCTCAGTGGGTTCAGACTGAAGCTACTAACTGCAAGGTCAGTGGTTTGAATCCACCAGCCAGAGAGCGATGTAGTTTTTCTCCTGTAAAGAACGAACTGTCTTAGAAACGCACAGGGGCAGTTCTACTTGGTGTACAAGGCTACTGTGAGTCGGCAATGAGTACAAACATCAAACTGAACCCCCTCCGTTGGCTCAGGTGCAGTGTCCCTGTAGGATAGGAGAGCTGCCCATCGGGTTTTCCAGGCTGTCAGCTATAGGGAAGCAGGCTGCCAGACCATTTTCTGAGGAACAGCTGGTGGGTTTGAACTTTCCACCTCGTAGCTGAGCACTGAACCGCTGCGCCATCGGGGATCCTTTGTGTGTATACACACCCACTGTGAACACTTGAAGCCTTTCTGAAAAAGAAGTCCCATTGTGAATAGTCTTGTAAGAGCACTTTATCATCGTGTGTCCCTTTCTTTTGCTTAAACAGATGATGCTGGAGGGTCTTGAGATCTAAACCCAATAAAGCCTACAACCTGAGCACCAGCCTCTGTAGCCGCAATGCCACATGCGAGCGATGAGGACCGGCCAGAGAAGGCCACTCGGATCTCAGTTCTCCACCGTCACCTACCCCCCAAAAGAACACGTGAGGCTGAGGCTGGGTGAAGGCGCCCCCGCCTGTCTGCCTGCTGGCAGGGGTAACACACCACATCAGGTAGTTCTGTCAGGACCGTCGATGGGACCGGCTATCTCAGGGACCGGAACCTGGGCCAGCCCTCAACAATGAGGGGTGAGTGAAGACTGGCCTACCCAGCAACCCTGGTTGCCAAAGAGAAAATGAGAAACCAGACACTGACATTTTATCCCGTCTCTGCCAACAGTTGTCTCTGCGGAGGAAAGACTCGAAAGGCGTGTTTGTTGCATCGTTAAATAGTGAGGGGTGAGTGGGACCCACAGGCCCAGGAGCAGCTAGTGAGAGTGGTGGTTTAAGGACAATCAATGGAATGGGGTGGTTTCAGCTGCCTCTGTTCCAAAGACATTAGCGGGCCCCTTCACAGTGCAGTCCCGCCACCCTGGCCTCAGGGCAAAAAAGCAGCCTCAATTTGTCACTTAGTTGTAGTTAAAACTCCCAGTTTTCCGGTCTTTTGGGGTCAGTGCAGCCTTCCTGTCCTCAGCGCTTGGGGCCCAGCCGGGGCCCTAGTGAAGGGGCCGCGCAGAGAGAGGACAAAGGCCTGCAGAGGCTGCCAGCCCTTGATGGGACGTTTCTTGCCGAGACTGTGCCACTCCCCATCGATGGCATCGAAGCACTGCAGCACTGTTACACGTCACGGATCTTGAAGCTTCAGATGTCCCTCCTAAGAGCTGTTTCCTTCTGCAGCACAGACAGGCTATCATGCTGGTCCTGAATCGAGCGCTAACCTCGTTCGTGTGTGCATCTCTGTGGCTCTGAGCAGCGGTGTCAGCCAACAAGTTGTAGCTCGAGCTGCCACTCCCCTGGAAGGCCACGTCATCGATTAGCACATGTTTAAAATAAACTTCCTGTGGACCACTGAGGAAGTGCAGTTGGGCTGGGCATCCTCTGGAAGGCACTGTGGGTGTGGGCTGAGGGCCAGCTCTTGGCCCCTTCACCAGGCTGCAACCTACCCACTGCCGTTGTCCCTTACCACCCTTCTGGTGTGAGCAGGGTCTGTCCACTGTGTCCCTGTTTGCTCAAGCCAGAATGGGCTTTCCATCGTGCCTCCCCAGACCTAACGTCATTCTTGGGGTCTTTAAGAAGTTTGCTCACTTCTCTCCCTGATCCACATGCTTCTCTCCCTGATCCACATGTGCCCCGCAATGGCCACACATGCCTCGCGGGTCTCTCCCTTCCCAGCTCCTGCCTCAGCTGGGGTGAGAATCTGGGAACTCCTTCCACTTTCGCTGCCTGCTGCCACCAGCAGCCATGGGTCCTCTCAGGAGTGAGGTGCTTTGGGTAGTGTTGCAGCGCTGGCGAACTTCTTAATCATGTAACAGGTTCAGGTGGCTGTGGCTTTTACTAGGGTCCTGGTTGGTGTGTGTCACTGAGGTTTTGAGTGATATGTCTTGACTCCCCCGTTCCCCATGGGCCCCGTGCAGTGTGAGCAGAGCAGACTGGGCTGAGGCTCACCTGTGACTCTGGATCACCCGACTTGAGGGGTGGGTCTAAAGAAGCTGCTGGCAGCAATGATGGGACCACTCGATGGTGAGGTTGGCATTTTTCAAGCCAGACTGAAAACTAGTATGGGCCTGAATATATGAAGCATGCATGAACCAGTATGATGCCCAGGATGGCAATAATCCTAGGTCAGCGCCTGCCAGAAATGGGATCCTCCTCTTAGAAAAAAAGAGCAGCTTGTGTGTTGCATGGCAACCAGGCGTCTTGACTGGAAGAGTCTGAAACAGTGGCCCAAAGATGGCTGCTATCCCGCCCTGCTAGGAGTCTCAGTCCAGTCTGAGCAGTGATCCAGTCCCAAGCATCAGGCTCTCCTGCGGTCTCCTGTCCCATAATTGTCATTTGAGCACACCTACATTTTACAAATGTAAGCTTACTCCACTGTGCTGTGGTGGCCACTAGGGAACTGGTTTGAAGCCCTGCTTTCAGGAGCTGGAGGTGCAGGTGATGTCGTCCTCACTGGGGGCCAATACTAGACTCAGGAGAATCCAGTGATAATTTGAGATGCATAGCTTTTGTGACAATCTACGTTGGCCCCAAATACATTATTGTTACATGAAGCAGTGGTGAGTGTCGCAGGAAAGCAATCCCATCACTTCCAGAGGCTGCTCCTGGGCTAGCTCTCGGGCCCAACAAGGTCTAAGGAGAAGACTACCAGTGGTTATTGGTTCACTTAGAAATGGAAATGGAGTCCTTTAGAAAATTCTACATCTTTTCTACCCACAATATATTGAATAGAGATGTCATCTGTTATTTGAGAAAGCCTGTGGTTTTCCAGTTTCCTTAAATTATATTCAGAAAAATGTCGATAGCATGGGAACAGACCTTTTTCAGTTTGACCATTAAACTTGGTTTTGCTTCTCAAAAGTTGTCAACTGGAGACATTTGAAAATAGTAAATTTTTTAATTGATATTTTCAATATTGATAAACAGTTCCTCTGAAAGAATTTCCTATAAAACTTAACTTACTGCCCTGCCATGTAAAAACAAAAGACTTTCTCTTACAGATTATTTAAAGGCACCAGAGTTGGCACAACCCAAGTGAAGACAGGGCAGTTGAAAATCTTATGAATTTAAACGTTCAGCTGTGGTACAAAACTGCTAACTTCTTAAACTCATCCCAAGTGAACTCTCAGCGAAGCTCACTCCAGGAGAGAGGGTAATGGTGCCTTTCCAAGTGAGCCTGCTGCTGGGTGGAATGAAGGGTTGATTCCTGGTGCTGCAGAGCCGTTAGAACGTCAGCCTGGCCACCCGAGGACTGTCCTGTGGCACAGTGGCTCAAGAGGGCACATGCTCCTGATGGGACTCTCGGTGCCTCCTGCTGCTCTCATGGCCCTCAGTGTCTGGGTACTGAGAGAGGTCGAGGGTCAGGACCCGGCTGAACATGCAGTCCTCATGCTGAAAGGCAAAGAGGGCAGTAAGCACCAGCCCGTGTTCAGGGACTCTGGATTTGCACTGGTCTGAGGCCCACAGGCCATGCAGTGATCTCTGCCTGCAGGGGCTCCGTTTTTTTGGTGCTCTCTGGCCTAAGCCTCCATTTTCAGGATCCCTATTTCTTGGTGGGGGTCCCCTACCATCCTGGAAGGGTGTTAAGTCAATTTTCACTTGGACCTAAAGACACAGAAGGTAAACGGATTTTTACCTTAGCTTACAGGAGAATTCATGGAGTAAAACCTTACACTCAAGCAAACAAAGGGCTAGCACTGGTTGCTCAATGCTGTGAGCCCAGGGCCTCTTCTGGATGGCCAACGGGAGGAGGGCTCCCTCTCTCTGCTACTACAGGTCTTGGAAAGGAGCCCTGGTGGCAGAGTGGGCTACATGTGGAGCTGCTGACCATAAGGTCAGCAATTCAAACTCCCCAGTCGTTCTGCGGTAGAAAGATGAGGCTGGCTGTGTACTCCTGTGAAATCTGCAGCCTCTGAAACCCAAGGGGTTCTACTCAGAGTCGTTTATGAGTCAGAATGACCCAATGACCAGGGCTTAGCTGGCTGTAGGACTTGGAACTTCTAATGTCTTAGTTTTCCCCTTGGATACGTCTAAAAGCCACTCGGCCTCTTGGTATCTCTGCCACACACAATGTATCCGTTGCTGATGAAAACAGTGAACGAACAACCTGGGTCAGGTGGGTGTTAAGATATACTATTACTTTACAAAACAAGATGGTCACACTTGGTGGCTTCCCATCTTCAATTTGCTTGTTTCATTTAAAATGCCCTTACACCTCTACTGTCATGGAAAAACAATCTCCCAGACTCCAAACTCAGTGTCTTTCAATCAATTTCAACTCCTAGCAACCCTGCAGGACAGGGTAGAATTGTACCCCCTGTGGGTTTCGACATTGTAATTCTTTACAGAGCAGATGAGACTCGGCAGACAGCTGGTCCCATGGAACTGCTGGTGGGTTTAAACCACTGACTTTGTGGTTAGCAGTTCATTGCAAAGCCAACTATACCACCAGGGCTGCTAAAGAGTTAGTTTGGAATCTTATTTGAGTGAAAAGGCATTGCAATTTGTACCAAGTCTCACCATATGTTCCTGTTCCATGTGAATAACCCTCCCCCCCTTCCTCCCCAGCTTTTACCATTCTGGGCTAATTTGGTAACACTGTGATACACAACAAACACATGGCTGTCTCATCCACTTCCAGGTGTGCATTCAGTCCCCTCACTGCCAGACCCACCTGGGGCTTTTCATTGTGCCATCAGGAAGGGGGTGTAGTGGTGGGGGGGTGCCCTGTCTCCACCCTCTATTGGCTTACTTCTGGGTAGATGCCAATCAGGGCATCGGCTTTGGAGTAGAACTCCTCCTTCAGGGAGATGATGATCATTTGAAACTGCTCCTGGGTCTGTTCTTTGATGTAGTTGGACACCTGGGAAGAGACAAGCACCATTTCACCAGCTCAGATGGGGCCTGCCTCCCAGGCTCTGGCCTCTGTCCCTGCAGAAATGGAATGGCTCAGACGTTCCAAGGAGTATGAACCTCATTTAGAAACGGAGAGAAAACAGATGTTTTTTTTAAAATAAAATACAGCTCTGCTCTCAGAAGGCTATAGTGTGTACTTGGCGACCAGCCCATATAATGGGAAAATGTTTGAATACTCTGGGAGAGTGAAGATGAGCTGGAATTCAATATGCCGACCTTGTATTTTGCCAACTTGAAGACAGAGCTTAGGGGTTAAGGGCTGGGAATGGCAGCCATCTACCTTCATATACTCCCTAATGAAGTCACCAGCCAGCCTCTTCTGGGGGGGTTAACTTGGGTATTTAAAATGCTTTCAGTCATCGCCTTTTCCCCATGCCTGCCATCTGACCACTGTGATCCTCAAATTATGCGCACACTCAGAAAAGTCAAAAGCAGAAAGACTCACTTTGCTAATGTTCGTGTTGTCCAGGGCTGCGTCCACCTCATCTAACACAAAGAATGGAGCTGGCCGGAAGCTGGGGGGAAACGACAGTCAGTGAGTCAGCCACAACCTCTCGTCCCTTCACACTGGCCTGGTCTGGGCCAGCAGTCCTGAGCAGAAGGGACCCACCTGCTGTGGGGATTGCGGAGCCTGCTGTGCGGCTCCCTCCCTGACTTGGGTGGCTGTGCATCAGTTTGGCTCCCCACCAGTGCGTTCTGTTTGGCCTGCATGAGGCCACATCCCCTCCTCGGAATGCCTCACTTGACTTCTGGGGCTTGCCCTCCTTTGCCGGAGCCACTGCTCTGCCCAGGCCTCCTCTTGAACGTTCTACCTGCAGTACTCTCAGCTCTGTACAAAGACATCTCTCCAGGTGGCTGCCTTGTCATCTCTTCTGTCTGATTAAGCACAACCTGGGTCCCCAGGGTGGCCACCCAGGCTCCTGCCTCTAGTTATCGACTCTCTGGAACTCCCCATCTCACAGATCCAACTGCCCGCCCCAGTCCTGTTTGATGTCCAATCAGCTTTGCAAAACACCCCTCAGCTGACTAGGAGCCTCCCACCTGCTGGCTTTCTTCACCTCCAAGTCTGGTTAATTAAGCCATGCTCCTCCCTGGCTCCTCTTCCACACTCACCCATCTGGTACTGCCATCCCCCACGCGACAGGACCCCAGGCCTGTGCCCATCCCCACCTGCTCTCCAGCCTTACACATCAGGGCTCAGACACTCGCTGCTGCTCATGCTGGAATGTCCTTCCCCTGGCCAGCCACAGATCCACCCCCACCCCTCTGTACATTCATTCAGATCTTTGCTCAAATACCACCTTCGCTGCTAGGCCTGCTTCATCATTTCTTTCTGATGCTCTCAGTTCCCAAGTGTCCACACTGAAGAATTCTCTTACGGACACACCACATTGATGAACTGTCTTGCCCCAAATAAGGTGGGGGTTTGTCTGTTTTGTTCATGACCCAGCCCCAAATCCATCTGCATTAGCAGATGGTGGCTGATGCTCTGCGAAGACGAAGGCAGCCTAGGCTCCTGTTTGCACCTCTGTTCCTGGGAGCCTCTCCTCTGCGGGGAGACCGCTGGAGAAAGGCGTCTAGGTTTATCTTCCTGGTTGTGGACACAGAAGTAGCAGCAGCCACACCTAGAGCTACATTGAAGGCTTTGAATGTTGACAGTTTGTCATTGCCTTCCTTTTAGTGAGCTTTTTCTTCCTGAAGCTTTAGTGTACAAGCAGCTGCTGCTGTCATAGGTGAGATGAAGTCTGTTCTCGTTAGAAAAACTGCTTAACGTTCTTTACAGACTAACACATCTCTGAGTGTGGACCAGGAAAGTAGAACCTAATTTTCCTCTGCTTGGGTTTGATGGTGGTGTGGCAAACCTGGTGTCACGTCTGGGCAGCCAAAACATCGTCATCCTGCTTGAATATCAGTAGCTACTAACAACAAACAGACTCAGTCCTGTCAGCGGCCTCAGACGGCTGAAGTATGTGTGTCATGCCACCCTTGCTAGCTGTGGGCCATGACAAGTGCTCCCAGTTCTCTGTGAGCCCATCTATCTCTACCCGATGCCGCCTCAGCACCTTCCAGGCCTCACCTGTGCACAGCGAACAGCAGGGCCAGCGCCGCCACACACTTTTCTCCCCCCGACAGGTTGTCCATCGGCATGAACCGCTTGCCTGGGGCCACACAGTTGTAGCCAATTCCCTCCAAGTAAGGCTCTTCAGGGTTCTCTGGGCTGAGAAATGCCTGAAACACACAGGTCATAATTAGACAAATCAACTGGTGGGTTTCAACGTGGGACTGTGACAGAGTTTAATCATGACTGGTTAGGTTTTCCTCAGTGTCGATGAAAAGGTGTCATTACTGGTCAATCATGAATTTAAGTGTCCCTGTAATCAGACAAGTGGGTTGTGCACATGGGCGTGGAAGGGAGACATACCCGAGCCTGCTCACCAGACTGCCCAGCAGTCTCCCCTCACCCTCTCTCAGCCCAGTCGCCCAACTCCTAAAGCCTGTGCGGGGCCAGGTACTGTGGACCCAGTGATGAACCTGGCCCTCTAGGGCTGAGTGGGTTTATCCCAGTCTGACTGAAGAAAGTTCTTTCCACTAGACATGTTTTCACCCCTCACCACACAGGAAGAACCTGAGAGGACAGTCGCCTGGAAGTCTGCCTTTGTTCCGTGTTACGTGTTATATCCCCGTGAGCACCGGCAGAGGCACCATAATAGGAGGGGACAGTGGGTGCGGGAGAGGCCACCACTCAAGGATCTGGTCTCAATCCTGCCTTTCCTCCCCTTGGTGACCCCCACAGGCAGACCTGCATCATCCTCAGAGAGCAAGAGCAGACCCCTAAAATCATATGGCACCCGACAACAGGAGCTCCGAAGAAAGAGGGCCTGAAACCCACTCACAGTTCAGATGAAGGAGCCGCCCAGAGGGCCACATGACCTCACCCACCAGGCAGGGAGAGGAGTCTGGAGCCCCAGACCATCCTCAGGAACTGCGATGCCCTTCATGAGACACACACCAGGACACAGCCACCCACCAGGACATACATTCCCACACGTATTCAGGGTGAAAAGTACATACTTGGGCGCTGTTGTTTCTGCAGAGCTTCTTGTAGATTTGATCAATTGAAATAGACACGTGCTCAAAACACTGGTTGAAAAGATCGTATCTCCTCTTCTTCACCTGTTCAAACTCTTGCCTGCACATTCTGGCTTCCTTTCTGCTAGCCTCAAAAGCTGAGAGAGAAGCAATGCTTTATTTTTATGAACCCCGAAGACTTCTCTGATTTAAACTTGAAAGCATACATGGTTTTTAACACTACATTCTGTGTGGTGGTCGTGAGTAAATCTGCCTTCCATACACCTGGGCCATTACTCATTCCAAAAACATGGCCCTTATAGCCCATCAGCCTTTGCCCAGGGAGGGCCAACTTCTGATTAAGAGTGACACGTTCTGTCAGATAATGCCATCTGCCTAGGATTCTGGCTTGAAGAAACAGTTAAATATAATCTTTTCTAAAATAACCAGTAAATCTGTTAGGGGTGAAAGCTGAACAATTTTCCGAAAGGAAGCAATTGGTTCAGTATTAAAAGCCCACACTGGTCTGAGACAACAGGAGGGACAGGTAAGGAGAACAAAGGCAGCCTGGGGCCTGCTGGAAAGGGCAACAGTCGTGTTAACACAACAGCCAGAGCAGGGCTCACCGTCTGAGGACTCCTGGAACTTGTCTCGGATGCTTTCTAAGTTCTCCAGGGCTCTGAGGTTGGGGGCCGTCGTCTTCAGGAGAACATCTTCCTGGGAAGCAATCTGCTGCAGCATTAGTGTGCGCTGGGCCTCGACGTCCTTATCCGACCGTAGAGTCTGCCAGGGTGGAGAGCAGCAAAGTCAGGCCTCAGGAGTTGTGATGGGGCCCAGCCTTGCCCCTCTGAGCCCAGCAGAGGAGCAGCCTGCAGGGGTCATGCCTCAGGTGCCTGGTGCTGCCGCAACTGGAACACCAAGTGGCAGCTCTAACCACTAGGCTTCCACGGGTGAGGGCTCCAGCAGGGTGTCAGCCGGGTGGGAGGCTCACTCTGTCGGCTTTGGGGGAAAAGTCTTTGTCTCTCCAGCTTCTGCTTTCTGGATCTTTGGAGGGGCTCTATGTCTTGGCACCTTTCTTTCCCCATCTAGCTTTCCTAATCTCTTTTATATCTTAAGAGACTGGCCCAAGATACATCCTACAGTAGTCTTATGTCACTAACATGATAAAGACAGACCCCCGCCACACTCCCAAAATGGGATTATAACCCCATGGGATTTACCAGACACATTTTGGGGGACAGAATTCAAATCCACAACAGAAGCCAACACAACCTATCTGGGTTGAGCGTCGAGGGCAGTGTCTGCAACCGTAGGGGCTGTGTCACCACCTCAAGGCCTGGAGGAAGAGGCTGGGAGCTGATGGGAGATTCAAGGATCTGGATGGTGGGCTGCTTGTGCTTATTTATCACAGGCTTCTCAGATCCCCTAACACTCCTTGTGGAACCACAAGAAAGGAACAGCTTTTTAAAAAATCTGGACTGATGTCTGGACACAGACGCTCCTCTGTTGATACATGTTTAGCAGACGGTGAGAAAGCTGGGCCACACACGAACAACAGTCCTGATTTTCTGCTATTTCTTTTTTAAAAGTATCAGGAAACCTACTTAAAATAAGTAAATAGAACTTCTATTGTGTACAACTAACTCTGCAGTGTGAGGGGCTTCAAGCAGAGATGCGAAAACAGACTAGAAAGAAAATGGGACTGTTCCCACAAAAACTTTGAAACCGGTGTCTTTAAGTGCCCAGCATCCAGTGAGCTGGTTCTGAACGTCGGGGCCCCTCCGTCTCGGTACCTTTAGGCTCCCCGGCAGAGAGCTGTAGTCCACTTCCAGGGCTTCCTCCCTGTCATATATGTCAGTTGTTGCCTGGGTGCTGCTTGGTTCCCCTCCCAGCTGGAAAATAAAAATACTTTTCTTGTTAAGGAGCTGTGGTGGTGTAGTGGTTATTGTTGGGCTACTAACTGCAAGGGCAGCAGCTTGAAACCACCAGCTGGCTCCCCCGGCTTTCTACTCTCATAGGGTTACAGTCTCAGAAGTTCACAGGGGCAGCTCTATCCTGGAGGGTCGCTATGATTCAGAACGGATTCCACGGCAGTGAGTTTGTTAGAAGTGCTGCCAGTGGGGCAGCGGGCCCCCCAGGTGCTCTGCATGGGTCCACAAGGAAAGGTTAGGGCCAGCGATGGGGACAGTTCCCTCCCAGTTTCTCTATAAGAACCTGTAGGTGCGGGTTATGCCGGGTGGGAAAGAGCCCAGGTGCCACAGCACAGTTGTGAGGCGAGTGTCACTGTCAGGAGTTAGACCTCTGGAGAGCAAGTAACAACTCACATTGGCTTGTCTGCTGGGTAGGACAGCAGCCAAGTGTCATGTCACTGTTCCATGACCCAGAAGTCCCCCCTCAGGAACTCTCCACCTCTCCTGATAAAGGCTGCTTCCCAGCGAAGAGGCCTGACTCTGGGTCTCCATCTCCTGAACCTGTTTCAGGGGTCCCTGATCAGGGCCACTCATCCTTGAACAAAATGTGGGTCTGCCTTGCTTTAATAGCCCTGAAGGAGCCTCTGTGGCCGCGCACCCCTCAACAGTTCCCAGCTGGGTTGTGGCAGCATCACCTCACTGGAAGGAGTCTACCTTCTCTTGCACTAAAGTGAGGCTGAATATGAATCCCAGCACCTGTTCCTACTGACAGACAGAGGGACCAAGATTGAACACTTGCACCAGTCCAGCACACATGGAGGACAAGACAGAACTGGGAACAGCCCACTCTAGCATCATCTTCATTTCTAGGGTACCCATCACCTTGGACACCTGTTGAGATTTGGGCGGAGGGCTCCTCCTGGGAACCACTTCCACACGCAGACCTTTCGTAAAGGTGCAGAGAAGATTCCTTCCCCACCATCTCTTCAGGAGTGCAGGACCCCTTTTCCTGCATCGCACCCTCCTGCCCACATGTTCTCAACCCAAGAGCCTGGATGCTCAGATTGCTCTGGGGTGTTAACGGAGTGCAGTTCTCCGCCACACCTTCAAAGCAGTGAATTCCTATGGAGCCTTCGTCAGCTCAAATGGTGTAAAGCAAAGAAGCAATCACTATTTAGTTATATGGAAAATTTTCCGAGTGTTCCCAAGATGAAACAAAAACTCATTGCCATCGAGTCAATGCTGACTCACAGTGACCCAATAGGACCCCTGTGGGTTTCCTAGACGATAGGTTTTTATGGCAGTAGAAAGCCTGGTCTTTCTCCTGAAGGAGCTGCTGATGAGTTTTGAACTGATGATCTTGTGGGCAGCAGCCCAACGTGTAACTATTAACAAGGCTTTCGGGCCCTCCAAGCTTCCTCCTAAATCACACACACAAAAACCAGACCCTCTGCCAAGGAGTTGATTCCAACACAAAGTGACCCAGAACACATGCCAAACGCTAGTGTCAGTTTTTGGTTAAGTAAAGCTATTTCTTTAAGTTAGCAAAAACCTGTAGGCTTTTTAAAAAGTGAAGTGGCACCCCTCCCCGCCCCATGATCCCAATTCTACCTTACAAATCCGGCTAGACCAGAGCTTGTACATGGGTACAGATGAGAGCTGGAAACACAGGGAACCCAGGACAGATAAACCCCTTAGGACCAATAATGAGAGTAACAATACCAGGAGGGTAAGGGGGTAAGGTGGGGGGAGAAAGGGAGCACCGATCACAATGTTCTACATATAACTCCCTCCCTGGGGGACGAGGAACAGAAAAGTGGGTGAAAGGAGACATCGGTCAGTGTAACACATGAAAAAATAATAATTTATAAATTATCAAGGGTTCATGAGGGAGGGAGGGTGGGTGGGGGAGGGAAGGAGGGAAAAAATGAGAAGCTGATACCAAGGACTCAAGTAGAACATGTTTTGAAAATAGTGATGGCAACAAATGTACAAATGTGCTTGACACAATGGATGCATGTATGGTTTGTGATAAGAGCTATATGAGCCCCCAATAAAATTATTTTAAAAATAAATGATGTCCTATTACAAAAAACAAAGTGACGTGGCATAAAGTGAACTTTGGAAGATCCAGGATATTTCTGTACAAGTCAGAGACTCGAGAGCCTTCTGCAGAGCTAGAAGAACAACATGACGTAGGGGGAGGTGGGAGAGGAGGTACGGCAGGAGCAGGGTGACAGCCAGCTCTGGGCAGGGATGTGCCGCCTGTCCCCCTTGCCCAACCCTGAAAGATTCAAGGAAGAGAGTGCCCGTCCGTCCCACGCACTGCACGTGTGTGTCAGGGCATGTCACGGGCTAAACTACCTCCACCTCGATGATGTCATCCAGGGACCCCACGAGAAGAACAATTTCGATGTCTTGGACTTTGCAGTCCAGCAGCATGTTGTGCTTCTCCAGGCGCTTCTGTTCCAGCGAAGTCTGAACCTTCACCACTTCTTTTTGTAGCTTTCCCACGTCCCTGTAAATACACCGATGTGAAAAATAACTGTGCGGGACTCACTGTGTAACATGACACCAAGGAAGAGCAATGTCCAGGCTGCGAGTTAACATGAGAAAAACATTTGATGATGAAGGGACAGGTATCAGCTTAAATTGTGAACACCCAATTTGTAGAAGCTATGGCAGACTATCTAGTCAAATTAAGCCTCATGCAGACCCCCGCTAGCCACAGGTGAGGGACTCGAACAGCTTCGCTTCAGACAGAGACACGGTACAATACGATAACTGGTCAGTGGAACGCTCTGGACCCAACCTGAATTTGCTCTAGACTCAAGCATTTCTTGCTTGTTCCACGACAGAAAGCTCCTAAGTTTGCGGGATCGAGTCTAGTTATCCTCGCTCTAGGCATTCTGGCTGCGCATACTCCAAGGCAGATGCGGTTTCTCCTGGCGGCCATGGCACTTGCAGTGCCCTTCTCCAGCACCATGCTTCAAACATTCAAATTCTTCTCTGGTCTTCCTTGGCAATGTTCAACTTTCACGTGCACATTATCCTGTCACAGACAGCATTCTCACAGTGAATGCGATACCATTCCTTTGAATTTGTCATGCTCAGCACAGCAAACTATGATTTTCTGATTCAAAATGACCAATATCAGTTCACTTCAGCTCACTCGATAACTTCCAGTTTTCCTAGTCATACCTTGTATATTCCATGTTCCAATTATTAATAAATGTCTATAGATGTGTCTTCTTAGTTTAAACAGTAAATGGAGGTCCTGAAAGCTTTATTCCAATCCCGTCATTAGGGCCAACTCTACTTGAGAAGGTAACTCTTCCTCCTTTATAGTTTGAGTGCTTCCCAACCCGAGGGGCTCATCTTCTGGCTCTATCTCTGACTGTGACCTGCTTCTAATCAGGAGGTTTTCAGTCTCACAATGTTTCATTGCTTTTCATAAGGTTTTCAGTGAATACTTCCTCTGAAATGGACAGCCTATTCCTTCTTTGGTCTGTTCTTAAGTCTGGAAGCCTTCTGAAACCTGTTCACCACGGATGGCCCTTCTGGTATTTGAAAATACCGATGACAGCTTCCAGCATCACAGCAACACACAGGCCACCACAGTATGACTGCTATGCAGGGTTCTCTAGAGAAACAAAACCAGGACACTTATGATTATATATATGGATAGAGTTATACAGCATGAAGGAATATAACAGCTAATTAATCCATACAGTAGTACAGAGGGCTCAGTTCAACTCACTTCTGTGGAGCAGTTAATATACTGAAAGTCCTTCAACTCATAAGGGCTGCTGGATCCAGGGTCAAGGAAGCCAACAGCTGAGTCTTCCCTACGGCAATGCAGGCAGCGTCTGCCCACAGGCAGCAAACAGCAGGGCTGGTCACCAACAGTCAGCAGCTCAGGAGCTTAGTGAAGCAGGTCTGGACAGGATATCAAATTCAAGCAATGCAAGATGACAGGAACCACCAGTCTCAAGCTCAAGCGATGTATACACCAGCAGTGTGGCAAAGCAGGTCTCAAAGAACCTCAAGGTCTAGCGACATGATCCATGGGTTGGCTGTCCCACAGGTAGAGTAGCTCAGAAGTTGAGGCAGAGAACCAGCGAAAGCAGCGGTATTCTGGTTCAATCACCAGAGAGCAAGAGAAAGAGGGGCAGGCCTTGCCAAGCCAGTTATTTCTTTGCCCTCCAATCAAACTGTGACCTTATTAATCTCACGTGTTCCTATTGACCAGGTTGGCACAATAAACCTACCTATCACAATGGCAAACTGACAAGTGGTGTCAATTATAAATATGAAATCTTCAGGAAAAAGTTAGAAAGACAAAAACCTCCTCTTTAGAAGTATATACCTAGAAGATTATGTTGAGAAACAAAAGATTCACATTTTGATTAATCAGAAATCATTCTCATTGTTATCAAACTGTTCCACCTCATAGAAACTCTATATGACAGAATAGAACTGCCCCTTTGAATTTCTGAGACTTTAAGTCTTTATGGGAGCAAACAGACTCATCTTTGTCCTGAGGAGTGGCTGGTGGGTTTTGAACTGGTCACCCTGTGGTTGGCAGCTCAATGAGTAGACCACTGTGCCACCAGAGCACCTTTACAAGTTGGTAATTTATTTAGTAAAGGTTTCTATGGTGTTGTAGCAATACTTGAAGGACCCTCGTATATTCAAATAGCAAAACTTCCTACAGTAAATCTCAAATGGACAGTCAATTCCTGGAGGGCTCTGGTTCTGTCCTTCCCACAGGTGAACTTTGGAATTACCTGTCAATAGCCAGAAACTTCTTCCGCTCCTCTTCAGCCTGGGCCTGGCCTTTCTCAGTACTAGCGTTCTGACGGACAGATTTCTCTAGGAGCTGCTGTCGCTGCTCCATGAGATCATTCACGACCTGCAGGCAGTCGTCTTCAATCTGCAGAGGAGCGGCAGTGTAGACTTGTCATCTTTTACAGAACAGTTACCTCGTTAATCAATAAAACCAAACCAGCCATTCCAAGATGCTGCTCCCTGACTGTGCCTGCTGTAGAACAGGTCCCAGCCACATTCCACTCTTGAGAACCGGACCTCGCTGCTTTCCCCTTCTCCCACAGCCAGCCGACTCCCCTTCCCATTTTCAAAGCAGTGACTGTTTCACTGACTTTTCTGAAGGGCTTCATCCCTTCCTCCTCCAGACCGTGGCTCCTGTGCCACCTCACCTCCTGGTCATCGCCAGCACCTCTAGAACCACTCCTCTCTGCTCCCTGCTCATCACTGCCCACTGCCATCCCTTCCCCAGCTCCCGATCATGAGCACAGGCCTGGCCTTCCTGGAATGCACCTCCAGTCCAGACAGCCCCCTGCAGGCATGTCTTCTTTCTACCTACGGCGTCCGTCCGGCAACTGCCACTCAAACTCTGCAACTCTGGAATCTTTTTACAGGAACCGCCATCACAGACCCCCATCACTCAAGCTAGAGTCTAGGAGTGTCTGTGGCACTCCCTGGCTGTCACCTTCCCTTCCCATGCCTCGTCAAGTCACTGTCCCCCCAAGCTGCCCCAGGAACTCAGCGAAGGCAGGAAGGTGCAACACCAAGCAGGAGGTGCCTCCGTCCCCGCATTATTACCTTCTTCAGTGAGTCGATGTCGTCTCCACCTTTCTGCACCGTTTCTTCTAACACAGCAATCTTACTCTGCTTCTTCATCAGCTGATTCCGACTATATTCGAGTTGAATGTTTAGCCGAGTTTTCTGTTTTTCAAATTCTAGTCTAGTATAAGAAAGCAGAACATTATAACTGGTAAGCAGAGACCACCAATTCTTTTTGCACACTTTATTATGAAAAGCGTCAAATCCCAAAGTAGGAAGAAAAAAAAGAATAAGGAGCCCTCATTTAGGTCTCACCCAACTTTAATAATTATCTTTACTTATAACCGCATTACCTCCTCTCCCCACCATAGATAATTGTGACCAGGTTAGAGACAACATGTACTTTTCTAAATATTTCAGTACTGATCACTAAAAGCAGAAACATTTTAGAAGCAGAGCCATACGGATTCCTTAGTAGCTACTTTTTATTCAATAGTTCATTTCCTCACAGGCCTATGGTTTGCTGGCTCAGGATCCGCACATGGAATGTGAATGGATGGTTTAAGTGTTGCTTGTTTCCTAATATGACGAGAAGTGCCCTACCCTCTTCTTTTCCTTTAAGTTTCAGGCGATTTGTTGACTGCTATTAAGTTAGCCAGTTCTTTCAAATAGCCCTGGTGGTGTACTGGTTTATGTGTTGGGCTGTTCACAAGGTCAGCAGTTCAAACCCACCAGCCACTCCATGGGAGAAAGGTGAGGCAGTCTGCTCCCACCTCTGTAACTCAAGGGGGGGGCAATTCTACTCTGTCTTATAGGGTCACTATGTGTCAAAACTGACTCAATGGCAAAGAGTTTTTAAATGTTTTATTTGTACTCCAATTCCCCAACCTGGACCTGAAGAGTGCTCCCTCCCTCCCTCGGGCCCTGTCCTACTGTGGTTCCAGGAGGAGTCCTTGTAGCGCTGTAGCTCCTTTCTACCCTTGCTCCCTCACATTTCCTGCTAGCAGAATGAAACATTCTGTTCAAAAAACATCGTAACTTGTACGATTCTGCAGGGCAAGTATATAATCATGTCCATTTAACAGATGAGGAGGATAAGTCACAAAGCTGAACAATTTACTTGGGGACAGGCTTACATGTTCCCTTCTCCACAACAGGGGCACTAGACACCGTGCTTCGGGGTGGGGTGTTCAGCATAAACCTTTGTGGATTTCTACTGGAGGCAGCAGACGTGACACCATGGCTGGTGAAGTTTAAGGGTTCAAGGGGTCCCCTGCCACACTGGCTCTTTTCCACCTCCTCCTCCTTGCTCTCCCTTTGTGGCTCCTCCTGACCTCCCAGCGTCATCTTTCCACTCTCCATCGTACCCAACAATCCCCAAATGTACGTTCCCATCACTTCTATTTCACCTGCCTATGCTACCACTCCATAGACACCTCACACCTAGAACACCCACTGGATGTGTGGCCAGAGGTAATGGGAGAACTTAGGAAAGCGGGCAGGTGGTACAGCAACCTAAACACAGACACCATTTTCTTACGCCAATAACCAGTGAAAAATCACATAAAAATGGAAACTATTCACGAAAAAACAAACAAAAAACCACCTCCATAAATCCAGGAATAACACGCATACTCAAAACCAAACTCATTGTCATCAATTAATTGTCATCAAATTAATTCTGACCTACGCTCTATGGGACAGGGCAGAATTGCCCCTGGGGGTTTCTAAGACTGTACCACAGAAAGCCTCATTGTTCTCGCATGGAATGGCAGGAGGATTCCAGCTGCTGACTTTGTGGTTAACAGTCCAATCCAGTCTGCTTCTGTGAAGTTTTACTGCCTTGAAAACCCATTGGGGGCTCTCTACTCAGTCCTATATGAATACTATGAGTGTTTTTTGTTTTTAAGCGAATCTACCATTGTAATTTCCTCTTCAAATATTTTGTTTCAATGGCTAAGTTAAAAATTTTTTTACTATTAGTTGAGATTTGATACATATTTGTTCCAAATTTCAATGTTAAGTAGAATTTACAATTGCTAGTTTCTATTCTTTTTAAACTTTTTATATTAATTTTGTATGCTGCTGTATTGTTTCTGATAACTTTTCATTTGCTCTCTGATTTTCTTTATGTCAGATAATCTGCATTTAATGGTATCTCTACTTCCTCCTTCCCAAATGTTTAATGATGTCCCTTGTCTAAGTCTACAGACTAGCACCTTCAGTAGAAGGCTAGGTGACAGCAATGGCACTGACCATTCAGCTGGCTTCGGACTTTACTAGAAGCACTTGGTGTATTGCTCCATGAAGTCAGAGCTGACTGAGAATGAGATATGTCTCCTTAGAATACAGGTGCCGATTTATTTTATTGGGAATTTAATGGCTGCTAAATTCCATCAGCTGATTTTTCATCATGTATAGAGTCAGTAGTTAATGTTTTCCTCCTCTGAATCATTAACGTTGTAGATTACAGCAACAGCCTTCCTCATGTCGGCCCAATCTCAATTTACTGCTGCCAGGTCCACCAGATCATCCTGTGTGGTGCTAAATCCCATCTGGTAATTTTATCTGGTAATTGGTGTAGGTGGGATTGGTTTGTGGTTTCCTATTACATGCGTCATTTTTTTAGCATCAATAGTATGTTGACTGAATTTTAAAACTTGCGCTTCTACACTCTGATAAAACTTAAATATGGAAATTCAATGATCCAAATCCACTGCTGTTGAGTGGATTTTGTCTCCCAGCTCTCCTGGAGGGCAGAGCAGAACTGTTTGTTCCACAGGTTTCTAAGGCTGGAATCTTTCTGGAAGCAGGCGGCCTCATCTCTCCCCCATGGAGCAGCTGGTAGGTTTGGGCCTTTTGGTTAGTTGTTGAATATCTACTTGGTAGACAGGGAATGTCTGTACAGGTACTGAAGGCTGAGGTCACCTGCTCCTTACAGCCTGCTGGGCTGATGCTCTGGGAACAGCATGTCTGGAGCACGTTGGGTGATAGAGGTTTTTTACACTCGTTTCCGATGGTAACTGGCCTTCTACTGTTTATAAGTCTTGAGACATTTTGGGCAACAAAAATAATTTATTGAAAACATTATCCATTTATCTTAATATTCACAGAAGATAAGCCCAGCTGGGCCATATTATTCTTTCAGTGACCACCGTGAACATGTGTCCCCAGGCTCTCTCCTTACAGGGCTTATCTGTGCACTTGAAAATCTAAAATCTAAAATTGGATTTAACAATTGGATCTTTTGGTAGGAATCTGAGTGTTTACCATCAATTTCTTATGAAATATAACAAAAGCTACCTCGTGCACAATCTCTTGAAATTGCAAAACCACCTCTGCTTTTGCATTTACAAGCTGCTTACCCACATCTTTCAATTAAAATACCTTTTTTGATCAATCTCCTGCTGCTGTTTCACATGTTTGTTCTCAAATTCGCGGATATTTTCCACACCAATTTCTCTGCAGAACTGCTGGAAAATCTCATCCTCTACCTTTTAAATGATCACAAAACAACTGGTTTAGTACTTGAGTTTAAGAGCGTACACAGTAATCTAAGTGTCCCCACGATCCTCCTAGATGATGTCAGTCCCAACCGGTAACACCCAACAGAGAGGGGCCTGCTTGCTTGTCCTTTAGCTTCACAAGCTATCCCCAACACAGGCACTTTCAAGTTACTTATTTCAGAAGCTAACTAGGAAGACTTAAGCATTCTCGCTTTATGAGGTGCTTCATATAAATGTACAAAACTGTTTTTATGTTAGCCACATCAAAATATAATAGGTCTCATAAATAACTATCTTCTATAGGAATTAGTATCATTGCAAGGCAGCATAAGACCAATTTAGAAGGGCAGATCAGACAGATTTATTAGAGAAACGAGAATGAGCTGAAACCAACACACTACTGTGCAGCCTCCACTGTCGTAAGTTTGCGTGTTCATGCACCATGACTGGATAACAGCCCTGTTTTCAAGCAGGACACGTGAAAAAGCCTGCGTCTCAGCTGAAGCTGAGTGAAATCGGAGCATGGCGACATTTCCGAGACGGCTGAGGCGGTACCAGTGGCTGCAAGGAACCTTTGTCGAAAATCTCCCCCTGGGGTGTCAGTTAGGTGCAGAGCCCTTGGTCCCTGTGGCAGCCAGGTTGTGTCTTGATCTGATGCTTGGTGTAGGCCAGGGACTACCAATGCTAGAACATCTAGAGGACCTACCAGAGCCACCCTCTCATGCAAGGAAAATGTGGAATGATTAGGGAAATGAGAGGAATTTTAACCGGGAAAGAGATCATTAAGGATCCAGTGTAGTTTCAAGGGACATGATAGAAGATGGACCTGAAAACAAATGAGTGTTGGGAAGAACATCTAAGGGGAAGAGATGCACAGCAGGGAAACACGTCCCATGGGAATATTCCCACCACTGCACACCAGAGGCCAAATGACCAAATCTGTTAGCCCAGAGCCAAGCTCTGTACCTGGACGAATACCACAAGACGTGCCCAGAGAAACAACACACGGAGCACCACAGGAAACACACATATGAGGGACCTGTGTGGCTGTAAAAAACTCCAGAAGGGCACGTTATTTGTGTAAAAATGTGGTGGGAGATGTAAAAAAGTAATCCTAAACCCCTGAGCCCCTGGCTCTTAGTCACCCTTCAGGTCTGAGAAAAACTCACCCCCTGGCTCAATTTTCAGCCGAAGGAGAAACTGATGGCAGTGATGGCAGGGAGGTACACACACCTAAGAATAGCCAGCCAATTGCAATTCAAAGGGTAGCACTGACCCAAGGACAAAGTTCATAGGGTTAGAAAAGGAGGGGAACGGAAACCGGAAACACAGGGAGGAGGAGGGATGCGTGATGGTGCATGGTGGAGATGCCAGTCAGCGACTTGAAACTAGACGAGGATGAACCGTGAATGGAGAACTGAGCTGCTCTGTCAACCCTCACACGATTCACACTAAAAAGTTTAAACAGAGTTTCTGAATTTGTAAGGGCAGAGTGTGGGGCAGGGAGATGAGCAGCTGTGGTTATCACCAGGGCAGAGGCTGGAAGGCAGGAGAGTGACCGTGTGCTGGTCACTGTCTCCTGAGAGGGCAGCAGTGGTTGTCAGCTACCCAGGAAAGGAATCTGGCAAGCCCACCCAACTGCGCTTCTGTGCTGTTTCCAACAAGGCACTGTCCCCTACTACCTCCACTTCAGCACATATCAGTCATTACCACGGCCCCACAACTACTTTAGGTACTTAGCAGTGAGTTTAACATGTATGACCTTATCGATTTTTTCTTGGAGTTCTTCAACTCTTTGTTGTCGTTCTTTGATTCCTCCGCTCAGCATAGTACATTGAGACTCAATATTTAGCAGTTCACTCTGTAGCTGAGAGTTTTCCTGATTAAAAAACAAACATGGGTGGCTATTTTCACTTAAACTTATTAATGAAGTACACAATGGGGCAGTATCTTTAGAACAGAAGGTGGGTGTAGTGAGGTGGGATGGAATTCAGGCACAGCTGGGCAACAAGAATAAAAACTACAGTTATAGGGGATAAAGCACCTAAAAACGACCCAGGCTCTCTGTACGGCATTCCTGAAGGTGTGTGCTTTGGCTCTAAGTGCTCTGGAACTCTAGTGGGCTCAAGTACCTTGTGAAATGCAGCAAGGTGTTTCTTTTTAATCACATCGATTTCACTTTGAGAATATTTGAGTCGAGTGTGAGTTCCTTGTATTAGAGTCTGTATTTGCTTCAAATCGGCCTCCTTGCGAATTGTCTTCATTAAATCCTAAAAAAAAAGCAGAAGAATCTAATGAGAACATTCTGCAATAGAAGAGCATGTTCACATTTCAAAGTGCCTTCACACATAATAATTCACTGTTTTTGTACACTGCCACGCCTTCCCCTTCTCCTCTTTAGAGATGCGGCAATTAAAGCAATTAGCCATCTGAAGTCATCCAGATGCCATAGAGCACCCTTAGGGAAAACAAGCACACTTCCTACCAGAAGAGCAGAGGCACAAGGGAAATGACGAGTGGGTGGTTACTTGCACACAGCGATAGCCAAGAGGGACGGAGGTGCATTATGATGACAATAGTGAGTGCACACTCACTGTACACCTCAGTGTCTGCAGTCCTTTTGCAAAGCCTCTCCTGCATCTTGCTTTCCTTACAAGTCACCCCTCCCCAAGCTAACTCTGGGGTCACTCCTTGTTGGCTGTAGATTATTCCTGTGTGACGGTGCCCGTTACTCCGGGAGGTTTTTCCTGATGGACATTCACTTTGTTGCCAACAATTCAACTTGCATGCAAACCCTCAAGGACTGGTATTTTGATGTCCATGCAAGAGATGCCCCAGAATGAGATGGCTGGATCAAGGAATTCATGTGTTCAACCAAACTGGAAAACCAAATTCACTGCCATCAAGTCAATACTGATTCATAGTGACCTTATTATAGCACAGGGCAGAACTGCTCCTATGTTCTGAGACTATTTATGTTTCCATAACTTCTTATGGGAGTAGAAAGCCCCATCTTTCTCCTGAGGAACGGCTGGTTTTAAACCGCTGACGTTGCAATTAGCAGCCCAATGCATGATTATCACGCCGCCAGGGCTCCAGGGATTCAACAAAGGAAACCAATTCATGTTTCCACAAGCAATGTTTGAGTATCCTTTCTCTCCCACGCTTACCAACAACATACATTGCTTGCATATGTTTGAAAGGACTTCAGAAAGTTCCTAGAAAAACTCCATCTTTTAATTCCATTCTTCCATGAAGATTTTGAAGCCCCCTGTATACATATAAACATATTCACACTGTTTTTCCCCCTCAAGTCTTCTTGATAAGTGTAAATAATCATATTACTTTAATTGGTATTCTTAAGTAATATAGATTTGAGATTTCTTCACGCTTACTGGCTGTACAGATTTTTCCTTCCTGGGCCCCTGACCCTATCCCTACATCGAATCTGTTTGCATGTAAGATTTTCTTTAAAATTATTTAACTTTTTTATTCCCGATCATGTATATTTTTTACTTTTACTTTTTTGTCTCTTTCATTAGAGTGGCTAAGTAAATCTATTTTATTAGTCTTTCAATGTTGTTAGGTGCTATCAAGTTGGTTCCGACTGATAGTGATCTTGTATAAAACACAAAAATCATCATTTGATCCTGCAACAGATCCTTCACCAGAAGCCAGTATTTAGATTTATTTATCTGTCCTGTCTTGTTTCCCATTTAATTAATTTTGGCTTAAAAGCAATCCCCTTTTAGCTCCTGAATGCTTCCTCCCTACCCACTACCACGAGTGAATTCAACCTTAAAACTGGCTAAACCAGCGAACACACATTGGTACAGATAAGAGCTCTGGATACACATAATTCAGGACAGATAAAACCCTCAGGAACAGTAGTGGGAGTAGTGACATCATGAGGGAGGGTGATGGTGGAGGCAGGGAAGAAAGGGGGACCCCATCACAAGGCTGGATATATAGCACCCACCCAGGGGGACAAACAACAGAGAGGTGGGTGAAGGGAGACAACAGACAGTGTAAGACATGAAATAATAATAATAATATTCACAAGGGTGGGAAGGGGAAAAAAGAGGAGCTGATACCAAGGGCTCAAGTAGAAAGAAATTGTTTTGAAAATGTAAATGGCAACATATGTATAAGTGTACTTAATACTACTGAATGATGGACTGTTAAAAGATTTGTAAGAGCTCCCCAATAAAACGATTAATTAAAAAAAAAACAGTAATCCTCTTTTGGAGTTTGGTTGTTGTATGTTTTGTGATTACTCTGATTTCTTGAGGTGAGTGCTTCACTCTTCTTCTTTGACAAAGAAGGTACTGTCACTGTGTTCCAAAAATACTGCGCTAGTTTAAACTACTAAGCTACACAGTCTTTAAATTTCTAACACTAAGCTCATTGCTCATACTCTTCAGGTGAACATTTAGAAATATCCGTCTGCAGTTTAAATATGCATTTGGCTCCCATAAAGATTTAGTGTGTCAGAAATCCTATGGAGTGGTCCTACTCCATCTTATGGAGTTGCTATGAGATGAAATCAGCTCGATGGCAGTAGGGTTTTTGGTTTATCCTTAGACCTAAAAACTCATCCTGAAATACAATTATGCAAATAAAAACAATAACAACAACAGACATTTATACGGTGCTCATATTGGAATTATCTAATTTAATCCTAAAAAGAAAGTACTTTTATTACCCCCATCTTGCAGATGGGGAAACTAAGGTGCAAGGAGGTTAAATAACTTGCTCAAGGTCACAGGGCTAATGAGCAGCAGAACCAGACTTGACACCTAAGCATGCTCTTAGACTGTGTTCTCCCCACTTCACTAAAGACTGAATGCTGCATTACCCAACTAACACAAAGGTACAATGCCTGTCAACAGGGCAATGGTTAGATACCTAACATATGTTCAGCAAAATACCAGGAAGTATATGTTAAAAGTAGATTTCCAACTACTAAAATGAACCAGGTTCTGATAACAAAGGAACAACTTTGTTGCGAAACACTGCTAACCAAAGTCTGTTGTAAACAAAAATAAAATGGAAAAATCATGCATATGTGAATTTGAGGAGAAAATTCTGGAAGCCTTATATTTAACTGTGCTTAGCAAATGCCAGTGAGATCTGAAGATGAGGAAGGAAGAGGTTTTTATTTTTGATGTTATTCCACGCTGAATTACTTTTTAAAGTGTAAAAATATAAGGATATTACTGTTATTAAAAACAACACTAGTTTAAAACAGAGAATATCTACTAGGTATTTTTTAACTTTGCTAACTTGAATTTACCTTCAGTTCTTGGATCAGCTGGGTCCTTTTGTCTCTCAAGTTCTTTAACTCTTTTTCATCCCAGCATCGAGCCTTGTATTTTAAGTCACTTGATCCTCCAGAGATCACTCCAGATTTTAAAAATAATGTTCCATCCAAAGATACTGTCTGTAAAATTAAGTAAAATCTCAGCTTGTAGGAATGTCTATAAAGAAGACGGAGGGCACGGACACAAGTAGCACGTTTCACAGTGGAGGTTCTCTAGCAGAAAGGCCACTCACTAACTTTCGTTAATAAAATTCCATGAAGGCAAAACCCACTAAATTTTATTAATAAAATTCCATGACACAAAACTCAGACACTATGGCAGGAAATCAGTCAGTGACATTGAGGGCACAAGCCTGGGGTGAGAGCTGGGAATCACTGAGGGGCTCTCACAGAACCACCCGGAGACTGCGAGGGCCCAGAGGGAATCCTGGGGAAACAGGATTCTATTTGGCTGGCATGGTGGCACCAACAACTGAGGTGGAAGTAGAAAGAAAAATGTTCTGAAAAGGATGAAGGCAACATATGCACACGTGTACTTGATACAAGTGATGCATGGATTGTTATAAGAGCTGTAAGAGCCCGCAATAAAATGATTTTAAAAAGAAAGAAAGAACTGGATGAAGATACAGGGGGAAAAATGAAGACTTGGAAAAATGAACACAAGTAGGTTTAGGCAGACTGACTTGGCAGTGCCTGTGGGCTAAGACTTCACTTATTTATTTTTAATTTGCACTTTACCTGTTTTCTGAAAGAATTTCTGTAAGGGCGAAATATGCACTACAACAAGGCAAGTACAAATAATACTGAAAATAGTTAAGGAAGCTTACAAAGTAAAAACTAAACAAATTATAATTCATCATCGTGAAAGATTCTATTGGCAAAATATTGAGTGATGCTGGAAGCATCAAGAGAAGATGGAAAGAATACACAGAGTCACTGTACCAAAAAGAACCAGCTGACAGTCCACCATTTCAGGAGGTAATCTATGAGCAAGAACCAACAGTGCTGACAGAAGTTCAAACTGCACTGAATTCATTAGCTAACAAGAAGGCTCCGGGAAGTGACGGAATACCCACTGAGATGTGTCAGACAGCTGAAGCAGCACTGGAAGCACTTACTCGCCTATGCCAGGAGATTTGGAAGACAGCTACTTGGCCAACTGGCTGGAAGAGATCCATATTTGTGCCCATACCAAAGAGAGGTGAACCAACAGAATGCTCTAACTACAGAATGGTATCACTGACATCGCACACAAGTAAAATTTTGCTTAAGATCACCCAGCTGTGAGCTGGAATCAGTTTGACTTTTTTTTCCCCAAAGTGCAGTCTCACACACAAATAACCTCTTTTCACTTGAGTTACAGTGAAATTCCTCTTCTAAGATGGGCAATACTTCATTTTTCTCTCAGCCTGCTGTCTCCTTAACTTATAGCTTACTTCCTTACAATAATCTTATGCCTGCCTTGGGAAGGCATTTTTGACAAATACCGTAGCTTGCACAATTGAGATTTCATATAAAATAAAATGTTGGAAAAATTTTAATGGCCTAAATGAAATTCCAGAGGGCATGGGCCTCCCAAAAAGTATGAATTCCTCAACATGAAAAATGTATTTTTTGGGATAATTACCCCTTGTCCTGAATGAACTTCAATAAATATGGTTTCAGTGCTATAAGCTGATATGTTATATTCTCCCATATTTTTGTGTCCTATAAAAATTAGACATTTTAAAGTTGTATTTAACTTTTAGAAAAAATAATATATTTTAGATTATTTTCATTTATTTTTACAATGGGTAATATAATATCATGTTCAAAATTCAAAAAGGACAAAGGAAGGGAGTAAAGTTCCCCGGCATCCCATCCTTAAGCATCCAGTTACCTCCCAGAGGGAATTGATGCTGTCATTTCATGGGTAATCTCCCAGAAATACTTCTGCATATACAAGCAAATATGTATGTCTACTTCTTCCCCTATCACTTTTTACACAAATGCTCATAGACTTTACACTAGCTTACATATTGTTTTAAAAAACAGAAGGTATCTCAGAGATGGTTTCATGTTTGTACATAAAGATCTTCATCAATTTTATGTTTGTAACGTAGCATTTCACTCTGTGCAGGCAGTGTAATTTTTCTAACTTGTTAATGTACTTGTAGATATCTGGGTTATTTTCCATTTTTTTCTATGACATACAATGCCTTCAAGGAAAAAACCACGGATACACCCCATTCCATACACACGGGCTTATCTGCATGCAAACGTTCACAGGAGAAAGAGCCGAAACAAACTTAGACCTTACACAAATGAATGGGAGAGCCTCTGTGCCCATGAGGGTCACCAAACTGGCCCACCTGACAGTGAAGGTAGTACTGCTGCTTCTAGTTTGCATTTCCCGTATTACAGGTGAGGTTGGTTTTTCATGTTTCAAAGCTAGCTGTTTAATACTTCCGTTCCTGAAGATAAGTCCGTTTATCAGCTTTGCCAAATTTTCTACCAGATTCTAGTTCTTTCCCTATTGATCTGTATGAAAACCTGTTCTTTCATACAAGTTTCAGATATTCCCCTCACTTAGTCACTTGTCTTGGTTTTACTTATAGAGGTTTTGTCAAGAGTTTTTTCTGTTAATATGGGAATCCCTCTTTTATGGCTTCTGGATTTCTGACATATTAGGAAGCCCATCCCATCACTGAGATCAAGAGAGAAAGTCCTGTGGTTTCTCCTGGTCCTTTATTGATGCTTCACATTTACACCTCTAATCCACCTGGAACTTACTCTGTAGTAAGCTGTGAGGTTTAGATGCCTCTATAGTTCATTCTAGATGTTACCCAGTCCCCTGAACTTCTATTTTCCCTACATAGGCAGTTTCTGGGGAAATTATCTTTTCACACATACCCAGCTACATGAGACCTTCTCCTCAGTCTGTTGTTCTTCCCTCTACCACATTTGAAGGGTGGAGCACACACAGACCTTTCTAGACACAGCTCTAGAGTAACACCCGGTCAGTCTATGAAAGGAGGAAGCAAAGAATTCTCTCTCTGATGAAGTGAAACAAATGAGAGAATTACATGTCTTTAAAGAGATTGTCATTTAAAATTTTTGGTATATTATTTTTGGTGAATAATTAAGTATTTAAAAATCTTTAAAAATGGGTTACAAAAATCTTGGTGACTGCTAGCAGAATTACTATAAATCTGGTTTGCAAACTAACCAAAATATCATTTTGTGATGTAAGTTTCAATGTGTAATTTTCAAAGAAAATTATAATGTGCAATTTTAAAAGAAAATTCTAAAACCTGACATATTTATGAGAAGCCAAAAAAGCATAAAGTACAAGACAGGAGAGTTTTCCTTTGAGAATGTGACTTAACTCCAAAAGTTCCGCCCAGAGCACAGAGAAAATGCTGCAAGTAGAGTAAAAATAGCAAGGAGAAAAATCCTGATAATTGCCTGATACACAAATAAGACAAAGTGGGTTTAGTTTTGAAATATTAATAAGTACAAGACACAGCCTAAGGCATCTTGTTTGTCAACAAGATGGGAACCATACATACTTGCTGAATAAAGGAAAGATGAAATGCAGTCTTACCTTAATTATGACTTAATCATATAGACTACATAATCTTCAAAAGCTCATTTTACTCAATATATTTTACAAATACACAAAAACAGTTTTAGTATGAGTAATAAAATAGGAAAGATGCATTGGCTTACTTATTAAACTCCATATATAGAAATCAGTAAAAATAAGCACTAGAAGACAGTAATCACACGAAGACTATTATTGAAATAAGTACTATGCATAAGAAAAGTGAATGCCATTAGACAAGTAAATAAAGTTAACATTGGGACATACAACAGAGCAGTTAAGGGGAGCAAAGCAAAGTCCCCAGGGAATACCAAAAATAGAATTTGGGGCCAGCGCATGGCATCCCATCAGACCTAACTGGAAAACACTCATAAAGGTCAACAAACAATTTACAGGCTTTTCTTTTTTTGTCGTTATTTTTGTTGTTTTGGTTTTGTGCTTATTATTGTTTCTGCATGTCTATCTAGGTAAGATAGGTGGGATAAACAATCTGGAGGAGAAAACAACAGGACCGATGGTTCTGGGGGTGGGGCTAAAGGGGGCACTGGAGAAGGGAAGGCAGGGGAAAGAAAGAGGGGTGTCAACAAACCCAGGGACAAGGGAACAACAAGTGATTTAAAATTGATGGTGAGGAGGGCATAGGACGCCTGGTGGGGCTTGATCAAGGGCAATGTAGCCGAGAGTAATTACTGAAACTCAAATGAAGGCTGAACATGATAGTGAGAAAAGGAGGAAGTGAAAGGAAACAGAGCAAAGAACTAGGAGGCAAAGGACCCTTATAGAAGTCTAAATACAGGCATGTACCTATGTAAATATACTTATATATAACAATAGTGAAATAGATCTGTGTACATATATTTATATATTAAGTATTAAGGCAGCACACGGACATCAGGCCTCTACCCAAGTACTCCTTTAATTCAAGAACATTTAGTTCTACTAAACTGGCATTCTGTGATGCTCACCTTCCTGACAGGATCGCTGAAGACAAAAATGGGTGCATAAGCAAATGTGGTGAAGAAAGCTGATGGTGCCC
>NW_022103898.1:5195053-5221598 GCF_000313985.2 Echinops telfairi | reverse complement strand
GACAGTCTAGATCAAATGTGCTCATTGAAAAGTACATTTTAAAAATAACTACCACATTTTGAAAGCCATTTGCTGGGCATTCTAAGCACATTTTCCACATTACTATTTCATTCTATCCCCAAACTCTATGAAGTAGGGCTATTATTTCCCTAGTTTTCGATGAGAGGATTAGAAAGCTTGCTTCAAGTCAAATACTCCAGCACTAGGAGGTGCTGCTGGTCTTACCTGATAGTTGGTATGCTACATGTCAACCCAAATGCAGTGGGGGAAAAGGTGTGTTAGATACTTTGAGGGATGGTAACAATGCTCAAGTAGGTCGAAGCTCTGTTAGAAGGAAAGTGAATTGGTTTATTTGTAAAACCAAATCGGTTCCCTTGAGTCTAACTATTAAATAGCTTCAATTTAAAAGGGCCCTTTTCATAACTCCAAATGTTTTAGGGCCATGACTGTGTAAAGAATAGCTTGACTCTTTACTGAGCAGGAGAATAATTAGCCCATAATGAAAAATAATCCCCTAAGATCTTTCCTGGTCTTCAAGAACCCGCATGTAAAACACAGGAGATGGAGGCTCAGTGAGGACGTTAATCCCCTAGTGAGTAAAAAAACCTGTCGCTGTAGGAAAGATACTACTGCAGTTCTGTTTTCCTGTGGAGAAAGGAAGACTGTCTCAGTACTAGTGGGCGCCGTGTGTGGGAGCACACCCACCTTCCGGACTGGCTATGTAATCCCTCATTCAATCTGGACCCGCCACAAAGACAGACAGAAAGCGCAGGGACTTTTTATTCTTTCGCATCCTAGTGCAAACCAGAACAACAACGGTCGATTGTCCCAGGTCTATCAGAGGATGCTCATTACTGCAATTTCTAATGTTAACTTGTGACATTGAAAAATGGTACCGAAATCAGTTTTAAAAAAAAAATTCAATAGAATGTAACAAAAACCGTGGAAGCCATAAACTCTTGAATTAGGAGTTTTTCTTTATAAAGAGAAAATATGAAAACAGCTTTGTGTGTGCATGGACTTGGTTGTAGAAACACTGTTTCAGCTTTCTCACAATCTGGCTCAAACCCCAGCCCTTACTTTTCGTCTCTCAGGTCCCCCGAATGCGATGTGCCGGGCCTCTTCCACTGTTTCACAGACGAGGCCGTTGCCACACACAAACTGAATCACTTTCTTCAGCTGAGGGAGCTGGGTCTTTATAACATCCATCACCATTTTACAGCCTTTAATCTCTCTTAGTCGTTCATTGATGGGCTTGATCTGAACGGTGTGAAAAAGACTTGATGTAGTAGATCCAGCAAATGAATGAATCCACTCACTATATTCTATCCTCCAAAACATGAGCAAGCCTGACCATTTGTTCGTTCAACAAAGGTTAATCATGGGTCATCAGACACTGGCTAGCCTAAGATCTCCCAACACATACTACTCAAGGCTCGAATCTAGTTTGCTTCACCTAGAGCTGACACGCTGGGCTGCTTTGGAGCGGGCAGGCATCAGGGGCAAGTGTTTCATCAGCAGATGAAGCAGCTGACCCTGCTTCTGCTCTTTACTGGGGAAGGAAGTGAATCATATGCTGGCTGGTAGGCACGGGGGTGCACTGCTTACAGCAGTCTCACCACCCCGATGGCAGAATAGAACAAAGCTAGAAAATGACTAAGTGGCAGGACACCGAGAAAATGTGGCACCCCCGATGTTCTTTGCCCACCAAGCCACGGAGACAGAGAAATACATTCACATCAGCATTTGGGTGGTTGCAGCAGCTAACCTGGCTTCCCTGAAGATTACAGTCTGGAAAACCTACCTGTCCTACAGGTTGGCTAGCAGTCAGCATTGCCTGGACACCAATCAGTTCATTTTGGGTTTGGGTTACCACAGTTTCAGACAATCAAGACATACTTTAACAGACAAGATCTTCTCACCACAAAATAGTGCTATTTGATAATTTTCTTACATCAAGGTAATCAAGAGCGAGGAATGTCTCAGGTTCAGATCTTTGCTCTTTCAGAAATCGAATGCAATCTCTGGCCACCTTTTCTGAGGCTACAACGATGGCAACCATGTACCGGCCAAAGAGCTTAGTAACAGCCAGCTGGTATTTCTTATGAATAGGATGGCACAGGTCCAGCAGTCTCCCAAACTTAGCAGGTTTCCAAAAGGAGAGAAGAGAGAATACATTCATGAGGAATAGTACATTTCACTGTACCTTTGTCTGCTAATACAAACAGAAGCAAGCCCAAAATAGTTTTATCAAATTTAAGCACCAAACTTAAGAGATTCTGTATTCATGTAAAGTTTCATTATCAGTAACTATTTAGGTTGTCACAGTAATGTGACTCCTTACTTTAAAAAAAGAGAGGGACTAGTCTTACCAAAGTATTAACATATTTTACACATCTACAGCAATTCAATAATGCTCATTCATCTGAGGCAGGCACTGTGAAGAGAGTAAACTGGGTACTGAGTAAGATTACTCAACAAAACAGATACCCGCCAATCCCACAGAGCTTTCTGTTAGGCACACAGTCATCAATTATCTCTGGCATGTTCAGTGTGGAGGGACAACAATCACAGGGACAGAAAACATAGTGCACTCTGGGAATGTATAATAAGGAAAAGTCAGGGAAAACTTCCCATGAAGAAATGTTATTTCAGAAGGGATCAAGAATTAAGAGTTCAAAAACTTTACTAGAACATGCCTGAATGCTAATCATCCTGTATTATTCCCAGAATACCTGAAGATTCGATTTTATATCTTTGGATCCCTCTTTCTGCTTATTAGCTGTTTACCTGTTTTATTGACCATGTGAGGCAATCAACTGTGTAGATCATAATAAACTATGGGTAACATGGGAAGAATGGGAATTCCAGAATACTTCCCTATATTCATATGGAACCTGTAACTAACCATTAAGCAGTCGATCGAATGAGGAAATACTGCCAGATTTAAGATGGGGAAGGATGTGCATTGGGAATGTATCCTTTCACTGTACTTCTCCAATCTGTACACTGAGCAAAATCTGAGCAGCGGGACTATGTGAAAACCTGAGCATCAGGACGGCGGCAGGCTCATTAAAAACCCATGTTAGGCACATGACACAGCTATGGACAGTGAAGCGGCCTGGAAGCACTTACTGGTGAAGATCAAAGACTCACCGTCAGCATACATCACAACTCAGTGTACAGAAAACACAATCCTCCCAACTGGACCCAAGAATCATGATATAAAGATCGAAGTGGTCAAGGATTTAACTGATACACCACCCATGCACATGGGACAGCAGTTAGGAATTCTAGTTATGTAATGCACTAGGCAAACACCTTTAAAGTGAAGAGCACTGACTGTGGTAGCAATGGTACAACACTGCTTGATGTGTTTGAACTATGGAATGTCATCATATCTGTAAGAGCGCCCAATAAAATTTTAAAAAAAATAAAGAGCAGAGATGTCCCTTTGAGGACTAAGGTGTGCCTGACCCAAGCTATATTTCTGATCATGTCTTATGTATGTGAGAGCTGGACAATGAGACTGAAGAAATTAATTTGAATTATGGTGTTGGTGGAGAATACTGATTACACTATGGGCCACCAAAATGAATCTACAAAATGAATCTATTTCATCAATGGGTTCAAACATAACAACTGTGAAGATGATGGGCCCAGCAGTTTTGTAGTCGCTCTGAGTTGAACTACTTCTGTTAAGTACATATTAGCTGTACATCATCTTACTCATTATTATCTACCACCTTTGTTCTAATTGCATTAATTTCCTTGCTGTCTTCTCCATCTTGATTAGCTCCTCTTTCCTCTGGGTTGGAAATTCATTGCCAGCTGTGCTATCCATTCTTGCTGTTTCTAATTTTAGTTCACTAAAAGGTTTGTTCTGGATTTACTCTCTTAGCCCTACACTCTGCCCTGCTCATTTGTTTTATCTTATCTTTGACATCTGATTTTATTAATTCGAGCTCTTACTTGGCATTAGAACAAAACACTCATGGGAGATTTTATTCTGCAACCTTCTTCCAGGTGGAGCTCTTTGATTTTTAAATACTTTGTGTTGATTCCTAAACCTAACACAGTTACCAAACTGAATGTCTACATCTTAGCCATGTTTACTGTAGGCAGCTCTGCTCTGGCATGTGATTTTGTGACAAGAACGTGTCCTTGCCCTCAAACTCCAAGGAGCACCAGCTGATGGACTAAGAATTTGTGTTCTACTTCTATGGTCTAAGGACCCAGAAGCAAGGGCAAGTGAGAGCTCAGTGAAAGCTGAGTACTGCTTTGTTCTCAGTTAATTCATATTTTACGCCCAGGCTTCTCTGCTCTGTGAGGACAGATCTTGTCTCTGGAGGGGGCCTGCTCTTTCATTTAACATCAGAGTTGCTCCCAGTGTACCTGCTCTTACATTTAACTCCCACTACTGAGAGGGGAACAGGCGCTTGCTTCTTGGCACGTGGAGGAATCCTAGCAAAGACTTTTCAAGATATCATCCATTTATCAGGTTGGCTTCTGCACAGCAAAGAATAGGTAACGCTTTTCAATCTTTTTTTTTTTTTTTTGAAACTCGAACCCTTCTTTGAAACTCCCTGCAAGTCACGCCCTTTCCCAGTTTGGTGGCTGAACCCACTTTCTCCTGTTGTGTGTCATTTTGTTAGTGTAACAGATGGAACTGTATTATCCTGAAATATGTGTTGCTAATCCTCACCTCTTTGCTGTGGTTAGAATACCATTTGATTGGATACCATGTGGTTAGAATAGCATTTGACTGCCTTTGTTATGCTAACAAAACATGATTAGTGTAGGGTGTATTTTACCTTTTTGAAGTATTAGGGTTTAAACAAGCAAGAGAACTAGAACAGATAGATGAAGACCACTCAGGAGCACAAGCTCAGAACAAGAACCTTCCTCCATAGCTAAGGGAAAGCTTCCCTCTAGAAATGGTCCCCTGAAGTAGGACTTTCATACTGTGAGAAAGCAAGTTCACTTGTGAAAGCCACTCCCAGCACTAGGGAAATAAGGTAAGTCCAAGGGAAAAGAGGGCGTGTGGCCCAGCTTTTCTCCTCCACCTTCACCTAGAAGCCAAACCCGCCTGTAAGAGTCAGAAAGTTAAAAAGGGTCCCGTAAATGGACTAGAGAGACAGAAGGGAAACCAAGAGATTGGACTCTCACGGAGGCTTGAAGGCAATTGTGCTCTTCAGGCTACCGCAAGTGGTCAACAGTGTCAGATGCAGGAAATGAGAGCAGGGTCCACTGGTCCTAGTGAAGAAACAGGAAGACGCTAGGCCCTTGACACCATGAGCAAGAGTTCTGTGACACTGACTTACTATTATTTTGGCTAATGGCATTCATGAGCAGTACTGGATGCACTGTCAGGTTTACAGAATAAACCTTCATTTAAAAATACCAATAATATCTGATGGAAAACACCACCACATATATACTAAACAAACCAAGAACATGAGGTTTGAAATTATGTGTTTGGGGCAGATGATGTGTCCTTTCAGGGTACTGGCCGTACTTGGGACTTTCTGGGTACCATGTCCAAGTTATTGCTTTGCCCCAACAAATACTTATCTGTAGACACAAAAAGAAGTTATATATACATATATATAAATATATTTACAATTTGCTACCTTTGAAATATACATGAAATTTCAAACACAAATCTGACAGACTTATGAAATAATACAGCTTTCTAAAAAGGGTAACATTTTCGTCCCCAGTGAAATCATTGCTTTTACCAATAGGAAGTCCTATCTTTTTGATGTTATTCATTTCTAATTACCACAGACTCCGGGTACAGTCTTCTGAGGTGTTCCAGAACCTCTGCTCTCTTTTGCTGGCGTTTTCCCTCATGGTTATCAATCCCAGCATTCTGCAATTCACTTTTAATAAGATTCAATTCTTCATTGACTTCAGACATTCTTGATTTTGCTTTTCCGATTTCATTCTCCAGGGTCTCCTCTTGCTGGTTTTTCTCCTTTAAGCAATCACTACATCATGGCAACAACACAATCACACAGTAAGGAGACCATTTTGGAGAAATGACAAGATTCAGTGAACTCGGATCTGCTCTATAGAGGGATAGGGCAGCACCCTGCCAACTTTTTTAAAGGTAAGAAAATAGAATAAAATCAACCTCACCAATTACGGCAGAGAGATTTGATTGTTTTTGTTGATTCAAAATGGGGCTTCAGCAAGTTCATGAAGAAACAATGAAAAGATGGCAGATTTTTCCCACAAACTTTTTGATGCCCCTTTGGATTCCTGGGGCCTATAGATAGCTGTAACCAATGCGATCATTATGAGCTTACTAAGAAAATGCCAATTACAAAGAGATTCTTCATGGCAGAATATTTACGCCTTTCATGATGCATTCATTACTTTAATTATACAGTAGCAACACTAAATGAGAGCTGTAAGTTTTATCAGTGCTAAGCGTTTATAGTTCACAGATTTAAAAACTAATTTGCTCTATGGTTAAGTGGGATATTTTACTATACACTATGCATTGAAAAATACTGGGGGAGGCAGAACACGACAGAGTGGGAGCATCCACGTGACAGACAATGACACACCAGACTCTGACACAAGAGGCAGCCGCTGGGGCTCTTCTTGCTATACCTACAGGCATGTCTTTGTATACTCCTCCAGCTTCTCCATTCTTTTTTTATGATCCTCTATTTGTTCTTTTATTTGGTTTATATTCCCCTGAAACATGAAATAAAACTTTACGTCAGTAACAGCAATTCCTAACCAATCAAGTTGATTTATGTTTCGCTATTTGCTTAGAACTTAATAATAATGGCTAGTTGTTACAGATTTGAAATATCTCAAATATTTGCGATGCGATAATACTTTTAAGCATACGTTTTTATTTTGAAAAGGCAGTGTGATATCAAGCTCTGAAGCTACACAGATCAGGGTGCATAATCCTGGCTCCACCAGTTACCAGGTGACTCATCTCCAGCAAGGTCCCTCATAGCTTTAATCTGGCTCCTTAGAAAATTGGTTCAAGGAATTACTTATTCACTGGTTAACATGCGCTAGGAGTTGGAGTTACAATAATTAATAGGAAGAATAGTCAGTCTTGGCCTTCATGAATAACTGAATGGGTGGGAGACAGACAAGGAAGCTATCATGGTAGAGAGTGGTTAAAATGGACAACAGTGCAGGAGCTACAGGGTTGTGGAAACTAACAGGCTTGTGGGCAGAAGACTGCAAATAGGTCTAGTTCTGGTCACTTTATTAAGAATCCCAAGTGCTATGGTAGTCTCCATCCAGTGAGTTGCACAGCAAGGTTGGTCTGTCTTATTCCTTTACTAAGGCATCTACAACTGGGAGTGGACACATGTGGACAACACTGTATGTATACACTGCCAGGAAAGAATACCTTTTCGAGTGGAAAAGGACATATATTTTAGGAACATCAATGATCCCATTCATCACACCTACCTCGTCAAGTGCTAATGATAGAAATAAGGACACAGCTCCTTTTCTCAAGAAACACACACAATTAAAATTAAGAGCTCTCATATTGAAATTTTATTATGTAAATTAAGAATTTACTCCAGAGAGGGCAAAAATAAGGTTAGTCAATGGGATACACAAAAGTTCTGCTTTTGTGGCTGGACCCAGGCAAGTCCCAGGGCTTGTCTTGTGCCTGGTGATTCCTATGTTTTACGGCAGAAAATGTCAAACATGTGGCCCAACAAGAACAGGAACTAGCCCCGTGGCTTATGATTCTAAGGGTGTGGTGTCAGGGCCGGGGTGAGAACCAGACCACATTGGTCCTAGGCATCCTGGATTGGGGGTGCCAGCTAGTCATGCACTGTCTGGGAAAACCAACCAGTCTCGGCACTGGAGGTCTCTGCAGCTGTTGAAAGCGGTAACCCCTCTTGTTTGGGGCATCTTCAGTCCTGTGGCACACCAAGCTTAGTACAGGCCTTCTCCCTTTGGGTATTTATTCCTTCTTCTATTCAACAGACAACAACTACTCAACCAACATTTATCAACACCTAAGTGCAAAGACCTTCAGTGGACACAAGTGTGAGTTCTCCTATAAGAAGCTTACAGCGTAGCTGTAACTAGTATTGATCTTTGTGCAAACAGACTCAAGCCCCAGATATTTATAGATCAAAACCATGAGTAACAAATGAACTCTTTATCACAAGAGATGTGGGGAGAAAAAGGAGGTCAGGGAAGGATTTGTGGTGCATGTGACTACTGAATTTAACATGTCAAACATGAGGTTTTCCAAAATAGAAATTAGCAAGCAAAAATCTTCAGTGTGCATTTGAAGAAATCAGAGAATTATTTTATAATGAGAAACCCACTAGACAAGTGTTTTAAAGTAGTTACAGCAATGTTGTCTTCTTTTTCTCTTTAGACAAAATGCTCTCTTCTGCTCATGATGATCACATACTGCACCTTACAGATGGTGTGTATTTCCTCTGCCAACCCACAGAGAAACTAAAATGACACAGTGGTTATGAAGATAATTTTTAGAGAACTAGTCTTGGAATCTATATGCTCAGGCTTGGGATCAACTCCTGGAATTCCTCCAATTACTAGCTGAGTTGAGTGACCTTAGTTAAGTCAACTCAACCATCTTGTGTCTTGAATCCCTCATTAGTGAAATCTACCCATTCATTCATCGATTGACTATTCAATGTGTTTACTTGGCACAACAAAGTATTTTAGATTCTTGGGATGCATCGATGAACATACAGACACACATCTCCTCTTGTGGATCTTACGTTCCAGAAGGGACAGGTAGGTAATAAATGTAACACTTAAGTTGATGAAGGTCAGTGAAAACTTGTGAGAACCAGAACTCCACAGGACTACCTTGTTGTTCTGAGTCTTGCAAATGTTCTGCCTTTGACAGGGAACACACAGTCTTGCTACTTTTTTATCACCTCTTTTAGTGGAAAACATTTGAAAATCTTTCTCTAAAGGTTTCAAAGTCTGACTGCAGTATGCTAGAAGGCAATTACTATGAGCAATAGAGCCAGAGCGGAGGGTCAGGGGGATATGGACAGTGGAGAGTGCAGTTTTAAATGAGATAGTCAGGGGAAGGCTGACCGAGAAGGCAATACATGAGCGGAAAAAGTCAGGAAGGGAGAGAGTTTAAAATGAGACAATCTTGGAAAAGCAGAGGGATAACCAACCAGTGCAAAGGCTCTGGATTGATTTTCTAGGCTCTTGTAACACACTGCCAGAACTGAATGGCTTAGAACAATAGAGATGTTGTCTGGCAGTGTTGGGACCTCTGGAGGCTCTGGGGAGGATTGTCGCACACTCTCTTGCAGCTTTTGGTGGTCGCTGGCAACTCCTGGTGTTCCTTGGGTAGTAGACCATAACTCTATTCTATCTCTGTCTTTAAACCACCTTCTTCTCTGTGTCCTTGTGTCCTCTCCTCATATCCATTGATCTAAGGACTACCCTAAATCCAGGATTCTATGTCAAGATCGACCCTTAGGTACTTACATCTGTAAAGATGTTATTTACAAAAAAAGGGTCAATTCTGAAGTTCTACATGAACATGAATTTTGGAATGCACCACACACCCTCAGGTAGAAATATATCTGATATAATTCAGGGGTCCATCTGGTTAGAACAGAGCAAGAAGGAGAAGAGAAAAAAGAGGATGTCCTAAATTTAGGGATGAGGGTGAGCACACAGAGATAAGACATCTAAGGACTTCAACTTGGATTTGCTGCCCAATGGGAGCCATTAGAGGACTGTGGGAAGTGGAAGCCCATGATCTGAGATATTATAAGAGACTAGCAGGCTACCAGACAGGTCTAGACAGAAACAAAAATCAAACAACAAAGATGAGGTTTGGTCCAAAGTGGGAGAAGCCGAGTGGAGAAAAATGATCAGATTTGTGGTTGATTTTGAAGGTGGAACAAAAATTTCCTGAAACAGTCACAGAATGGACAGCAAGGTTTTTGGCCCAAGCCACTAGTAAAATTGAATTGACCTCATATTAGGTGGGAAAAATCACATGGAACACGTTTGAGTGTGGAGACCAGAACTTCAGTGAATATTTGTTTCATGTGATGTGTCTGGTCAGCATGTCACATGAAGATGTTGAGGATGCACCTGGATGTATGAGGTCCAGGTTTAGACAATGAACTGGCAGTCATCATCAGATGGTGTTTAAAGTTATGAGACTGGATCAGCTTACCAAGGCAGTGAATATAAGAACGGGCACCCCTCAAAATGGATTGTTTTCCAAGTTATGTATTTAATTTAAAAAAACAAAGAAACAACCTTATCACCTTCAATATACTCTCCATTACACTTAATACATTTGTCAAATCTGTGATTCCATTCTTGGAAACATTTTTCTAACTCATCTGTTTCGATGGCTGACGGCACCTCCCTCGTTTTGTTTCTTCACCTCTTCTACATTGTCAAATAGCTGTCCTTTCATGTCCCTCTTCATTTGTGGAGACAAAAAGAAGTCACATGGAGCAAGGTAAGGTGTGTGGGGCAAGAGAGGCATGCTGGTTTTTGCCAAAAACTGCTGCACTGAGATGGCTGCGTGAGCAGGTGCATTAAATCAGCCATCACAAAAAACGAGGTTCGAGTGAAACTGCTTTTATGACAACAGAGAACCTTCCCAGGCGACGCCACTGGGTACACTCAGAGCAAGTTGCTCAATGTTCACCTAGTGGGGAAAAATGCATACTACAAAAGCTCCACCCAGGTAGCTTTTTCCCCATTGTAGGGGGTGATACCCTTCATATGTACACAAGAGAAAACAGAGTAAGACTGGCCTTGAGATATTATTATGAGAATTAAATGAATTAGACTTACAGCAGTGTTGGATACATGACAAGTACAATAAACACAGGAAGAAACAGGTTCTCTCAAACAGGAGCTGACATCTCCTGAGAATAGCAGCAACAATAACCTGTTTCTTCTCAGCACACCAGAATGAAGACCCACCCTCACAGTGCGGCTGAGGGCTGGAGTCTCTAGTAAATGTAAAGTGCCCAGCAAAGTAAGACATTTTTCCCTTTACATTTCAAATATTCACTTGTAAATAAGATGCATCTGTAATTTGGACCATTTCCCTATTGCCACCCTTATCAGAAATGGTAGTCATGTTTTTAGGATGGCCCATGGAAGCCAACTTAGCTCCCTAATATTAGATAAATTACATTCTTGTTGAATATGTGACAAGGATCATCTAATAGGCCAGATATAAGAGGAATCATGAAGCGAAAGACTAGTGTTTGGTGTGTTATCACACATTCACTTCATTTAACCTTCCCAGCACTTTCGTACGGATGAAGAAATTAAAGTTGGAGGAACTCGATAATTTAGTTATTCACTGAGAATACATTGGGAGCCACGGAGCAAGACAGGATGGAAGCCAAGTCTGCCATACTCTAAGCAGAACCCTAGATGATCTAACATCATAGCCTGTTTCAATGGCCACTTCCTACATAGACTACATGGCACCTCTTGGGCTGTCCTTCATGTTTCCAAATAATTCTGTATTCATCTTTATCATGGTACCTCCTTGCTTTTCTCACTTTACCTACCTCCCCCTAACCCCATTGGACTCAAATGAGTGTCACACCTGATCTTGGAATCTTCCCAGTAATAGGCAACACCTATTACTGCATGACTGTATAAGGACACTTATGAAGTACAGTTGAAGGCTGTCTAATCTTACCTTAGCCCACAGGAAGAGCTACCTAAATAATAATGCTAGGCCCCACAAGAGGTAACCCAGCCACTCTCAACTACTTGCTTATTTTTGACATAAAACAATCCATCTCTATATTGAAAAGCTAGTATAAAAAGGAACTAAATTTAGTGTAACGCTTCTAAGACACAGTGGCACGAATCAAGGTACCTGAATTTCTGTATGCCTCCTCTTTTCAAACGCCAGTCGTTCTTCATCGGCCCTCTGTTCCCACTGCAGTTTTTCCAGCTGTTGGGTCATTATGGCCACATTCTTTCTAACGCTTTCCTTTAGTTCCTTATAGCGATCCAGCTGTACAGACAGCAGTTAGACAATGCTAATTCAATTAGGGAAGCGTGGAAGGAAATTCTTTGTATGACATACTTTACCAGTAGATCATGAATCTTATACAATTCTGTTTTATATACATTAGCGTGAGACCTCAACTGCCCATCTTCTCCAGGTACCATCATGGGAACATAAAGCATATGTCTTACTTAAAGCCATTTAAATTGATCAACGTGGTATTTTCAAAAACTCTAAAAGACGGTCTCAAATATTTTGGAAATGATGATGGCAACATATATATGTGTGCTTAGTACAACTGAATGATAGACTGTCGTAAGATTTGTAAGAGTCCCCCAATAAAATGATTATTTTTTTAAAAAGGAAACAAAAAAATATATAAATAAATAAAAGGTCTCTGCCAGAAATTCATGAAAGAGGGGACTGAAACTCCTTGATAGTCCGATAGCAAGAGGAGTCCTAAGCAAACTTTTTTCTCTTCCTATTTATATAAACGTAATTTTCTCTGGCATATAGATTTTAACAAAAGATTACACAGAATATTGAGATAAATGGTAAAAAAAATTGATTTAGAGAATGTGTGGAAACTCTGAGCTGCATACATGTGGATATGTACTATTGAGTCAATATATTATAAACTAAAGTGGGAATTTATATATCACTTAGCATCTTATATAACCTCAAGTAATTAACCTCCATCCTGTTAATTCAATGAGCACACACAGCTCTTAAAAGCCACATATATTGAACTTTAACATTTTAATAAGATTGAATAGATGAAACACAATTACCGTATCTACTCATGTATAAGCTGAGTTTTTTCAGCTCATTATTAATGCCGTTTTTGTGGTAAAACTAGGTGCCTCGGCTGATATTCAGGTCGGCTTATACCCGAGTATAGAGGTACTTAAAAGTACAAGAAGCATAGCATTCAATTAATTACCCTTTGCAACAACACGTTATCATGCAACCTTATTGAACTATTTTCTAGGACTTCGATTAATCCAAAAAAACTATAACTCCTTCTATGGAGACCCTGGAAGGGACCAACATTTAATGCACTTGGCTGCTATCTGAAATCTCTAAATCAGCCTATGAAAACCCGAGGGAAGGCGGTCCTACTCTGACACACGGGGAAGTGCCATGAGCCAGACCCAACTCAATGGCCAGTGATTGGTTATAAGGAAAAAGCAACTCAGCCTAAAGATTACAATTAGGTTTCGTGTATAGGCCTCAGTCCTTACAATTGAATACCCCAAGGATAATCTCTTGAGAGGCCATTCTTTTAATTTGCTCTAAAAGGAGAAACCAAAACGATATAAAAATAAGGTTTTTTAAATGTTGACTTTTCACCTGACTTGCTTCCAGTTCAATATCTCTCCCTTTGTGTAAGATTTCTTCCTCAACCTGCTTTTCAAAACGTTTCCATGAACCATCTAAGTCTGCCAGCTCTGTTTCCAGGGCTTTTATGTCATCTTCCTGCTTGGAACACTGCTTCTCATGGTCCTTTATTGACTTCTTAGCCTTGTCCAACTTCTTGAGGTGGTGAGAAGTATTTTCTTTTGCTTTAATGTACTGAGGCCTCTTCTGATTTAAAAGTGCTTCAAGAGCTCTAAAAAGAACATAGGGTAAAAAAAAAAGACAAAGCAAAATTAAATTTTATATATACAAAGGGAAATTCTTTTGATTAAACTGCTTATGTTAAATTAAGTATTCAAAAAATCAACTTTCAGAGACACTAAACATGATCAGTGGTGGCCGGCAATGAAGAGGGGGGACTGAAGAGGTGATATGTCACAAGAAAATTTTTTAGAGCATACAAATGTTCTGTATGAACTGCTGAAGACAAAGCATGTGAATAGGCAAGTGTGGTGAAGAAAGCTGATGGTGCCCGGCTATCAAAAGATATAGCGTCTGGGGTCTTAAAAGCTTGAAGGTAAACAAGCGGCCATCTAGCTCAGAAGCAACAAAGCCCACATGGAAGAACATATCAGCCTGTGTGATCATGAGGTGTCGAACAGATCACTGAAGACAAGTGGGTGCATAAGCAAATGTGGCGAAGAAAGCTGATGGTGCCGGCTATCAAAAAGTATAGCCTCTGGGGTCTTAAAGGCTTGAAGGTAATCAAGTGGCCATCAAGGTCAGAAGCAACAAACCCCACATGGAAGAAGCACACTAGCCTATGCAACCACGAGGTGTCGAAGGGATCAGGTATAAGGCATCATCAGAACAAAAAATCTTACCATAGTGAAAGATGGGGGGAGTGCGGAGTGGAGACCCAAAGCCCATGAGTAGGCCACTGGAGATCCCCTTGCAGAGGGGCCTCGGGGAGGAGATAAGCCAGTCAGGGTGCGATGTAACAACGATGAAAATTACAACTTTCCTCTAGTTCCTAAATGTTTCCTCCCCACTCCCACGACCATGACTCGAATTCTACCTTGCAAGTCTGGCTAGACCAGAGGATGTACACTGGTACAGATAGGAACTGGAAATATAGGGAATCCAGGACGGATGAGCCCTACAGGACCAGAGGTGTGAGTGGCGAAACAGGGAGGGTAGAGGGAGAGTGGGTAGGAAAGAGAGAACCGATTACAAGGAACTATATGTGACCTCTTCCCTGGGGGACAGACAACCGAAACGGGGGTGAAGGGAGACGTCGGACTGGGCAAGATATGACAAAATAACAATTTATAAATTATCAAGGGCTCATCAGGGAGGGGGGAGTGGGGAGGGAGGGGAAAAATGAGGACCTAATGCCAGGGGCTTAAGTGGAGAGGAAATGTTTTGAGAATGATGAGGGCAATGAATGTACAAATGCGCTTTACACAATTGATGTGTGTATGGATTGTGATAAGAATTGTATGAGCCCCTAATAAAATGATTAAAAAAACAAAACAAATGTTCTGTTTGACACTGTGATAGTGGGTACATGATTCTATGGTTTGTTTAAACTTACAGAACTTTACTGCACAAAGAATGCTCCTTAATGTATGACCACTTAGTGCAAGGAAGGTAAGTATTCAAATGTGTCAAAGGGTCTGCAAAGAATGCAGGAGCCACCTCAATGACCACAGTTTGAACAATCTGAGCAAGAAAACAAAGTAGGGTTGAATGACAACTGAAGACATAAAGTAAACATCCATCAGTCCTGACTTAAATAATTGAATAAATAAATACCGCTAAGTGGGAAAAAGAGACCTATTTGTGCAGATCCCAAATTAGTGAGGCAGAAACTCTCCCTCAAGGTGGAGCACAACTGCCCTCACGGAAAGTCTGGCCTGCGCATAGTACTTCTTTCCAAGGAGGACAGTGTAGAAAGGGGGAAAAAAGGAGTAACTTTATATTAGAGGAACCTGAAAGACACCCCTCAGCTGGGCAATCAAGGTCAATACCAATAGTACCCAGTCACAAATATTAGGATATATCACTTACGTGGTATGTTCAAACCCTTGATACAATGTGATGAGAATGGGACTTGACCTCAGTGGTCTTTCTTTTGCCTCAAACTAACAATCCCATTTCAGTCATAAGGGAAACATCACATATCTGACCAGACTTCAAAGGTGTCCAGGTCATCGAAACCAAGGAAAGCCTAGGACACTGTCACAGCTAAGAGGCGCCTATGGGGATGTGACAGCAAAATGTAATGTGGAACCTTGGACCAAAACAAGGAAATTGAAAATGAAGAAAATCAGAATAAAGTGTGGAGTTTGGTACATAATTAACAGGGGATACTAACAGAGACACTAAGTGTAGATATATGGGAATTACCATGACCATCTCTGCCATTATTCTGTATCAAAGTACTCTAAACAGCTAACTTTAAAGAACAAACTCAGTGTCACTTAATTAGAAATTATATTCTTAATCTATCAGATAATCTACATAAAATCCAACTGTTTAATATCTATGTTTGAAAACTCACTTTAATTCTTTCTCTGTTTGTTGTACTTGTCTAGTTAACACTCCATGTTCCTTCTTCTTGGCTTTAACTATGCCTTCCTGATGTGAGAGAGATTCTTTTGTGGCATCCAACTCCCTACTTGCATGCTCTAGCTCAATGTTCAGAGCATGAATGCTTTTCTCATTATGATAGAGCTGGAAAAGCTTCAGCTGTATCTTGTTTATTTTCAGTTCTTCAAGGAGATTCTGGTAACGTTCCGCCTATAAACCAGTACAGTTCAACAGTAGTTAGCAGGGAGTCCATTTGAGTCACCCTTTCATAAACTTATCTACTTTACCAACAAATTAATTTTCCTGTATGCTACTGAGAAACAGTATTGTTCCCAAAAACACTATGAAGAGGGCTTCTGGATACACTTGGAAAACACACTGTGAAACACACTCTGAACTGACCATGGCAAGTGCAGTGGCAAGAGTAATGAAGTGACACCTGTTATCCTTGGTCCCAGTCCTGCTTTTGTCTTGACCTGTGAGGCTGGCAAGTCCATGAACATTCTGGCACCTACTTCCTCACTTGTAAACGGAAGGAAGAACATCATCTGACGTGGACGGTTCCTAGCAACTCTTCAACAACGCCAGGTAGAATTCCTGCTACAGGATTTATCTTGACTACTAAAGTTCTCAATTATATATGGAAAGGAAGGATTTTCTCGCTCCTTTCTATTTCAAGTGTTAATGCCTACCTGAGACAGTTTTTTGATCAAAATTTGATAGCGTATCATGCACACAAAAATCAGGGAGTGACCTACATAGAGAAAAAAGCACCCTGCCTCTTCAGGGTGCTGACAGGTGCAGCACTGATGACTCTGAAGCCAAAGCTAGAACTTGTAGGTCTGAGGACAAATCAGGACAGTGACACCAAAATGCTGTAGGGAGTCACTGTATCCATTTCTGCCACACATCTATAGCTGTTCAAAATAGTCTGTTTCACTAAGAATGCATTTGAAAGCAGGGCACATCATTACTAGCATTAAACCCTGACCTTTGCATCCATATCTTTTTACTACTGTGTGAAGAGTGCATGAAATACTTCTGCAAACACCTTTAAGGGGACAGTTGTCTTGAAAAGCACTTGCAGTGACTGCATTGAGCTGTGAGTGGAACTAACCGCTTACTTTGCTTAATGGAACACCTTTTCCACTTAAAAGAACAAGTGACAAACTTGTCAGACTTGGTTATTTTTTAAAAATGATTGAAGGGATACTGTAACCAAATTTGAGCTTTTAAGTGAAAATCCGAATTTTGAAAAAGTATATTTGTCTCAATAAGTAAAAACATTTCAGATGAGAATAGAAGTAATATTGTGGACTTTTGACATTATATAAAGATGTGTGCACGTATTTGGAAAAGCTCCATGACTCAAGTGAACCAATATTTACCAAATAATCAATGCATGATGTTACAAAACCATGTAATATGCGTAACACACTTTCAAAATACAAAGTATGCCAAGACAGTTTAAGAAAATAGTATATATCACTTCTCAGCCTTTTGGCTAAGATCAAAGTGTAGGAAACAGTATAAAAAAGTTCACTGAGGGTAGTTTTAGATTCTTGAATTTAGATGCTGAAATTAATCTTTAACAAATCATCACCTGTCAAATTTTGATGGAATACCAGTTATCTGAAAAAGCTATTAAGACAGTCTTTCAATTTCTAGCTAGGTTATCTGTATAAGGTGAGATTTTTATTGATTTCAACCACAAATTACCAGATGGAATACAGAAGCAGATCTAAGAATTCATCTTTCTTTTATTCAATCAGACATTAGAGATTGCAAAACTATAAAACAATCACTCTTTTAGTACTTTTAGATCTTATACGTGAAAACAATCTCCACTGCCATCTAGTCAATTTCTACTCATAGGAACACTATGTAGGGTTTTCAAGACTACAAATCTTCATGGGAGTTGACAGTCTCTTCTTTCTCCTATGGAGAGGCTGGTGGGTTTGAACCATGTTTAACAGACCAATGTTTAACCCACAGTGCCGTAAGGGCTCCTAGAATATAGAATTATTTATCAGAAAAAGATGTTATTTATATTAACATGTAGTAAGTTTACTATTGTAATTTTCATATGGACACCAAAAACATACTTTTATAATTTCTCAGTTCTAATTTCAAATATGACAAATACTGAGATAAACCATATCAACAACACATCTTAGATTTCCCTATTGATTTTTTAAAGTAAAATGTGGTCAAATTCTAAAAATTTAAACTCACATTTTTTTAAACTCATATTTCTTTATACATTTTTCAGTTCAGTTGTCCTGCCCCCAAGGGTAAAAGCAAAGTGAATGTGGAAAATACAGAAAAACACTTGTAATGATTATGGGGCCTTTCTGATATAAATATATTACTATAGGAAGAGAACCCTGAATCAATACTGACAATTTTAACAGTGTTTTGAATCTGATAACCAAATATTTACTTCTTTATGGCCTTACCTCTTCTTTCTCTAATTTTGCATGTTTGCGCTCAGCAGCTATATTTTTTTTCTTATTAAAATTAAACTGTGCATCCTCTTCAGCTTTCTGTAGTTTTTTTTTCTTTTCCTCGTATTCTCCCAATAGCTCTCCTGAAGTGCTGATTTCTTCAAAAAACTGGGTTCTCTCTTTGGGTTTTTTCAGTGAAATCGACTCTACGGTTCCCTTTTAAAACAGTAAAGTACACCAACATTACCAATACACGGGTGCAGCTCTTTTCCCAAACTACAGATCAGATAAACAACTCCAACTATTTACCTGAAAGACTAGGCAGTTTCTTGCCTTGACTATTATGCCTATCTTCTCCAACTCTGCCAAGTAAAAGGCACGACTCACAGGATTGTTATCAAAGTGAAATTCTGAGCCTCCCCCTAAAATTAAAGAGTCAAAGCTGTTAGAGATCTAAGTATTAGACACATTTGAACAATCACAGAGACTTTAACAAAATCCTTCTTTAATGAAATAGTCAGTTATGCAATATACATGCTAATAAATGCATTTAAAACGCAAACGCACTGCCCTTGAGTCAATGATGACTCATAGCAGCCCACTGTGGGTTTCTGAGACTAACTGTTGAAGGCGGTGGTTCTCAAACTTCCTAATGCCGTGGCCACCCAACCATAAAATTATTTTTGTTGCTACTTCATAGCTGTAATTTTGCTACTGTTATGAATCGGACGGGGAATGGAAAGCCCGGTCCTTCTTCCGCAGAGCTGCGAACTGCTGACCATGCAGATTGAAGCCCAACATGTAATCACTACACCACCAGCGCTCTTAAATGCATTTAAGCAGTCTTCAAATAAAGTGTTTTGAGTGCCTACTGCAAGCAGGGACTAGTCTGTGGCTGCCAACACAAAATAAAAAGTCTCTGATCTCATGGAGGTAATATCCTAAGGGGGAAAGACAGATAAACCAAGACATGCAGTAAAATAGTTACGTGAGCTGTGAAGGGGCGATGAAAGCTTCTGTGTTGGGGAGCAGGGAGTACAATTTTAAATATGATGGCTAGACTTTTGAGTAAAGATCTGAAGGGAGAGAGCTAGGCAATGAGATATCTTGGGGATAAAGTGGTAAAACATTTAAATTACACAGTTACAAGTATACAATAATATTCACTGATTTCTAAAATTTTCTGATTGGATTTGTAAGTTACTAAGGTAATATTTATACATTAGAGCTGTTCTAAAGGGACAAGAATGAAAACAGAACCAAAAAGCCCCACAAAACACACTAAGCCTATCTATAGAAGATCTGTAAACTCTGACAGGCAGAAAAATATAGTTATCAATTTTGTTTATTAAGGAAGGACAGGATTTATTTATTTTAGGAGTAAGTTGAACTTTATTTTATAATAATATATTTTGTTTATTTATTAAAAATCATTGTATGGGGGCTCTTACAGCTCTTAACACAATCCACACATACATCCATTGTGTCAAGCACATTTGTACATATGTTGCCATCATCATTTTCAAAATATTTTCTTTCTACTGGAACCCTTGGTATCAGCTTTTCCCCTCCTCTCCCCTCATGAACCCTTGATAATTTATAAATTATTATTTTTTCATGTCTTACACCAACCGCTGTCTCCCTTCACTCATTTTTCTGTTGGCTGCCCCCCTGGCAGGGGGTTATATGTAGATCATTGTGATCAGTTCTCCCTTTCTCCCCCAACCTTCCCCTTACTGTACTAGTATCGTTACTCTCATTATTGGTCCCGAGGGGTTTATCTGTTCTGGATTCCCTGTTTCGAGCTCTTATCTGTACCAGTGTACATGCTCTGGTCTAGCCAGATTTGTAAGGTAGAATTGGGGTCATGATAGTTTGGGGAAGGAAGCAATTAAAGAACTAGAGGAAAGTTGTATGTTTCATCAGTGCTATATTGCACCCTGACTGACTTGTCTCTTCCTTGTGACCCTTCTGTAAGGGGAGGTTCAATTCTCTACAGATGGGCTTTGGGTCTCCACTCTGCACTCCCCCTCATTCACATCGATATGATTTGTTCTGGGTCTGATGCCTGATCCCATGGACACCACATGATCACACAGGCTGATGTACTTTTTCTATGTGGACCTTGTTGCCAGCTAGATGGCCGCTTGTTTATCTTCAAGCCTTTAAGACCCCAGACACTATATCTTTTGATAGCCGGGTACCATCAACTTTCTTCACCACATTTGCTTATGCACCCATTTTGTCTTCAGCAATAATGTCGGGAAGTTGAGCATCACAGAATGCTGGATTATTAGAACAAAGTGTTCCTGCATTGAGGGAGTACTTGAGTAGAGACCCAATGTCCATCCACTGCCTTAATACTTAACATATAAACATATGTACACAGATCTATTTCACTATCTTTATATGTAAATATATTTACATATGTACATGCTTGTATTTAGACCTCTATAAATGGGAAGGGCAGGGGTTTCATGAATACATTCACAAAATATAAATTTAAAATTTCATTCAAGCTGCTTCTTGATGGTAGAAAATCTACCTACACTAAGTGAAAAAGTTGCATTAGCACATCACTAAGAAAAATATATAAACTTAACATACATAGCCTCACAAAGACTTTTATAACCTCTGTGTTCTGGTAGTGCAGTAGATTAAATGTTGGGCTGTTAACCACAAAGTCGGTGGTTCCAGCCCATTAGTGGTATTGTGGGAGAAAGATGAAGCTGTCTGAACTGCCACAAAGTCTTGAAGTCTTAGAATCCTAAGAAACAGTTCTATGTCCTATAGGGTGGCTATTAAGTCAGAATTGACTACCTTTGAAGCAATTTTGGTCTTTGCCTTCCTGGTAGGTTTCCTTCTTCATTTCAGTGAAATATACAAGTATAAAAATGCTATTTATAAATAGAAATATTTACTATGATATGTGGATTACATGTCCACAGAACTTTTAAAATAAAAAAAAGATATTTTTACAAGTTTGTCTGCTTAAGGAAGAGTCCTAGTGGAGAATCCTTGTCAAACAGATTATTTATTCTAAGATTTGCTATAGTGAGATCAAATTGTAGGCTTCAAAGAAAAATCAAACGACTAAGTGACAAAAATCTACAAATACCTCGAATAATTCTTGTGAATATTTTCTTTTCTCCACTCTCTTCCATGTACTCAATTGTTACACTTGCAGAAGAAGAAACAGGTTTTCCAATATGTGCTCCATGGATAAGTTCTTGAATATTTTTCACTCTTAAATTAGCTGTTTTTTCTCCCATTACAAAACTCAGTGCATCCATTACATTAGATTTTCCTGGGGAAGAAAAGATAGGGCAAACATGGATGCTAGTTCTTAATCATAAAAGTCCTTACTCAGCCCAAGATACCAGGCTCCCAACAAGTGAAAGTCAATTAACCTATCTAAATAGTCCTGTATTGACTATCTAAATAGTCCTGTATTGAATATTCAAAATGCATGCGACATAAAATGTTATGTAGATCACAATGGCAGAGCACCAAAAACAAAACAAAAAAGCAACCAAACTCACTGCCATTGTGTTGACTCCGACTCATAGTGAAGCTAAAGGGCAGCAATGGAACTGGTGAGAAGAGAGCCACCTGGGGCTCCATCCTGCTAATATCAGCAAAGGGCCAGCAGGGAGCACCGTCAGCCTAGCAAATCCCATCAGAAGGACCAGGATAAGCCCACCAGGGAGGGTGACCAGGCTGGAGGGAATCCAGGAAGTGACCATCTGTCATGGCCTCATCATAATAAACCACCTCCCTTTGCTGAACTCCAGCCAAGTAGAGGGCCCTGCGAGGAAGGCCTCATGCATTTCCCCATGCCCATCCCCTTGATTGGCAACATGCCCATTTTACAGATGAGGAAGCAAGAGGCTCAGAGAATCATGACAATATAGTGCTCAAGGTCATACTTCCAATTAACCAAGCTAGGGTCCAACTCAAATCCCTCTGATATTAAAGTGCCTGCTCACCCTCTCTCCCACTGCCTCCCAGACAGGGCAGAGCACCCAGGATCAACCCCAGGGACAAAACTTGGCTTCAGTTTTGTGCGGGCCTCACACGCGCCCAACTCTCAGTAGAGAGTAGGTGTATAATAAATGCAAATTAAATCTGCCGCCACGTGCTTCCACCTGGTAGGAACATCTAAGACCAAGCCCCCAAGGATCTGTGGGGCTTGGGGTCTTTCAGGGCAGAGGTGGGTTTTCATAGAAATCCAGAAGCAAATTGTGTCAGGAACTGCCAGTATCAATTCTGTGTCCCCTGTGTGTCAGAGAAGAGAGCTGTGTGACATGGGGTTTGCAATGGCTGATTTTTTTAGGAAGTAGATCACCAAATTTGGTTCTGGATAAACTCCAATCGCCCAGGGATTCCAAAAGGGACTGTGTTCCCCCAAACTAAGGTTGTCTTCGTGAAGGGGTCCATTGTCATCTCTGCCCCATCCCCGGGGCCTTCTTACTCACTGACACTGAGTGGTTTCCGACTCATCTCGACCCTATAAGGCAGGGTAGAACTGACCCTGTGGGTTTACGAGGCTGTAACTCTGTATGTGAATACAAAGTCTTGTCTTTCTCCCTCAGAGAGGATGGTGGTTTTGAACTGCTGACCTTCATTTAGCAACCTAAGGCAACAACCACTATGCCACCAGGGCTCTAATGGCAGAGAGCTAAGTGATCTAAATGTAAGGACCCAGTAGCTGGACCTAAATCCCAGATTTCCTTATTAGGTATTATCTCACAGTATAATCCTTACCCTAACTTTGCTGAATTTCCATTATGCGTACTTTATAAATATAAAAAACTATGACATAAAAGTATTATGTATCACCAAATTTTCACACACAGAATTTTTTCCCACTAATTTCAAGATTTCTCCAAAGGCTTAACTAAGCTCGCCAGAATATTGAAATGAGGAAAGCTAACAGCCCTAAGACTGCTGGTATCCTTTGAAAAGCTCACTTATCAGGTTGGCTAGTATCTGGGAGTTCGGATTTCAACAGTCTTCCCCTCATTCCTTGATGAGGAATAATGTGCCTCCTCAACTGTTTTGTATAAACAATGATTAATACTTATTGCTTTGCTTGCTGGGAGTCTGTAATTTTTCTATGTGCAAGGCAGAAGGTGCCTACACAAATAAAAACATAACACGAGACTCTAATGAGCTTCTCTGATAGACATACTTGTCACCGCTCAATGCCGGAGGGATTAAGCACATTTGTGTGACCAAGAGCCCTGGTGGCATAGTGGCTATGCATTGGGATGCTAACTTGCAAGGTCAGCATTTTGACACCACCAGCTGCTCCCAGGGAGAAAGACTAGACTTTCTACTCCCATAGAGTTATAGTCTTGGAAACAGGCCATTCAACCTTTCCATAGAGGGTCACTGTGTGACGGCACTAGCTCAATGGCATTGAGTTTGTTGTGTGACTCTGACGTGACTCTTGGAATCTTCTACCGAGTTTCCCAGATTTCACCCCATTTGCCTGTTTCCTTACACGACAAGCAATCATAGCTATGAATACAACTATAAGCTGAGTCCTCTTAGCCAATCAATATCCTAGAGGTGGTCTTGGGAACTCAAGACTTATATGGCAAACTACCAAAAAAGTAATACAAAGAATGTATTTTCTTTGTTTAAAGTTTCATAAACAGCATCTGACCTTCTGTTATATTTGTGTTCTTTTTTGATTTTTCCATACTTTGGAAAGGGTGGCTTTACTCTGCATATCTTCTGCTCTTAAAACTCAATACACAGTGGCAATTAATTGCTAACGGATACTCTGGTGGCAAACTGGTTTAGTGTTTAGCTGCCAATGGAAAAGCCAACGGTTCCAGCCCACTACTGCTCCACGGGACAAAGACGTGGCAGTCGGATTACATAAGGACTATAGCTATGGCTATGGAGCAGTTCTACCCTGACCTCCAGGGTGACTGTGAGCTAGAATTGACTGGATGGTGAAGGGTTTGGTCAGGTAATTATTTACCAAATACAAATGAATGGAAATCACAAAGCTTAAGTTAAAAACTGAAAATGTTACTTCACCACAAAAATTTTTTTTATATTAAAAACCAACAATTGAGAAATTTTGTCAGGTGAAAATAAATGATCAAGTAATGGTTTCAAAATTATCACGTGTGGCAAAAATTTTGCCAGATTAAAAAAATGATTAACTAACAAGCATTCAAATAAATATGAACATAATACTACCCATTAAAATGACCAAGGATAAATACCATATCAACTTGGCCTGTATACAGCAAAAAGGAAGGAAGCTTGGTGGCACTGTGTGTAAATGTTAGACTGCAAACCACAAAGCCAGCAGATCAAGCCCCTTAGCCATTTCTTGGGAGAAAGATGAGGCTGTCTGTTGCCATAATGATTTACAGCCTCAGAAAATCCTATATAGGGTTGCTGTAAGTTGAAATCCACTCAAAAGCAGGTTTGGATTCTTGTTTTACAGCAAAAATGAATACCATCTAAATAAAATTCAATGAATAAGTCAACCAAATGTCTGTTTGGGGGAGATGGCATGGAAGGCAATGCTAAATAAAGTATGACTGGTTTTATGTGATTGTAACTCAAATCTCTAGATTATCTTTGTCATTAATTCTCATGAGAGGGAAGGAGCTTCCGTGGGGTGATGTAGACCAGGGGAGGGGCAGCAAGAAGACTCTGTAAAGGCCACTTTTACAATAACTTTAAGGTATATTCTAGATCATAAAACCAGGTTCCAGATTTATGTTAACAGGATCTGGAATGGTGAGGCTGACTGAACTTGTATTGTGGGCAGAGACTTTCTGGTGGGAGTTCTAAAACCAAACTGAGGCACCTTCATTCATCACCGGTCACCCATCACTGGTTAAAAGATAAAAATCACTGCCCAGTGATTTCCTCAAAGTTGGATAAGGTACAGGCGCTCTGATCTTCCATCACTGTGCAGTGGAGAGCCTGGTCAGTCAACTTTGGTCCTCCTTAGCTTGATTTCTCCCCGAGGAGCCATGGGGCACACAGAAATGGCATTGCCCAGGGTGAGTGCACTAGACCCTGGTGATTCTGCCGCTCTGGGGGGAGGGCGTGTGGGAATTTGCCACCTCAAGGGAACCTACTGCCTCAAGGAAACTGCGTTCCCTGCTTTATCCTTACTTAAGAGGCCATAGGACTGGCACCGAGGACAAGGATTGATGTTGGGACAGACTCCCAGGCAGAGGGCGCAGGGCCAGGCAGGGGAAGGCAGAGCTGGGCCCTGGGTGGGTGCCAGCCAGGAGCTGAGGGGTACAGGGTCTGTGAGAGCCTCGGGCCAGGTCCTGTGTAGGTGAGGGATCTGAAACTTGTGAGGTGAAGGTCTGGGAGGCCAGGGTTGCTGTCTGAGGGGCTGCTGTCTGTGAGGCAGGGTCTGGGAAGACATATCTGTGACTTGGGGGAATGGGGGCCATGGCCTGTGGAGGACAGAGTCCAAGATCGGTGGATAATGGGGTTTGGGGGGGGGCGCTCTCTGTGAGGGGGGATCTGTGGAGGATGGAATCAAGGGTCTGTGGATAATGGGGTTTTGGGGGGCACTGTGAGGTGGTCTGTGGATAATGGGATTTGGGGGGCGCTGTGGGGGTCTGTGGAGGACGGAGTCCAAGGTCTGTGGATAATAGGGTTTAAGGGGTGGCACGCAGTCTGTGAGGGGAGTCTATAGATAATGGGGTTTTGGGGGTGGTCTGGAGGGCGTCTGGGTCCGTGGAAACAGGGTTTGCGATGGGGGAGGGGAGGGGTCTGTGGAGGATGGAGTCTAGGGTCTGTGGATAATGGTGTTTGGGGGGTGCAGTCTGTGAGGGGGGTCTGTGGAGGACGGAGTTGAGGGTCTGTGGATAATAGAGTTTGGGGGGCTGTCTGGAGGGCGCCGGGGTCTGTGGGAACAGGGTTTGGGGTGGGGTCTGTGGAGGATGGAGTCCAGGGTCTGTGGATAATGGTGTCTGGGGGGCGCAGTCTGTGAGGGGCGTCTGTGGAGGACGGAGTTGAGGGTCTGTGGATAAGAGTCTGGGGGGGGCGGTCTGTGGCAACAGGGTTTGGGGTGGGGGAGGGGCGAGGTCTGTGGAGGATGGAGTCCAGGGTCTGTGGATAATGGTGT
>NW_022103898.1:5190758-5194581 GCF_000313985.2 Echinops telfairi | reverse complement strand
CGGACGGCCGACTGCGCGGCCGGGCCGCGGTGGGGGGCGTTTGGGGTCCCGCCTAGGCGCCCAGTTACCAGAGCCGTTGGGGCCGATAATACAGGTGAACTTCCTGAAGGGGCCGATGACCTGGCGGCCCCGCCACGACTTGAAGTTCTCCACGAGCAGCACCTCCAGGTGGCCCATGGCTGCGCCTCCGCCGCGTCTTCACAAAAGCGCGTGTCCGCAAAAGCGCGGGAAGCGACCGGCACGATCTCGCGAGGTCTCGCGAGAAGAGGGCGAGCGGCGGCCGAGCGCGGCCTTGTTCCTTAGCAACTGGAGTTGGGGACGCTCGGCGCCGTCGGTTCAGAGCTGCGCTGCCGGGTTGGGGTGCCGCTCGGTACCCAGCCGGCTCGGCCCCGTGCGGGCTGCCGCGGGTTCCACCTGGGGGGTCGTTCCTCTCCTCCCGCGATCCCCGCAGCGCCTCTTAGGGCCATGGAGGTCGCGCTGCCCAAGGACCTGGCGCAGGACGTGGGCGTGGCCAAGAGGAGGCACGCGGAGCTGTGCCGGCAGAAAGGGCTCTTCAATGCCAGGAGCAGGCTCATCGGGGTGAGGTCCGGGCCGAGGGCGAAAGGGCCAGGAGAGGGTGAACTTCGAGCGAAACCTTTCCATTTCTGACCCTGGCGGAACTGCAAGCGGGGTGTGTGTGCGTGATGCGTGTGTGTGTGTGTGTGTGTGTGTGTGTGTGTGTGTGTGTGCGTGCGTGCGTGTGTAGGGTGTGATAGTTCCCTGGACTGGATTTGCAGAGGATGGGAGAGATTTGGGCAGAGCAAACGTGCTCACCCCGCACCTGGCAAATTGAGGCTCAGATTGGGGCGGGGCGGGATGGGAGGGGCTTGCTTGCCTGCAGTTGATAAGAAGACAAGGGTCATTCAGAATGTGGTTCTTCCTAGGAACCTGATTTTCTTTCGTCTTTTTTTTTTCTTTTTCGTCTTCTTATTCTTTAGCATTTCATATATTCTTTTTATTTAGTACTTGTTCTTTATATTGTGGCTAAAGTATGCCCAACAAAACATTCTCCAATTCAACAACTCTACATGTATAATTCAGTGCCATGAATTATACTTTGTGTTGTACAACCATTTTATTGATATCCTTTCCCAAATTATTCCACCACCATTAACATAAACTCAATGCCCCTTAAGCAAAAACTCTTCCTCCTTCATTCGTGGAAACCATTGGTCAAGTTTGGTTTCTTTTTGGTAGTTTTCTTGATATCAGACACTTCATTAGTTTAAAAGCTTTTAAAAAGAGTTGTATACACATCATCACAATCAGTTCTCATGCTCCCCCCTCTCACATTCACTGTTTGCTTCCCCAAGCCCCCTCCCTCTCCTCCCTCCCTCATGTCCCCAATAAACCATTGCATCATTTATGGCCTTTATGCATCCCTGCTTTCTGCGCTTCACAAATTGGGAAACCCAACAGAACAATAAAAACATAAAACAGTAAGAAGATAATAATATAAAAATATAAAGGAAAAAGGAAAAAGACCACTATCAATTTTTTTTTTTAAAGCCAGAGAAGCAATTTCTGTCGTGGAACCAGCAAGAAATATTTGAGCCTAGAGCAAATTCAGGTCGGGTCAAGAGGGAGGTCAACTGACCAAGTATCATATTATACCATGGTTTGATCGGCCATTGTCACTTTACAATCATCTCTAAAGCTGTTCCTCACCTGTGGCAAGGGGATCTCCCCGAGGCTTAATCTGACAAGATACTTTCCAGGTGGATTTGGGGCTCCGACTGCCCTCCATAGCCTTCTACAAATTGGGTGTTCACAATTTAAGCTCTAATGCATTTCCCTGCATCATATTTGGATTTTTTGTTATCGTTATCTTTGGATCACGCAGGCTGGTGTGCTTCTTCCACGTGGATTTAGTTGATGGCTTAGGTGGATTAGGAGCCAGATTTTCCACATCACCAGGGTCGCCTCCCACACTATGCACTTAGGGAAGGTAGGCAGTGCCTTCTTTGCAACAAGCCTGAGCTGCAGAGGAGTCCCTGATGGTGCAAACACTCCATGTGCCTAGCTGCCATTGGAAGGGTTAGAGTCTACCCAAAGGTGCCTCAGAAGAAAGCCCTGGAAGTCTATTCCCCAAAATCATCCACCCCAAACTCTATAGAGCACCAAAAACCCACATATAGGGGTCTCCCTGAGGTGCAATGCACTGGATGGCAAGTGGTATTTGTTTTGTAGATCTTGAAGAAGCTCATGGCTCCATGGAAGTAGCCTACATAAAAAGGGACACATTAAAATGCATGGACTGGGAGCCGTGGAGGAGGGGAGTTCAGGGAGCATATCCTGGGGCAGGGAGGGGAAATCCGGGAGGGCTCCCTGGAGGAGGTGGTGTTTTGAGGATCAGTATTTGTGGGAAGATACCTCTGGAGGGAATTCAGACTGAGGAAGCACCCAGCAGGGGTATCCAGGCATGAGTATCCTCTCACCTGGGTCATTTACAGTAGGCCAAGACTGCCAGGTGAGTAGGACTGTTGTACGCTGACTAAAAGTATGTGGCTCTAACTCTGCTCCTCTTGTGTTCTATTTCCAGGGAGACTCAGAGGCCTGGGATGTCCAGCTTCGTGACCAGAAGATAAAAGAAGCGACAGAAAAAGCTCGGCAGGAAACCTTCGGTGAGTAGTTTCTGAATGTAGACCAGGAGCTTCGGGCAGGGCGACTTTCAACTCCTGTCACCATTCTCCAGAAATGTAAAACGTTGGAAATGTAAAGCATTGTCCTTTTCATGCTCCTTATCCTTTGTCCTGGTGGCATAGCGTTGGGCTGCTAACTGCAAGGTCAACAGTTCAGAACCACCAGCAGGTCCTTGAGAGAAAGATGAGGCTCTCTATACCCGTAAAGAGTATACAGTCTCAGAACCCACAGAGGCAGTTATACTGTGTCCTACAGGGTTGCCCTGAGTTGGAATTGACTTGATGGCAGTGACCTGAGTCTCCTTTTGGAATTCTGTTTCCAAATAAGCTATGGAGCAATTTCGTCCTCTCTAAAAAGAAAACCAGCTGTGTGAGTTTTCCCGTGGATGGGAGGAAATACATGTTAAGAGTAGATGAATAATTTGTTTTGCTTTTGTTTTTAAGTGAAAACCTTAGAACACACACACACACACACTCTCTCTCTCTCTCTCTCTCTCTCTCTCTCTCTCTCTCTGCCAAGACCTTCCCGGGGAAGAAAAACTCTATTCAATACAATGTCTACAGTTTATACCAGATGGCACCTCCACGTCCCTGAGCTCACACATGAACGGATTCGGCACTAGGTGTGATTCACCTAGTGTTCTTACTCTTAGATGGAGCCTGGGGGTTGGCACAGGTGAAGAGAGTGCAAACAGTGAGTGCGCTTCGCTGCTAACCCAAAGGTCAGAGGGCTGAATCCACCATAAGTGCCCCAGAAGTAAGGCCTACTGAGCTACTTCCAGCAAACCAGCCACTAGACACCCGGTGGAGCACAGTTCTCCTTGTGCTGCACGCACCTGCCCATGGATGCCAGGCTGTATTTGACTCCATGGCGACTGGTTTTCTTTCTCCTTTTTTTCCCCAATCATTTTATTGGGGGCTCATACAACTCTTATCACAATCCATACATACATCATTTGTGTAAAGCACATTTGTTCATTCCTTGCCCTCATCATTCTCAAAACATCTGCTCTCCACTTAAGACCCTGACATCAGCTCCTCATTTTTCCCCCTCCCTCATGAACCCTTGATAATTTATAAATTATTATTTTGTCATATCTTGCACTGTCCGACGTCTCCCTTCACCCACTTTTCTGTTGTCC
>NW_022103898.1:5172411-5189173 GCF_000313985.2 Echinops telfairi | reverse complement strand
GAGCCTTGAGGACGATATCCCTGCTCAGAGCATCCAGTGCACAGAGAGGACCATATGGCCGGCCCCATTATGAGACATGACATCCCTCACTGACCCATAACCCTACCGGGGACAACACGGAGACACCGTGTGGGAATTGCTCCCGATCTGACCCCACCACACCTAGGCTAAACACTAAGGGCGTGCAACAGAAGAGCAAGGGGAGCAGAGCAAAGAAGTCCCACGGGAGTACCAAAAATAGATTTTGGGGCCAGGGTGTGGCACTCCATCAGACTCAACTGGAAAACACTCCTAAAGGTCAACAAACAGACCTTGGACTATTTACAGGCTTAAAAAAAAGGCAAAGAAAAGTAAGCATTTTATTTTATATACACACACATATCGATATATCTCTGGATGGTGCAAACAGTTATCGTGCTCAGCTACTAACCTCCAGGCAGGCTGGCACTTTTGGTCTCCACAGGAGTGCCTAGGAAGAAAGGCATGGCAGTGAACTTCGAGAAACCAGACACTGGAAACCTGTGGAGCACACCTCTGTTCTGACACGCGAGTTGGGAGTTGATTCAGTGAGAACTGGTATATATGTCTCCATAGAGACGGCTGTCTATAGCTGAGCCCTGGGGGTGTAGTGGTTACACATTGGGCTGCTAACCAGAAGGTTAGCAGTTTGAAACCACCAGTCAGATCCCTGAGAGAAAAAGGCTTTCTATCCCCATGAAGAGTTACAGTTTTGGAAATCCACCATGACAGTTCTACTCTGTCCTATAGGGTTGCTACTGAGTTAGAGTTGACTCAATGGCAGCGAGTTAAAAAAATTCCTGGAGAAAATGGAATGAAAAGATCATGGGAATTTTTTCTTTTCTTAAAGTTTTTATTATGAATTAGATGGGGCTTAGCTTTCAGTTCATCCTTTTTTATATATTCAAGAATTTAAAACAACTTATCATATTTCTCAATAGCTTGCTCTGTGTCCGGCCCCCCACATCCCCATTTTTAAAAACTCTTCAGCAAAGGAGATTTTCCCAAGGACTTTCTGAGGTCCCTGCCTACAGCTCAAGCTCCCCTACCTCATTTTCCTCTTCCTCCTTCTAAAGAGCTGTGCATCATTGCCAAGCACGTTTGTTGTACGTCTGATATACTCATACACACCCAAAGGAGCCCCAGTGGCATAGTGGGTTATGTGTTGGGCTGCTAACTGCAAGGTCAGCAGTTTGAACCCACCATCTGCTCCACAGGAGAGAGGAGGCTTTCCACTCCCATAAAGATTTAGAGCCTCTGTGTTAGCCTGGGTTGACTAGAGAAGCAAATTCACAGATACTCAGAGAGAACTTTATATCAAAGAGCAATTGTACATTAAAAAAAATCCCAGCCCAGTCCAGATCAAGTCCCTAAGTCCAATATTACCCCATATATTGATACTAGTCCATAATTACATCTTTTAGACTCATGCAGCCATGCAATGACACCGAATTCAGGAAGATCACAGGCCAGTGGGTGGATTCAGTGGCAGTGGAAGCATCTCAGCACTGGTGTGGGTCTCCATGTGGCTCTTCCTCCAACTCCAGGGCTCTGGCCCCATCAGTGTAGCTCCATGTGGCTTGTCAACAGGAATGTCTTACATGAAGCGAGTGTGTGTCTGGTCTCTAGTGAGCGATTTATCTCTGTTGCACCTCCAAACGAGGTCATCAAGCTGCAACCTGATTGGCAGGCTAGACTCCACCCCTTCACTCTTAATAGTCTCAAGTTGACACCAGATTATGTAACTACCACAGCCTCTGAAACCCCAAGGAGCCATTCTAATCTGCCCTGTAGGGTGACTATGAGTTGGAATCAACTCAATGACAGTGGGTTTGGCTTGGGTTTTTGGCATATATTGTCATAATAACTTCTGGAAGTCCATTTGTTCCCTTGCAATATTGACATAAATGCTAACCTATTGAACAGATCCTTTGGCAACATGTGTTGTTGTTTTTTCCCATTCAACACATTTTGAAATGAATCCATGGTCCACATATAATCTAGACCCGCTGCTGTTGAGTCAATTCTGACTCAGGTCAGGCTGATGGATCATTTTATAAGTTTATTGATCGTTCAGGTTTCTTTGGAGTGGTTTGCCGGTCCCGTCCTGGCATGGTGGTTACGTGGTGGGCTGCTGACTGCAAGGCCAGCAGTGTAAAACCACCAGCCACCCCTCTGGAGAAAGACGAGGCTTTCTCATCCTGTAAAGATGGACGGTCTCAGAAACTCACAGGAGCAGTTCTACCCTGTCCTGTAGAGTCGCTATGAGTCGGAATAGACTCGATGGCAGTGAGTTTGTTTGCATTTGGATCCTTTGTAGAAGGAGCCTGGTGGCACTGTCAGACAAGCTTTGGACTGCTAAGAACAAAGTCAGCAGTTCAAAACCACCAGCCACTTTGCAGGAGAAAAATGAGGCTTTCTACTCCCTTAAAGAGTTACAGTTTCAGAAACCACCTAGGGCGGTTCTAATTTGCTCTATGAGGTCACCCTGAGTTGGGGTCAACTCAATGGCAGTGAGTTTTGAGTTACCCTTTGCAGGAGCCCTAGTGACACTGTCCAGGACACCATGGGCTACTGACCACAAGGGTAGCAGTTCAACACCACCCCCACCCCGCCTCCAGCTGATCTGTGGGAGACAGATGCAGCTGGCTGCTCTCATAAAATTTACAGCCTTGGGAACCCTATCCAGGATCTCCAGGAGTCAGAAGCAACTCCATAGCAGTGGATATTTGGGTTATTACTTTCACAGTCATTAAAAAAAACCAACACTTTGAAGTGGACTTAAATTTATTTTCTCTTCTGAGCTTTTGCTGTACTTCATTTCTTCTAGCTGCTGAAATGAGGCAAAATGATAAAATCATGTGTATACTGGAAAACCGGGAGAGGAGAGATAGGAGGAATCTCTGTCGAGCTATCAACAACTTCCAGCAGAGTTCTCAGCTGCCAGAATCACGCCGTGAATTTGACCTGTCTGACCCACTGGCCTTGAGGAAGGATCTCCCAGCCCGGCTGTCAGACAATGATGCGCGCAATTCAATATCAGGGATGCAGAAGTTCCTGGGCGAGGATCTCAACTACCACACACGGAAGAAACTCCAAGAAGAACAAAACCGAGAGTGGTCCTTGCAACAACAGAGGGAGTGGAAGAATGCTCGTGCTGACCACAATTCTGCAGGTAACGGGCAAGCAAGTCTGGTTGCAAGTCTGGTTGTTGTTGTTGTCAGGAGCACTCATGTCAACTCGGACTCACAGCTCCCGGGGTACAGCAGAACGAAACACTGCCCAGCCCTGTACCACCCCCATAACCGTGTTTGAGCCAAGTTTGAGCCCATTCATTGTTGCATTGCTGTGTCCAGCTATCTCAACAAGGGTCTTCCTCTTTTTGGCTGACCCTCTGCTTTATCAGGCATGATGTCCTTCTCCAGGGACTGGTCTCTTCTGACATGTCCAAAGCGCATGAGTTGAAGTCTCACCCTGTTCGAAGGAGCATTCTGGTGTACTTCTTCCATGGCAGATTGGTCCATTCTCCGGCCGGCTGTAGTATATTTGACATTCTTTGCTAATACCACAATTCAAAGGCATTGAGTCCTCTTTTCTCTTTCCTTATTCATTGGCCAGCTTTCACAGGCATAAGAGGAGCCTGAAAATATGTAGTTTGTTAGGGTGTGAGAACCCCGCTCTCACAAATCAAACAAGGGTTCGAGAGGGGCATGGTTGCAATTGAGAAAGATAGATAAAAGATAAGGCACAGTTGGGGCATAGGAGGTACCAGGAGAAGGGACTCCAGGGCCCAGAACTTTATTTGAGGCAGGTTTATACACAGTTCTTGTCGTACACAGTCTTATTTATATATAGTATCCTGCATACTGTGACAAGTTCTCACACAAACGGTTTGTTGACAATTTCTTTGAAGGCAAACAAAGAAGCAATAGTATTTCATCCAGTTGATCTGTAGTCTGGAGAGGAAGATAAAGCCAAAACTGGGGAGGGAGTATAACGGAAAACCCACAGAATGCTGTGTTTCAACCATTTCCTAGGGAACAGGAAAGTGTATCTTTGTGAAAGGTCAGACCATACAGTGCCTTAGGGTTGAGCAATCTGCTCCTTCCCACAGGCTTTGGCTAAACCGTGGAATACAGTGGCCCTGTCTGACTTGGAGAGGAAATGAGGCTCATACGGTCCAGTTAATACACTCTGACTCAGAAGCCCGGGACAGCATTCTGCTCCAGGTTCTCTGAGTTCAGAGAATTTAGTACCAGTATCTCCGCGTTCAGAGACTTTGATGCGTATTCCTCTCTGAGAGCTCACCTGAAGACGCTGCTCCCACAGTGAGGGTCAGGGTCAGCCTCATCTTCAAAGTGGCATCTTTGCTGTGAAGGTGTTTACAGCAGCTCCACCAACGCGACGAGTTGCTTGATTCCTCAGCAGCTGCTTCCCAGGCACGTTTATGGATCCGAGTGAAAGGGAATCCCTGATAGTTCAATTGCTTATTGGTCCTGCTGTGAAGATGTTGTTTCCTTTGTAATGAGCTGTAAATCATTGACGGCTGCAGCCTTTGATAATCCCCCGCCAGCGCTTCAAGTCCTCTTTGCTTTCAGCAAGCAAGGCTGTGTCTGTTGCACACCCCAGGCTGTTAATAAGCCTTTTCTCGACCCTGATGCCATGTGCTTCATCGGCTGGTGGTTTTGAACTGCTGACCTTTCAGCCTGCACACAGCCCAATGCATAACCACCACGCCAACAGGACTCCTAGGTTCTTCATACAGTCCAGCGTCTCAGATTACTCCCTCAGCATACCGATCAAATAAGAATGATAAAACGATACAGCTCAGATTCCTTACTTTAAGCCCCACAGCACCCCCTTGTTCTGCTCATTCGACTGCCTCTTGGTCCACGTGCAGGTTCTGCATGAGCACAACGAAGTGTTCTTCTTCTCAGTGTTAAGATCCACACAGCTGAACGCTCAGTCTTTGCATAGTCAAGAAATTAAACCCTGGGTCTTTTGGTGCTGTTTGTTGTTAGCTGTGGTAGAGTTGGCCCCTAATTCATGTGAACAGAGAGCATGGTAACCCATAGGGTTTTCATGGGTAGTTTTCAGCGCTAGACTTCCAGGCCTTTCTTCCTAGCCACCTTAGTTTGGACGCTCCCCTGGCAGGTGGGGTGATGGCTGGGAGTCACACTGGGCTCTCCCACCTGGAAGGCGAGTATTCCATCTGGAAGCTACCAAGGTTTTGAAGCCCTGGGCATGTGGAGAGAGGGAAGATGCCCGCACCCTGCACCCCAGCACCTGTTTCCTGTAGCCCACACATTGACACCCGCCACCGGAAACTCTGAGGATGCAAATTGTGCTGTGGCTCTCACTGGGTGCTAGAACATCAAGGTGACACTGAATGAATCAGTCTCTGCCCTGGAAGTGTTCGAAGTCCGCTGGGGAAACCAAACGGGAAACAACCAGGTCCAACGCAGTGGCCCAGGCATTGTGGGAGAAGTTTCTAGATGGCCAGGAAGCCCAGCAGTGAGCAGGGCTGAATTCTTGCCCTCAGGGAGTTCATGGACAAGCAAGGACACCGTCAAGAGGAGCGGTCAAGAGGAGCGTGAGGAAGAGATGCCGGGAGCTAGGCCAGGAGGGATGCACTTGGACCCTCAGGGGGACTCTCCCCTGCAGCCTGTCTGTTCCCCTCCTCTCAGCCTGGCCTCCAAGGGCTGGGGCTTCAGTGCCTGCAGGTGGCCTCTTTCCTTACACTTGCTCCCCAAGCTTCCCCTCTTATCCCCCTCGGAGCCCACTCCCACCAGACTGGTGCCCTCACCAACCTCTGCACCAGATCTGGTCAAGGTCATCAGTCACCTACCTCCCTGTTGTCCCACCCAAGGTGGGTTCTGAGTCTTCATCTTATCTACTTCCTCCTCCTTGAAATACTTCATTCATGTGGACCACCTGGGCCTGCCCCCATCTCTCAGGCTCCTTAGTTGAACTTGGTTCATGTCCTGAACCTCAAGATGCTGTAGACACCAGGGTTCCCTGGACAGCTCTGCTAGCAACTAAACCCCCTTGACAGCCCCCCTCACCCCATTTGGTAATTGCTTCTCGCCTCCTGGCTGCATGCCATCCTCTCAACGGTGAACATCTGCAGCAGGAACCCAGACTATAGACCCACTGCCCCTGGACCATGACTCTTATCGAATGACTCACAGACATGTCAGGGAAAGCAAGCCCAGGGCTGACTGTCCAACCTCCGACCATGACTGTCCAACCTTCTGGTCACCCAGCCCCCAGCCCCAAGTCATCTGCACCCCTTCTCCCAAAAGCCATCTTAAGGCCATCGGCAAATCACCTGCAATCCTATTTTTCACCCGCTCTGCCATTGCAAGGCTGCATAAATGAATGACCACGCGAGCCAACCAACTCGCTGGCCTCCCTGCTCCCACTTCGACTCGCATCCCCCCTTCCCCGCCAGCCTCTGCTCCACCCAGCACTGGTCCCTGCCCCCCTTTCAGAGGCCCGGCACACGCACACTCGCCTGCAGCTGGACAACACAGCTCAGCACCTGCAGATGCTGGAGGGCGGCACCAGGAAGGCGTTGTGCGCAATGGTGAAGGAGTTCAACAGGAACCAGGTACCGCTTTGTGTCTGGCAACAGGACACACTCATGCCCTTGACCCTTCTTTGCTTCTTTGGTGTCCCCCCACCCCCCACCCCGTCCAGAAACAGTGCAAGGTGCCATTACAGGAGCAAACGAGACCCAGCCCCCACTCCAGAGCTCTGGACCACAAACCAAGCCATTGTCATCAACCTTCTCTGCCTGCACATTCTTCTGGGGCACCCCTTGCCTGAGCGAGGGCTTATCTGTGATCGCATGCATCAGTGACATTGCTGGCACATCACATTCTGCTGTGCAGGGATGTCCAGGGGTTGACGGGGCCACAGTGGCAAGGCCTGGGACCAAGCCTGGGGGGCCAGGAGCCCACCCAGGAAGGCTCAGCGCCTTGCTTTGGATATCTGTGCAGATAAAGACCACTAGCCGACACGGCTTATATTCCTCCCACCCTAACCCAACCCCCTTCTTCCTCCAGGGCTACCAGGGAGGTTTGTCCTTGGGGTCCTTTGGAGTCTCCCCTGATTTCTCCTTTGGCTTAGGCTCTGGAATCAGCAGCCAGGAGAAAGCGCGAGAAACAACAAGAACAAGAGGACAATCTGGCTGAGATCACCAACCTGCTGCGCGGGGATCTGCTCTCGGAGAACCCTCGGCAGGCGGCCAGCTCCTTCGGACCCCACCGCGTGGTCCCTGACCGCTGGAAGGGCATGACCCAGGAGCAGTTGGCGCAGATCCGCCTGGCCCAGAAGCAGCAAATCCAGGAGAAGCTGGTGCTCATTGCCTGGCGCTCAGGGTTGGGGCTGGGGTTGTCTTGGGGCGGGGCTTGTGCACGGAGGTGGAAGAGCAGACCAGCCGCCTGTGCAATGTGCAGTGCAAAGCAAAGCCGGCAAGAGCAGGGCTTTGAGCAGAGCCTCGAAGGAGGGGCTCTCCGTGCTTGAAGATCACCTGGACAAATGAGACCAGGCCCCTCAGCGATCCATTCCCAGGCCCAGAGCACTATGTGATGACGCAGGCCTGGCCTCAGCTTCCAGATGTGGAAACTGGCGGTCTGGACGCCACAGCAGAGCCAGTCCCCAGCCTGCCTTCCCACACCTCAGTGACAGACCTCTGCCACACTGTCCCACTTCTTGCTGACACAGGCTGGCAGGGCCACTGGATACTCCCAGAAGGCCTGCTCTGAGTCCCTGAGTTGTGGACGAGGGGGTTAGCTGCCGCCCTGGCCCTGCTTCCTCGAGAAACGGGGATCCAGACCCACTGCCATTAAGGCAGTTCTGATAGCCACCCGATAGGACAGAGTAGAACTGCCCCCCAGTACTTATAAGATGCTTTACCTAGCAGACAGCCTCTTCTTTCTCTGAGGAGCTGCTGCTGGGTTTGAACCCACTACCTCACAGCAGTCCAGAAGATGTGCTAATGAAGGCATTCACATTCAACAAGGCTGATAAAATGGATTCAATACCTAAAGGCAACTCCTGCCCTGGGCACCACCTAAGGACCCATTAGGGTGCAGTGGCTTTCATGGCAGTGCAGGAGTGGGCCTGTCCCGAGGTCCTGCCCCTGGGTTGTCAGGTGCAGCGGCAGTCCACTGTGCTTGCGCGTGGGTGCCATGGGTACCCATAGAGGTGGGATGCGCTAACCGAGCGTGGCGTGCAGGCAGAGCCAGGAGCACCGGTGGTGTTGGAGATGGGCCTCTGAGGGACACAGGGTAGGGGCAGTGTGGCTTCCCATATGACCTTAGTCCCCTACCTCCCTTCTGCGGCCTCAGTTTCCCGTCTGTAAAGTGGGAGGCCTGAACTGGAAAAGGAGGTAGTGAGCGAGCTCCGTTCTCTGTAGAGGCTCCAGGAAGAGGAGCGGCAGCGGAACATGGACTGGGACCGGCAGCGCGTGCAGAAGGCTCGGGCCACCCTGCTGCAGGAGAGGCAACAGCGGAGGCAGCTCCGCGAGCTCCATAGGGCGCTGGACAGCAGCAACCGCGGCTTGGCCGGCGAGCAGCAGCTGCAGTGAGTGCGGCTGGCCACTCGGGGCGCTGGAGGGCTTCCCGGGAGGAGGGGCGGTGCCAGCCCGCAGTGCCAGGGAGGGGTTGTCAAGACCAGCCTGGGGTTACCCTCCTCCCCAAGTCCGGACCCCAGCCGGAACATCAAATGCGCATGATCTAGTAGGTGGCCTTGTAACTGAAGAACGTGACGTGCGTACTTGGGGTCACTGAGTGTGCACTGGCCCGGTGACCACGAGATCTCTACTTCTCGAGCTTGAGGCTTGTCCTCAGAAGGGACCCGCGGGCCCTTTCTCCCAGCTGGTGTCCACTGGCCAGAGTTGGGTCACAGTTGGTCTGTGGGGGCCTCAAAGGCGCATTTAGGGGTGATCCCAGGAAGACGTCAGAGCCCTGGTGGCGCTGTGTAGTAAGTGCTGAGCAGTTATCACAAGATGGGCAGTTCAAGGCCACTGATCACTCTGTCGGAGAAATAGGTGATTGATTCTCTTATGCTCCAGAGAAGATTCATAGCCCCAAGGGCCGCTGTGAGTCAGAACGGACCGGGTGGCAGTGACTGGTTTTGAGGGAGACGGGAGGGAAGGGACAAAGTGTCTTGGGACCTTTTGGAGACTGCAGTGGAGACGTCTTCCGTCTCCCGGGGCTACGTGAGCTCTCTGGTGGCATAAAGGTTACGAGTTCGGCTGCCACGAAAGCTTGCGGGCTAGAGCCCACCCACCAGGAGAGAGCCCCGCGGATGGGCACCCGTAAGGATGACCGCCTGCCAAGCGCTGTCCCTCGGGGGCCGCTGGGAGCCAGCGGACGCCACCCGAGGGCGCCTAACAGCAACTGGTATAAGAAAACGTTTGCTGGCTCCATTTTGCCAGAATGAGTGTTCGGTGGTATTGACCCCCCCCCCCCACCCCTTTCTGTTCTACTACCAGGAAAAAGGAGATGAACGAAGTCTTTACAAATTACCCCACCGGGAACTATTTCTCACAATTCAACACCAGGAGTCGGTAATGGAGAAGGCACGCTCCCCACCCCCACCCCCACTCACCTTTGAAGAGTCTATGTGAAGACTCGGTTGCTATTTTTTTTTTTTTTAATAATAGTAAATGTAAAACAACTGGGTCCAGAAGGACGCTTCGACTCTGTCCTTCCACGATGGGTGGTGGGGCATTTATGAAACTTCGTCACCGAGTTTCTGCGATCAGCACCCTACATTCCGTTCAGCCCCTCCCTGTCAGAGAACGCCTCCAGCGCTCCCACCCTGCTCTGGGCTGCAGACATAGGATGGAGCAGGCAAAGCTGGTTCAGGTGGGCTAAGGAGAGAAGGTGGCATTCGAGCTGACCCCGCCTCTTAGGTCTTAGACCCCAGGGTCGTCTGTTATAAAAGCTAGCTTGTTTAAGTAAGTGCTCTAGTGGCGCTGTCTGGTAAGCATGAGATTGCTAACCTCATGATTTTCTGTTCAATCCCACCTGCCACTTCGCGGGAGAAAGAGGAGGTGGTAGGCTTCTGTAAAGATTTACAACTGGGGCAAACCCTAATAGGGTCTCTTTGAGTCCAAAGGATCTTGGTGGCAGGAGCCCTGGTGGCACAGTAGTTAGAGCATTTCACTGCAAACGGAAAAGTCAACGGTTGGAACCCATCAGCCACTCTGAAGGAGCGTGATGGCGTTTTCTGCTTCCTTACAGATAGACAGCCTCGCAGCCCGCGGGTGGTGGTCTGCTCTGGTCGTCCAGGGTAGCTCTCAGTCCACCGACAGAGGGAAACAACTGAAAACCTTGTTCTAAAATCGACGTGAGAGTAGTTGATTGAATTCTCAGAGCAGCCAGGGAAGGGTGGGAGCTTTGGGGGATAAGACCCTAACCAGACATGTGGCTCTGAAAAAATGTCCCGCTATCTGTAAACGGTTCCCTCACTTTGTTGATAAAGCCCTTTGATGTGCGGACACATTTCATTTTGACGAGATTCCATGATTCTAGTTTTCTTTCTTTTCCCCCCCAAATCATTTAGCTTTTTATTTGAGGAATCAAAAGAATGCAACAAATGGAATCTGTGTTAGTTTGGGTTAATTAGAGAAACAAAATTAGAGACACTTATCTGTGTCTAAGAAAGAGCTTAATTGTATATTGAGAAAACATCCCAGCCCAGTCCAGATCAAGATCATAAGTCCAAGATTAACCCATACATCTGATACAAATCAACAAATTCATCTTCAGACTCAGGCAACCCAGGCAATGATGTTGAATGCAGGAAGATCACAGAACAGTGGGCGGAAAGTCTTGTGGATCCAGTGACGGTGGAAGCATCTCAGTGCTGCTAGGGGTCTCCACATAGCGCCTCCAGCTCCAGGGGTTGGGCTCCATCCGCATAGCTTGTGGGGTTAAGGGTAAGAGGGAACCCCACAAAACATCACAGGTTCGGTAGGCGCAATTGTACAGCGATAATAAGTAGATTATAGTAAAGTCATAGAGAGCATGAGAGTTAAAGGATAGAGTCAAGTAATGGAGTCAGACGCAATTCGTGGTAGCATATCTCACCTCAACCCGGCTTGGTGGTCCTCGTGGAGGGGGCTTAGCCATCAGAGAAGAAGCCGCTGCTTCGTCCTCCTTAGTCACCTTCTCCAGCCACCCTCTCGAGAACCAGGGAGCCTCCTTATTTATTGCTAACCACGCGTCATGGAGTCATACATCACAGAAAGGGGCAATACAATTCATTCTAGAACAAGTTTGATCACTCTAACGTCTCACATAATAAAAACAGACAATTACTATTCTGGGAGGCATGCAAGTTCCCTGATAGTGGACAATAACCTGAGTCACCAGGAGGGATATTAACATAGGCAATACAATCAATAGGAGAGGAATCACCTAGGGGTGTGTCCACATTGGTTGTGGAATAGACAGTGGTGTCTGCTTGATCTAGACAGCTGATAATGGCTAACTAACCTTGGTCACCCTTGGGCGGGTTTGCCCTCTCTGGTATCTCTTGCAAGTGAATAGACCACCATTATCCTTATCAGAAGGGAGTGGGTCTTATTCAGGGTGAGTCAGACTAACAGTCTAGCCACTACAGATGGCCAATGTTAAGGAGAATAACCTCTGACCTACTTTCGCTGCCTAAAGAACAGTCACGCTAAAGCAGCTAAGTTTGGTACATATTTTGGGGAGACAACTTAAGAGAAATCCTTCTGTTCCCCACAATAGCTTATGTAGCTTATCAATAGAAATGTGTGGCAGAGAGAGTGTGTGTCTGGCCTCCAGTGAGTTATTTATCTCCATCGTGCCTCCAAATGAGGTCATCAAGCTGCAACCTGATTGACAGGCTGGACTTCCAGCTCTTCACAAGAGGAGATTATATAACAGCCCCGGAATCTATGATGATTAACAATACACATACCCCTCTCTCTGAAACTGTTAGTTTCTGATTGGCCTAAATCTTTAGAACTAATTAGGCATATCTTTGAAATTTTTTGTGTCCTGAAATACAGGGAAAGTGAAATTCTTCCTTGTCTAGAAATGAGAATTGTATTCTTTGACTTGGTTCCTTTATAAACAAAGGCCTCTTGACTCTCAAGCTACTTGTAGTGCCTCCAGAGACCACACAGGTCTTTGATGGGCAATATCAGGACAGCTGATGTGCACAGTCTGAAAGCTCCATATGTTTTTCGCCGGTACTGACAAACACTAGATAAGGAGACATGCCGCTATAGGCAAACTCACCCCCACCCCCATGGCTGTCCTTTTTGACACAAATGAGTCTGTTTCCCCAGAAATCTGAAATGAACCCATACAACAAATGGCAGATTTTTTAAAACCTACGTGGGCCCTCTGCCAGACTGTAGAAGCTGTTCCACGCTCAAATGACAGGAACCAGTTAGTGGCACTTTTGAGAAAAAGCACAGACCCACATACCATCATATACATTCTAGTAGAGTTTTACCCTTATTTAGCTTAAAAAACAAAAAATCCCACAACCAAATACATATAAGGTCATCAAACCACACATACACACCCAGTCTTTGTTCATTCTCAGGTGACCGAATATCCCCAAAGTGAGAAAAGGTGGAAACCAGTAATCCCCCATCGCCTTGTCTTCATAAACAGCTCTTCGTTTCCTGAGCTACATTCCTCCTCCAGAGAGGTAAAGCTGAGGTCAGTCAGAAAGGCTTTCTGAGAAGACTGGTTTAGGTTTCTGGGTCTGTTCCAGTTGATTCCAGGTGAGCTGGCTCGTATCGAAGTGCTCAACACAATTCACAAAACAGGCCTCCGCCCAATGGTGTACCTTTGGCCCAGGCTTGTCCACGCTTCTGCGTCTCCTTCACCTTGATGAAATGCTGCACCGGGTGATCCACATGACCCAAACGGGCCGCAGAGGAAGACGAGGAGGAACCCATCCCAGCACCACCGCGCATGCCCAGAGCTACTCTGCGCCAACTGGCAACCTTCACGTGTCCCATGATCCTATTGCACCCTGCTCATGCTTGTGTTGTCTTGTGAATGCAGTGTTAAAATTAGGCTATACACCTTCCCCACTCCTCTGTCTTAAGAATTTTGTAGTTTGGGTTTTCACATTTAGGGCCTCAAACTATCTTCAACTGGTTTTTGTGTGTGGCGTCAGCATGGATCCAGGTTCATTTTTCTGCATGTGGAAATCCTATTTTTCCCAGCACCATTTATTGAAGAGACGCTTCTTTCCCCATTGAATGGAATTAGTATAAGGCTCCTGGAATCGTTGGAATACCAGTCGACATGTTTAAACAAGCTGATGGAGCAGCACTGGGAGTATTCACTCGTCTATGCTGGGAAATTGGGAAAATAGCTGCCTAGCCAACTGACTGGAAGAGATCAATCCATATTTGTACCAATTCCCCAAAAAGGTGGCCCAACAGAATGCAGAAATGGCCGAACAGTATAATTTATATCACATGCAAGCGAAGTTTTGCTGAAGGTCCTTCAACATTGGTTACGGTAGTACATCCACAGGGAGCTGCCAGAAATTCAAGCTGGACTCAGAAGAGATGTGGTACAAGGGATGTCACTGCTAATGTCAGACGACTCTTGTCTGAAAGCAGGGACTATCAGAAAGATGCTTCGTTGTGTTTTATTGACTATGCAAAGTCATTGGACTGTGTGGATCATAACAAACCATGGACAGCCTTGAGAAGACTGGGAATGCCGGAACGCTTCATTGAGTTCATGCGGAAGTTGTACCTGGATCAAGAAGAAGTTGTGCACATAGAACAAGGGAATGCTACATGGTTTAAAATCAAGAAGTATATGTGTCATGATTGTAGCCCTTCACCATACGTATCCAATTTGTTTGCTGAGCAAATACTCAAAGAAGCTGGCCTGTGTGAGGAAGAATGCAGCATCAAGGTTGGAGGAAGACTTATTAACGAGCTATGCAGATGACATACCTGGCTTGCTGAAAGCAAGGAGGATTTGAAGCACTTGCTGATGAAAATAGGCATCTATTTTGCTGATGAAGATCAAGGACTGCAGCCTGAGTGTGAAGTACACCTCAAGGTAGAGAAAACCAAAATCCTTAGATCTCAGCTGTTGGTCTCATGCTGGACCAACATCATGAGAATTGGAGAAAATACTAAAGTTGTCAAGGATTTCATCTTGTTTGGATCTGTTATCGGCGTTCATGAAAGCAGCAGTCAAGAAATCAAATAACCTATTGTCTTGGTCAAATCCGTTGCAGAAGACCCCTCTACAGTATTAAAGACCAAAGATGTCACTTGGAAGACTAAGGTGCACCTGACCCAAGTCATGTGTGTTAGGCTCTGTTCTTGAGAGGGTTTTGTTAAGTTGGGTTGCCTAGAGAAACAAATCCAATGATGTTAATATAGGTGTAAGAAAGAGATTTATATCAAGAAGTAACTGTCTATCAGGAAAACATCCCAGCCTAGTCCAACTCAAGTCCATAAGTCTGGACCTAGTCCATAAGCCCCTCTTCAGACTCACGTAGCCACATGCAATGATACAGAATGAAGGAAGATCACAGGCTGGTGGGTGAAAAGTCTGGTGGATCCAATGGCGGTGGAAGCACTCCAGAGTTGGCGCAGGTCTCCGTGAGGCTCAGGAGCAGGAAAGTGAAGGCAGAGAGAGAGGGGAGGTTTCCAGGACCCTCCTTATGAGAAGATCACACCCACAAGGAGGCACCATCAAGCTGTGACCAGTTTAACAGGCTAGACTCCACCCCTATAGTTTTATATCTTCAATTTGACACAAAATTACTTAACTACCCAAGAACAAAACCAGTAATGCTTATATGTGTATTCATATCGAGATTTATATCAAAAAGGTTCACACAGTTGTAGGAGTAGTTAAGTAAGTCCAGTCTGGTCCGAGTCATGGGTCAGGTGGTAAGGGGCAGACAGATGAAAGCGGAACAGGAAGAGCACAGGCTGGTGAATGCAAAGCCGAATGAATCTGCTGATGCTCCTGGGATCAGCAAGCAATATGACCGGAGGTTGATGAACCACTTACAGGGTCCAGACCAGCAGCAGAAGTGAGCTAACTCCCCCACATTGCCAATGTATGCTAAGAGTAGGCCACACCACAAATGAAACCTCTCTTCAATTGTATCAGAGCTGTGACCAGGTTAAGGGGGTGGTACCCCACCCTATTGTTACAACTTCTTGGCTGCTTCATAGATGATCCCATTACGGAACTGACTGTATTAAGTTAGCTCACATCATAGAAGAATTCTGGTCCAGCCAAGCTGACATACAACCTGTCACCCCATGGTATTTTTAATTGTCTCATATGCATGTGAAAGTTGGGCAATGAGTCAGGAAGACCACAGAAGAATGGATGCATTTGAATTATGGTCCTGATGAAGAACATTGAAAGTACCAGGGACTGCCACAAGAACAGACACATATGTCTCAGACAGGTAGAATGCTCCTGACAAGTGAGTATGGCGAGACTTCATGTTCCATTCTTTGGATGGGTTATCAGGAAAGTTCGATCTCTGGAGAAGGACAACATGTTTGGGGAAGTAGAGGGAAAACAGGGGGAAGACCTTCAGAGAGATGAGTTGACACAGTAGCTGCAACAGTGGGCTCAAGCATAAGAATGCTTGTGAAGATGTCGTAGGACCAGGCAGGGTTTCCTTCGATTGTGTCACTACGAACTGGAATTGATTTGGTGGCACCTGACAACAACAACAAACAGCAGCAGCAGTAGCAACAACACCCTTGTCAAAAGCCAGTTGCCCAGAGATGTATGGATTCAGCGGTGAGTTGTTACATATTTCAAAGGAAAAACCTGAATGACAGATGTGATAGGTGACTTGTCCAAGGTCACACACTAGGAAGTGATGGAGCAGGGATTTGATCTCAGGGAGTCTAGTTCTCAAACAATTTACTCTACTGGGAAGTTTGCTTCTTGTGAGCACAGGGACAGGCATATATAGGTTTATTTGTGGGTATAAGCTTACACATGTTTGGGGGTGCTACATATATGAGGGACTGCCCTCCAAAAAACAGAATCTCCCCTTCAAAGCTATGTGTTTTGTTTTGTTTTTTTACAAAACAACCTTATCCCCTTCAAAGTAGTCTCCACTACACTTAATACATTTGTCAAATCTGTGATTCCATTCTTGGAAACATTTTTCAAACTCATCTGTTTGGATGGCTGACAGCACCTCCCTCGTGTTTTTTTCTTCACTACTTCTCTACATCATCGAATCACTGTCCTTTCACTGCCTTCTTCAGTCGTGGAAACAAAGAGAAGTTGCATGGAGCGAGGTCAGGTGAGTAAGGTGTGTGGGGCAAGGAGAGGTATGCTGTTTTTTGCCCAAAACTGGCACATTGAGATGGCTGCATGAGCAGGTGCATTGTCGTGGTGGCAAAATCAGTCCCCCATCTGCCACAAATCAGGCCTTTTTCATTGCATACTGTAATGCAGTCTTTCAAAACCTCTAAATAGAAAGCTCGATTAACAGTCTGATCTGGTGGAACACACTCCAAATGCACTACAAGTTCACATTTTTGTCCATTCGGGAAGTTGCCAGACATCCAGAACGAGGTTTGTCATCAATCGACATTTCACCTGTTTTGAAATGAGAAAGCTGATGGAACCACTCCTGCCGGCTGACATTGAGGACAAAGTCCAGCGACAGATGGCCCAACTTCAAAGAAGTCGGACTGTAGGAATTGGTT
>NW_022103898.1:5167303-5171231 GCF_000313985.2 Echinops telfairi | reverse complement strand
GAAAGCCACTTGTACACTTGAATTTTTCCCATAGCGCTGTTCTTGTAAGCTGTGCTCAACATCATAATAGTTTCTGTGTCATTTTTTCTGAGCAGGAAACAAAATTTCACAGCTGCATGCTGTTCTCTTAAATTGGCCATCACACACACACACAAATGAAGTTTGAGTGAAACTGATTTTATGAAAAAATTCACTGTGACCAGAGAACCGTCCCAAGAGAGGCCACTGGGTGCACTAACTCAAAGCAAGTTGCTTGATTCTCACCTAGCAGGAAAAATGGATACTATGAAAGCTCCACTCTGCCCAGTACAATTCGTTTTTTGGGGGGTACCCCCTAGTATGTTCATACCGATGATAAAACACATAGCAGGGCAGTTTCAGAGATCTCCCAGCATATCCAAACACCCACAGGCTCAGTTAACTAGGATGAAGGTCTTAGGGTCATAATTTTGAGGGACAACTCAGCCAACTAGCATGACTCATCCCATACAGATAATGTTCTACATCTTATTTGGTGAATCGCCTCTGGGTGGCGTAACTTAGCTTGGGTGCATCCATCGAAGATACAACTAACTACCTGTTGGCCCCTTTCCATCTGAAGCAAAAGAGAATGAAGGACCCCAAAGACTCAAAGAAGGGACCAGTCTACGGGACTAATAGCTCACACGAATCACAGCCTCTTCTTGCCTGAGACCAGAAGAACCAGGTGGTACCCGGCTACCACTACCAACATTCTGACTAAACACACAATAGAAGGTCCAGGATAGAAAAATGTAGAACAAAACTCAAACTCCTTAAAAGTGACCTGATGTACTGGCCTGAAGGATACTGGAGCAGTGTTTCCCAAAGTGGGAGACACCACCTCCTGGGAGACATTGGAATGATCCGGGGCATGGTGAGGGGGAGCTTCAAAAGCAGAGACCTATACTTTATCTAGGATTATGGGATATAGTACAAACGTTTTTTAATTGCCAGGGAGATGCTGAGTAATTTTTTTTCTGGAAAGGGAGCAGTAAGCCAGTTAAGTTTGGAAGCCTGTATACTGTTGTCATAACATACCCTTTCAATATGGAATTGCAGTCACTCCCACACTTCTCTTTTTAGCAAAACAATCGACCAGGTTATCAAATAATGTCACCCATGAGGAATGTGCTCTGAGAAAGAGTCAACTACAGGACTCCCAAAGGCCCATGCTTACCTGAAAACCAAGATGAGAGGCCATTGGGGCAGCGACACTGGTGGGATGGGAAGAGGGCAGGCAGGGTGGAGGTGGGGAAAGGGTGGACACACTGTGGGGACAGTAACCAATGTCACATCACCATCTGAGCAAACATGTGGGGTATAAAAAGGCTGTTCCTCAGCTTGTCTCCCCCAAATATATGTCAGAACTAGGACACTGCTTGCAACTATGGTAAATGATTGTCAAGTTATCTCCCTGAAGGCATTCAGTCATCCAGAGCAATCAGACTACTGTCTGGTCCACTACTGTCTAGGTGGGGCTCACATCCTATTGATAGGATAGTGATTGTTTCCCTGGAGAGCTTAGAACAGGTCAAACCTGCTCAGTGACATCTAAAGTTAGGCTGCCATCCTGGATCTAGGATCCGCCTATCTTGTCTCCTGTGTACCCCCAATCCCTCCCCTGCCTATTGCGTGTATACCCCTAGATCATCCCCCTCCCGTTACTGTATTATCTATAGTACAACCCCTTCCTGTGACATATCTTTACCTGTAATCAGGGGGCTTGCATGCCCCCAAAGATATAGAAGCCTTGGCTAGAAATAAATCGCTCTCTTCCTCCGGCCCCCTTCCCCCTCTCTGGCCCTGTCCCCTCTCCTCCAGTCCTCCTTCCCTGCTCCCTCTCCCCTCGCTCTCCTGCCCTTCCCACCTTCCACCTATCCATGTGGACCACCAACCGGGGCTGAGGTGAGCATGCTACCATGAAATGTGTCTGACTCCTTTATTTTACTTTCTCTCCTATCTCTCTTATTCTCTACGACTTTACTATAATCTTTACATATTATAGCTGTACAATTGTGCCTGCCAGGCCCATCATGATTTGTTAGGGGCTGGCTACCCTGACAGAAACATTGTAAAATAGGGATCTGATTTTCTGGATAAATCCCACCTAAAAACAACAAAATGGGGATGTTTACATCCAGCTCTCAGAATTGTGGCGTTGGAGAAAAGTATTGAAAGGACCACGGACGGCTAAAAGGACAAACAAATGTGTCTTGGAAGAAGTATGGGCAGAGCGCTCCTTAGAGACAAGGACGGCCAGACTTGGTCTTACAGACTTGGGGCATATTGTCAGGAGACACCTGTCCTGGAGAAGGACAGCGAGAGAGAAGAAGGGCTTCAATGAGATGAATCGGCACCGTGGCTGCCACCACGGGCTCAGGCAGAGGAGCAATTGTGAGGATGGAGCAGGAACGCTCAAGCGGTGCTTTGTTCTGTTGGGCACAGGGTCGCTGTGAGTTAGAACCGACCCCTAACAACAGCTCTCAGAGAAGCCCACATGGATATGGTGGCTCTGCTGAGCACTGCCGCCGAGGCCCAGGCTCCTCCCACTTGTTGCTCAGCCGTTCCCTCCCTGGCTTTGCCTTGCGGGTCAGGGTCCTGTCCCATGGTCATGTCACATTCTAGTCAGCAGAGGGGAGAATGAGGGAGGGAGGAGTGACATACTCTTCGCTTTAAGGACACCGATGGAAATAGTGCCAGTCACCTCAGCTGCTCACATCCTCTTGGCCAGCTGTCGTCATGTGACCACACCCAGCTGCCATAGAGGCTGGGGAATTTCTCTGACTGATCATGTTCTATGAACAAATGTGGAACATACCTATTGGGGGACATTAGCAGTTTGCCACAGCCTTGAAGAATCACTTGAAGGTTGCTCTTCTAAGTGAGGAGAGCCCTTGGGTGGGGACACATCTAGCAGTCACGGAAGGTGTCTAGTCTCAAGGCTTGATGGGATCCCATCCGGCCCCTTCTTCCTTCTCCACATGGGTTTCCTGAGGGGCCATATGCACGGGTGGTAGTGACAAGTGGCAGCCACCACTGGAACTTCCATCTTCTCCCCATATCTAAGCCCAAGCCTTGTTCTTCTTGAGCTCAAAACTTTCCTGACTGACATTCGACATGAGCCTGAGCCGTGGCAAAGGAGTGGCTTACCTGGGCATTGTGCTGCTAGCCCCAAAGTCAGCAGTTCGAATGCACCAGACGCTCTGAGGGAGAAAGATATGGCGCTCCTGTTCCATCAAGATGTGCACTCTTGGAAACCCTTAGGGGCCGTTCTACTGTGTTCCACAGGTCAGCTGTGAGTAGGAATCAGCTGGGTGGCATTGGGTTTGGTTTGGGAGTTTGGCTGTGTGGGTGGCTCGCACCTGCTGTCTCCCACCAATGGTGTCCTTTCAACCATAGCGCAACATCATTACATTGTTATTAGCCAATTTCAAATACAGCTTTATTTATTTACAGGACATTGCGTTTTCCACTTACAATGCAGTACTAATCAACTTAATTGAAGACTTGACTCGATGTCTTTTCTTTATGCACATGTTCTACATCTAAGTGTTGAGAATGCCCGGAAATTTAGTAGGAACAGCTTTAACTCTTCGCAACCACTGGCCTGGGTGCTGTGGGAGAACGACAGGGCTTTCTACTCCCCTGAAGAGTTACAGTCTTGCAACCCACAGGGGCAGTTCCCTCATGTCCTATAGGGTGGCGATGAGTCAACATCAACTCCGCGACAGTGAGTTGAGTTGCTTCGAGTCAATGTGCTACAAATAGGGGACCCTCCGATTTTTTACAGTGAACAATACTGTTTCTATTCTCACCTATTGGCTTAATCAACCTCTTCCATAGTGGGTCCAGATGAGGCACCACCAGGTAAACCACCAGGCATTCCCCCAGCACGCCTCCAGCCCCC
>NW_022103898.1:5164946-5166223 GCF_000313985.2 Echinops telfairi | reverse complement strand
TTGCTACACTGCACCCTGACTGGCTCGTCTCCTCCCCAGGACCCTTCTGTAAGGGGCTTTCCAGTTGTCTGCAGATGAGTCTTGGGTCCCCAATCTGAACTCCCCCTCATTCACAATGATTTCGTTTTTTTGTTCTTTGATGCTTGATACCTGATCCCTTCGACACCTTGTGATCAAGTCAAGTGAATTCTTCATGGATGCCTTACCACACTGCTTCTCATCTGCACTTTGTCCTTCTCAGCTTCCTGGACCTTCAACGTCTTCTTCACTCAGATGGCCCTTGTCACCAGAGATGGTAATCTCGTTCTCTTCCCAGGTCTCTCATCCACAGCAGAGAAGGTGAGCATGCCATTGGCATAAAGTGAACCTAACTTGAACAGTTCAAACTGTGTCCATGGACCCCCTTGGATGCACGCTGGACCCAATCTCATGTTCAACATTTTCTGTATTTTGTTGTTGTTGATATTAGGAGGTCCCCCTCCTGAAGTTATGTTGTATGTTTTTTCTGTTTTTAATATGAAACTGAGGATTGATGAACCTATAGGGACAGCAAATAAAATAAAGATTTCAGGGGAGGGGGTGCCTTGGTGATAGTGGTGGGGTGTAATACGGAGACAATGTCAAGGAGTCCATGAAGAAAAAGAATGTTAGGCAACTGATTGTGGTGCAATTGTGCAATACTGCTTGACGTGACTGAACTATGGAATGATATGATATATGTCTTAACTCCCAATTAATAATACATTTAAAATATATACATCAAAGGTGACTCCAATCTCAGGAACACCGTGGGCTGCAAGAGGTATGCCAGCGAGCTCAAACTTGCGAAGCAGGTTGTTGTCTATGGTCACTGGTCATGGCACATGCACCTCCCTAAACCTGAGCGAGGACACCAGCTGGTGGTCAGAGTAGGCTGTGCAGGCCTGTGTCTGCTTGGTAGGAAGGGTGGCATTGAGCTAGAGGAGGACAGTGTTGTCCCACCAGCAGGTTCAATGCCAAGGCCAAGAGGAGTGACATCCAAGAGCAGCAAATGCTGGACATTCCAGATTTGTGTCCAACTAAGACAGCTGCCCAGAAAGCTGCACCACAAGCAACTACTTCGGCTGGTTGATGCTCTCGTTTCATTCTTTTCTGTGGAAGAAATCCTGAAGTTTCTGACTCTTGGGATATAGGTGGAACCATTCACTGGGACAAAGTCATGGATTTGTGACTGGTCGAGCGTGGCATCCTGAAAGGCTTTCTCCTTGGGGTCCAGGGTGCCCCAGAACAGGTCAGCC
>NW_022103898.1:5160080-5163298 GCF_000313985.2 Echinops telfairi | reverse complement strand
TATCAGGCATATTTGTACATATGTTGCCATCATTCTTTTCTAGACAGTTACTTTCTGTTGAGCCCTTGGTATCAGCTCCTCTTTTTCCCTCCTCTCCCCCCTCCCACCCTCATGACCCCTTGACAGATTATAAATTATAATTATGTTCATGTCTCACACCAACCACTGTCTCCCTTCCCCATGGTTTCCACTATTCTTTCCCCTGGAAGGGTGTATGTGGTTGTGTGTCTATCATTGTGATCAGTTTCCCCTTCTTCCCATCCTCTCCCCCTTCATCCTTCCCATCTGGTATCTTTCTTCCCATTCCTGCTCCTGGGTTGCATGTGTCCTGAGCGCTTATCTCCTATCTACAGCTGTGCATATGGTCTGGTCTAGTCTGGAGTGAGAAGCATCACTGGGGTCACGGTGGTGGGGGTGAGGAAGCCTCAAGGAACCAGAAGAATATTGTGTGTTTCATGGGTGGTTTACTGCACCCTGGTTGACTCATCCCCTCCCTGTGACTCCTCTGTGGGGGATATTCCATTGTCTACAGATGGGCTTTGGCTCTCTGCTCCGATCCCCCTAATTCTTAGCTATATGGTTTGGTTTGTTTGATTGTTAAGGGTCTTCTGATGCCTGTTACCTGATCCCGATGACACCTCATGCTTGCACAGGCTGGTGTGCTTCTTCCATGTGGGCTTGCTGTTTCTCTGCTGGATGGCTGCTTGTTTCACTTCAAGCCTTTAAGACCCCAGACGCTATATCTTTTAATAGCCGGGCACCATTCACCTTCTTCACCACATGTGCTTATGCACCCATTTTGTCTTCAGTGATGGTAGCGGGAGAGTGGGCATCACAGAATGACAGCTTGTTAGAACAAAACGTTCTTGTATTGAGGGAGGGTATGAGCAGAGCCCAGAGTCTGTCCACTACTTCAGTGTGTTGCCATATAAATATATGTACATAAGCCAATACCTCTTTTTATGGATTAATGTATTTCCATATGGACACACCTATGCTTATATCTCTATTCATAGCTTTGCTTCCTAGATCATTCCTCTGTTTCCTTTTACCTTCCTCCTGCCCCACCACCATGCTCGCCCTACTTCTGCCTCATAGTACTTCCTCTCAGCTAGACTGCTGTTGCTCCCACAACCCCAGGATCTCTATATCCTCCTTCTTGTTGATTTTAATTCCCTAGTTGTTCCCTTGTCCGTGTCCTTGTTTGATCACCGCACTCTTCTCCACCCCTTCCTCCCCCAAGTCCCTCCGAGTCAACTCACTTTCATGGAACAGTTAATATACTGAAGGTCCTTCAACCCATACCAGCTGCTGGTCCAAGGTCAAGGAAGCAGACAGTGGAATCAGCCCTCAGGCAAGACAATCAGAGTGGGCCAATAGCTCGGGAGCATAGTGAAACAGGTCCCAATGGTGTCTTGAGTTCTCGTGTGCATGGACCCCAATACGATCCACCAGGGCTTAATGGAGCCTCAGGCTCTAGTGATGCATGGCAAGGTGGCATGATCCATGGGTTGGCTCAGCCCACAGATAGTGCAGCACAGGCTTGAGGCAAAGGACTAGCTCAAGCAGCAGCATGTTGGTCTGATCACCAGGGAGAAAGAGAGAAGGAGGCCCCAGCCTTGGAAAGTCAGTTTATCTTGGTCACCCGCTAATCAAGCTGTGACCTGATAAACTCTGCCCACATTGTTCCCACAGAAGCCTCATTGGCACAAAAAAACCTATCACAGTGAGTCTCAGTACATTGAAGCTGGCAATGGTTCCAGCAACTTCGGTAGGTTGGCATTGAGAGTCGTTAAAGTAGACTTGTAGAGTGCCAACAGCTTTGGAACAGTCTTCCCAAGATGTTGTTGCTGTTGTGAGGTGCTGTCAAGACAGTTCTGACTCATGGTGACCCTACGTACAACAGAGCAAAACACGGCCCGGTCTTGTGCCCTCAGCCCAGCGATACAACCACTCTGTCAATCCATCACTTTAAGGGTCTTCCTCTTTTTCACTTCCCCAATACTTTAACAAGCATGATGTCCCTCTCCAGGGACTGGTCTCTCCTGATAACATGTGCAAACTACATGAGACAAAGTCATCTACCTGGCCTCTAAGGAGCATCCTGCCTGTACTTCTTCCAAGACAGATCTGTTTGTTCTTTTGGCGGTCCATGGTAGTTTCAATATTCTTCCCCTGCACCATAATTCAAATACATCGATTCTTCTTCTGCCTTCCTTATTCAACTTTCACATGCATGTGAGGAAATTAAAAGCATCACAGCTTGAGTCAGGCGCACCTTAGTCCTCAAAGTAGCATCCTTGATTTTTAACACTTAAAGAGGCCTTGGGCTGCATGCTTGCCCAATGCTCTGCTTCATTTGGTCTCTTGAATGCTATTTCCATGAGCACTGATTGTGAATCTAAACAAGATGAAATCCATGACAAACTCAATCTTTTCTCAGTACCATGATGTTACCTACTGGTCCAGTGAAATTATTAGATGTAGAATATGGTTGGGTTGTTCACTTATAGAGTATTATGTTTAAATGGGCATTGGCACATATTGAATTGTATGCATTTTAGTTTTGACCTGTTAGGTACAGATAAGATTTGATTATTGCTTTGTTTAAAAATTATATATGGCTAAAGAGTTGTGTAAAGATGTCAAGTTGACAAGGGGTGGTCTGTGGTAGTTACATAACCTGGTGCCAACTTGAGACTATTAAGAGTGAAGGAGTGGAGTTTAGCCTGTTAACCAGGTAGCAGCTTCTTCTTCCTGCAAGACATGACTGTCAACAAGCCACATGGTGAAGGAGCCATGAGAGGAGCACTGTGTCTAGAGTCTTGTATTTGTCAAAGACAGTACGCAAACGCCTGTCTTAGTTGGTTCTCATAAACAGCATCCATACTGCAAACAGTAGGATTTGTGGAAACAGCTGCATACAGTATTTCCCTGGTAGAAATGTTACCATCGGTATGGGCGGAGATACGGGACTCACTCTCAAGGCTATGAGAAATTCACGTGTGAGAATAGCAAGGGTGTCTGGGAACATTGCCAGTATTTAGTAGAAAAATAATAAAGCACTGCGGGCTGTCGAGGCTGCTGGAGTTTTGTACCGTCTCTGTCTGTGTCTAATTTGTGCTGCTGCCCTGTACTGTCTCTGAGTCTGTGTGTCTGTCTCTGTGTATGTATGTCTATTTGCGTTCCATGTTCTTTCTCCCTGCTCAACAAACCGC
>NW_022103898.1:5157723-5159716 GCF_000313985.2 Echinops telfairi | reverse complement strand
GAGTCTCCCTAGATTTGTTTCTCTAGTCTACCCAGACTAACACACCCTCCTTTGCTGCCCATCCACTTCACCAAGCATGATGTCCTTCTCCACGGACTAGTCTCTCCTGACAATATCTCCAAAGTCAAAGTCTTGCCATTCTTCCTTCTAAAGAGCACTCTGACTTTACTTCTTCCAACACAGATCAGGTTGTCCTTTTAGCAATCCATAGTGCTCTCCGGGACTACAATTCAAATGCACCAATTCTTGTCTGGTCTTCTTTATTCAGTGTCCAACTTTCACCTACCTCTTGAGGCAATGGAAAATGCCATGGCTTGGGTGAGGCACACCTTAGTCTTCAAAATAACATCCTTGATTTTCAATACTCTAAAGAGGTCTTGTGCACCAGATACACTCAATGAAATTCATCTTTTGATTTCTTGACAGCTGCTTCCATGAGCATGGTTTGTGGATCTAAGCAAGACAAAATCCTTGACAAGGTCAACCTTTTCTCCATTTACCATGATGCCACCTACTGGTCCAGTGGTGAGGATGTTGGTCTTCCTTCCATTGAGTCGTAGTCCATCCCGAAGGCTGTAGTCCTTGATCTTCAGCAAGTGCTTCAAGTCCTCATCTCAGCAAGCAAGGTCGTGTCATCTGCATACCGCAGGTTGTTAGTAAGCCTTCCTCCAAACCTGACGCCACACTCTTCTTCATAGAATCCAGCTTTTCTGATGATGTGCTCAGCTCACAGATTGAGCAAGTGTGGTGAGAGGATACAACCCTGTTGCACAACTTTTCTGACTTTAAACCATGTAGCATTCCCTTGTTCTGTTTGCACACCCACCTCTTGATCCGTGTACAGGTTCCTCATGTGCACAATGAAGTTACAGAGCGGGGGATCCAGGCTGGAACCAGATACGGAGGCAAGGAGTCTATGAGATAGAGCAGCGCAGCAGCAAGGAGACTGTGGGATCATGGGTTCCTGACCTACTGTGCAGGGACTGAGAACTCAAGAGACTTGGCTACTTGCTGAGGGGAGGTGGTGTTGTGTACTAATGACTGCTTCCCTACTGTTTATTGATACTGACTTGTAGTAACCTGTTAACGCCCCTAATAAACCCCATCATTGTGAGTTTTGTCTGAGTTCTGTGCGACCATAGCAACAAATTATCAAACCCAGTAGAGAAGTAGAGTGCGGTGGGAGAAACAGTTAGTGTTGAATAGGTAAAGAAAGATGGAGGGTGGAGGCATGCCTGACCCCTGCCAATCAAACTGGTTAATAAAAAAAGAGATAAGATAAATGAAAGCCTCATCTTTTTCCCATGGAGGGACTGTGGTTCCAAACTGCTACCCTTGCAGTTAGCAGCTCAACAGGTAACCACACTACCAGGGCTCCTCCCATACCATTTATGTCCTAATTTAGATGTCTTTCTGTTTAATGACATTGGTTGCACCCCTCAATGTAACAGCACTTTTCCACTTCCTCTGTGGGTCACCCACCTTCCCTGCCTCTTCCTGCCCTCTAATCTTTGCTTTGAGGGCAAATGCTGCTTTGGAGGTCTAGTCTGCCTGGTGGCTCCTGGGGGGTGACTGTTCGCCTTATAGACATACCTGTTGTGTGGTTGAAAGATCATCCCTAGAGTTTGAAGCTGTTTGAAGGTCCCTAGCAGAACATCCCACCAGTCTCTAGCAGACCAATCAGTCTGGTCTCTTTCTTACGAATTTTTATTTGATTTTTTAATATTTTTTCCTCTACTCTGTCCAGGACCTGAAGTTCCTGATTCTGATGATGGATGACTGTCACCCACGTTGTTGTCATTGTGAGAATTCTGACTCAGAGCAACCCTGTAGGACAGAGGAGGTCTGTGTGCCTCGAAGGCATAGACGGACTTGCTTTAACTCTGAATTCTCATCCTTATAAAAATGATTCCTAAAGGAGGCCTGGTAGGGCTTGATCCAGGGCAATGTAACCAAGAGGAATTACTGAAACCCAAATGAAGGCTGAACATGA
>NW_022103898.1:5140803-5157330 GCF_000313985.2 Echinops telfairi | reverse complement strand
GCGGCCATCTAGCTGAGATGCAGCAAAGCCCACATGGAGGAAGCACAGCAACCTGTGTGATCATGAGGTGGGATCAGGTATCAGGCATCAAAGACTCAGAGCAAAAAATCATATCAATGTGAATGAAGGGGAGTGTGGAGTGGAGACCCAAAGCCCATCTGTAGAGAATTGGACATCCCCTTACAGAAGGGTCACAAGGAAGAGACAAGCCAGTCAGGGTGCAGTATAGCACCGATGAAACATACAAATTTCCTCTAGCTCTTTAATGCTTCCTCCCTCACCCCACCCCTGCCACTATCATGATCCAAATTCTACCTTACAAATCTGGCTAGATCAGAGCATGTACACAGGTATAGATAAGAGCTGGAAACAGGGAATATAGGACAGATAAATCCTTCAGGACCGATATTGAGAGTAGCCATACCAGGCAGGTAAGGGGAAGCTGGGGGGAGAAAGGAGGAACTGATCACAATGATCTACCTATAACCCCCTCCCCGGGGGATGGTCAACAGAAAAGTGAAGGGAGACATTGGTCATGTAAGATATGAAAAAATAATAATTTATAAATGATCAAGGGTTCATAAATTATCAAGTGGAACAAATGAGGAGCTGATACCAAGGGCTCAAGTAGAAAGCAAATGTTTTGAGAATGATGATGGCAACAAATGTACAGATGTGCTTGACACAATGAATGTATGTATGGATTGTGATAAGAGTTGTATGAGCCCCCAATAAAATGATTTATTTTTTAAAAGAAGATTCCTAAAGGAAGGCTTGGCTGGAAATTTGGACACGTGTTTCTTAGGGGCGCCCTCTGCTGGGTCCATCAAAAGCGCACCCCTGTAGCTCCTCCACTGAAGCATAGAAAAAGGTTGGCGGTCCAAACCCACCCAGCGGGCCGCGGAAGAAAGGCCAGTGATGTGCGTCGGTCAAGCCTGCTGTTGTTTGCGACCTTCAAGTTGATCCAGTCTGGTGTGATCCCACGTGGGCCGGAGCCCCAAGCCCAACTCCCTGCCATCGAGTGGATTCTGACTCTCAGCGACCCTCTGGGACAGGGTGGGACTGCTCCTGGGGGATTCTGAGGCTGCCACTCGTTCCTGGGGGTGTTTTAAGTTGCTCTCTTGCAAGGAAGTGAGCGAGCAGCGATGTGGGAAGAGAGACTGGAAGCCACAGGAGGATCTCCCAGGAGCCGAAGAACCAGGACCTTTGTCCAGAGCTGACGGAGAGGGAGAGAGCCTCCCCCTGAAGCCTAGAGTCCGAACTTCCAGCTTCCCAATCTGGACAGAGCAGTTTTGTGTGTGCTAAAGTCACCTGCTGATATAAATTCTTATGACAGCACACCGGGGATCTAAGACAGCCACCCAACTGCTGTTCTCCACACCACAGCCACCAAACCCAACCCAGTCAAGCCAACGACAGCCCTTCGGGCAGGGTCGAGCTGCCTCTGAGTTTCGGAGACTGTAACTCTTTATGGGACTAGAAAGCGTCCTCTTCCTCCCAACGACAGCCCCCAGGAACCCATAAAAATGCCAGGCTGACTATCAGTCCCTCTGCTCAAAGCCTCCCCAGGCTCCCAACTCCCGCAGAGGACTGTCAAAGTCCTTACGGTGGCCTTGTCTCTGACCTCCTTTCCGGCTGCCCACCCTGTGCTCACTCTGCTCCAATCATGGTGGCCTCCTTGCTATTTGCCAAGCACCATCATACCTCCAGGCCAGGGATGGTTTACCTAGTAAGCCTGGTAAATAAATGCGTAGGGCCTCGGCAGAGCAGAAGCACCACTGGTTCAAAGCAGAGACCTATAGCAGCCAAGCAGCCAGGACCCAAGGAAAAGAGGAAGAGATCCAGCAAGATGCTGAACGACCCGATCCCAGCTGCAGTGTGTACATGTGCGGGCAAGAAAAAAGTTCACTCAGGGAGCGGGGGGCACTCACACACAGGGTTGTTTCAGCTGCTGGGCTCCAAATACTTCAACACCTTGTGGAGGGGGGGGCGGGAAGGCGTCTCCCACGGTCTCTTCCCGTGTACCCAAAACTGTTTATCTCCGCTGTTCCCTGGGGAAGGATCCAGTCTCTAGTCAACAAGCGGTGGGGCGGGCTGTGGCGTCTAACTCTTGCTACATTGACCTAATATGGATCCAACGCGAGCTGGCCCTCCCTCGTTAAGGATGTTGTGGTTGTGGTGGCGGTGGTCGGGTACACCGCTCAGTCCTGCCCCACCCTCACAATCTTTGTGTTCCAGCCTGGGGTTGCAGCTGCCTGGTTACCCCATCTTTTCGGCGTTCTCCCGCGTTGTTTGGCTGACTTGCTATTTTAACCAAGCATGCCGTCTGTTTTCCTGACCTGTGCAAAGGACATGAGACAAAGTCTGGCCACCTCTATTCTAAGGAGCCTTCTGGCTGCGCTGTTCTCCGGCCCCCACCGCACTTCCCACAGTCCTCGCCTGCGCCACAAGAGGTCTCTTTGTCCAGCGCAATGTGCTGCCTGATTTCTTGACACCAGAGTCCGTAGAAGGTCCGGAAGAGTTTGGAGGGGGTGGGGGTAGGGAGGGTTTTGTTGACCACGAATCAAGAAACCCCCGGTGGTGAAGTCCCTCATTCATTCCATCAGTTTTGCTTAGACGTTTATAGCACCAGCTATTGTTCCAGGGCAGCAGTTCTCAGCCTTCCTAATGCTGCGACCCTTTCATACAGTTCCTCATGCTGTGGTGACCCCTCCCCCGCAACCATAAAATTATTCTTGTTGCTACTTCATCACTGTCATTTTGCTACTGTGATGAATTGGGTGACCCCTGTGAAAGGGTTGTTCGATCCCCAAAAGGGTCGCGGCCCACAGGTTGAGAACCGCTGTTCTAGGCAATCATGCTAGAGGAGCTTTGCAACAGGGCAGAGGCCAAAGGACCGGTGGTGGCTGAGAGGCCAGGAAGAAGGACTTGGGGAGGCCTTGGCGACCATGAGACCGAGCAGCTGACTTCCTGGCCCACAGAAGGCGTGGAACTCAGCGTCCTCCGGCAGGAGGCAGGCTTGCTGTTTCACAGTGACCTCAGGGGATAAACTTGCCCCAAGGTTTGAAGAATCTGCAGGGACGTGAGATGGCTTGGGGTGGTGCTTCTGTCCCCAGTCTTTGTCATTCCACCAGCGGCCCAGATGTAGAGGACTTTAAGAAGGGAACTGGTTTGTTTCGTCCTTCCTCTGGGTATGATGAGCCATCCCACAACCAGCAGAATGCCTGACTGGAACTCCTGGGTGGAAAAGTGGCAGCAGGAAAGACCAGGAAGAAGGCGTTCTGGTGGCAGCCGAGACCATGGGACTTGAGCATGGGCTTCCTGGTCCACAGACCGAGTGAAGCCGAGTCCTCCGGCGGGGAGGCCAGCTTGCAGAGGAGTGTTTTGGGCGTTGGGCGTTTATCAGCACTAATGAGCCTTGTAACGCTTGCCTGGTGTGGTGGTTACATCATTTCATGTCAACCTGATAAATAAGCATGAAGGGGTGGAGTCTAGCCTGTCAATCAGGTCCTGGTGATGCCTCCTAGTAAGTGTGGCCTTCTCTTGAGGATTCTGGGAACTTCCTCTCTTCCTCCCTGGAGATGGACCACGGGCTCTCTCTCTGCTTCACCTTCCTGGTGATGAGCCACATGGCAGCCAGAGCCCTGGAGATGTGTCCACCGCCACTGGATCCACAAGACTTTTATACCCACTGGCCTGTGATCTTACTGTGTTTTGCATCATTGCATGTGACTGCATGAGTGATTTATGGACTATGTATTGGACTTATAAACTTGATCTGGACTGGGTGCTGGGGTGTTTTCTTAATATACAATCACTTTGATATAAAGCTATTTCGTGTGTGTGTGTGTGTGTGTGTGTGTGTGTGTGTGTTTCTCGAGTTAACCCGGACGAACACACCTGGTCAGGGTGTCTGGGATGGTATATTGCAGTCCTTGGACTTTGTAATCCAAGTGACTTTTATGAGGAGAAAGGGAAGTTTCAGGTAGTCACAGGAAATTCCAGGGGCCAAGAGAAGGAAATCCCAAAAGACTGCCCTGAGAGGCTTGAGAGGGATCTTGGGCCCCAGGGCCCAGGCAGAGCATGTGCGCCCCTACCCTCTGACCTACAGGAGCACACCCGAACAAGAGGAGTCAGATGCTTGGCCTTCCTGTGGCAGGCTCTTACCTCCTCTGGCTGGAGAGGCATGTTCACAGGTTTTGGTCTACCTCATTGGCTGAGTTTAAGGGCACCTGGTTGATGCCATGTGACTGGGCCTACTTTGTGTACCCAGATGGACCTCCCAGCTGAGCCTAGGGGGCTTGTGTCTGAGCATGTTCAGCCTGGGTCTTTCCATAGTTGTCGGATGGGTGCCTGCTTTCTCTGCAGCCCCTTTGTGGTGACCCTATGCAGGCATCTGGGGAGACAACCCCTACACCCACCCGCCTTAGTTCCGATTCTGGCTACCTCACAAGGGCAGAGGCCAAGGGACCAGGTGGCTGAGAGACCAAAGATGAGAGAGAGAAGAATGCCTATGGGCATGGCTGGAACGAGATAATGCAGACAAAAGAACTGTATCCTTAATGTTTTCTGATCCTGACTTGATATAGCCTCTAACCTCCCACAATCATGAGCATTTTCGGTGAGTTCTGTGTGGCCATGGCTGTGGATTTCAACCCCAGTAGGGAAGCAGTGCCATGGGATGGATGGCAGAGGTCAGAAGTGGTGACAGAAGTTGAAGGGTGGAGGCATGTCTGACCTCTGCCTCACAGGACAACAGTGGAGTTGGGGTCTCCTTTTCCTGTGTGCAGCCAGATGAGGCCCAACGCGGACTCCGTGCCAGTGCCACTTTCTCCGTATCTCAGGAGGATGGGCTCAAGATTCCTGCAGTTTTGATGGATCCAGTGAGTTCTTTAAGAATGTTAAGTTCCAGCCCACACTTTTTTCTCTGTTTCTAAGTAAGAGACGTTGGAATAATAAACTGAAAGAGTGAGGGATGGGGTGGCAGTGGGGAAACCTTCCCGGGCAGAAGGAACAGCAGGCACAAAAGCCCCGTGGTGCACAGAGCAGCTGGAGACCAGGCTGCAGAGACCTTTGTAAGGAGTGTGTGGCTGATGCATCTGTCTGAAGGACTCCCATGTGCTGTGCCGAGACTGGTGTGTCAGAAAGAGCAAGGGAGGCCAGGCAGGGGGATGGGACAGGATCCACCAGGACGGAGCAGGGAGGTTGGAGAGAAGGGATTGGGCTTGGGATGTAGTTTGAAGATCAAGTCAACAGGCTTTGTTATAAACTGGATGTGAAGTGTTGGATGGGATTGAAGGGTGACTCCAAGGGTGTCCATCAATCAATCAAGAGGTAATTAAAATGTGGCGCACCATGCAGTAATTACATCGCTGCTGTTGCTGTTGCTGTTGCTGAGCAGTTCGAACTTAGGGCAACCCCATGTGTGCAGAGTAGAACACGGCTCCATGAAACACAGCCTCGCTGCCCTCAAGCAGGTTCTGACTCACAGAGACCCCTTAGGTCGGACAAAGCACGACTGCCCCTGTGGGCTTCTAAGACTGTAACTCTTCAGGGGAGCAGTAGCAAATCTCATCTTTCTCATGAGGGTCAGCTGGCAGTTTTGAACTGCTGACCTTGCAGTTAGTAGCCTCTTCACTCAAGAGTCTTGAGTCATCCATTACATCACCAGGCTCCAACGATGACAACACTGCTCCATAGGGTTTTAAAAAATCATTTTATTGGCCTATAATTCACCTATCTTATAATTTAATCGTTCAATCCTAACCACAATCAATTTCAAAACATTTTCTTTATTCTCTTTTCATTGTTGTTAGCCCCCAATGTCCACCCAACCTCCCCTGCCACACCCTTAGATAATTATTAATCCAGTTACTGTCTCTGTGGATTTACCTGGATTTCATATACAGAAAGTCATACAAAACACAAACAAGAAACAAAACAAAACAGGAAAGCCTCTGATGAAAAGAAAGCAGAATATATGAAAAGCTGGAAAAAACTTTAAAAGTTGGTCAGAAGGGAGATAAAATGATAAGGTGTTATATTTTGACCAACTACTGCTGCCATCTTGACTTTACAATGCTCTCTGTCCGGTAGCAAGGCTGTTTACATTCCAGGACTATGATCAGAGGGAATACAACAGAGTCTTAATCCGTGAGGGCACCCTGCAAATGGATTTGGGGCTTCCACTGTCCTCCACAGCCTTCTGCAAAATGGATGTTCAGAATTTAAGCTCTGATACAGTTCCCTCCTTTGGATTTGGATTTTATGATTTATAATCCTTGCATCACACATGCTCTTGGCTCTGTAGGATTTTGAAGGCTGTGATCTTTTGGAAGCAGACTGCCAGGCCTGTCTTCCATGCTTCCTTTGAGCAGGTACAAACCACCAACCTTTCAGCTAGTGGTCAAGAAATTAACCCTTTGTGTCACCCAGGGATCCCAGTGGAATATTACTCTTGCCATAAAGAAGAATGTGGTCCTGACACATGCTATAACAGAGATGAACTTTGAATACACTGTGCTGAGTGGAATAAGTTGGACTTATATCCCATCAAAATCTAAACTCTACCTACCCCTCAGTGAACAAGCATGTTACTTGACATTTTTCAACCGTCTTGCTGTCTGACATTTTGCATTTACAAAAATAGTAAAAACCAAGAAAACTAGCCCCCAACTATTTTGTTCATTAACCATATATGTGCACCAGTAACAAATGCCAAGTTGCCGTGGGAGAGTAATGTTGACTACAATGGCTAAGGCTAGGTGTCAACTTGACTGGGCCATGATTCTCAGTGGATTGGCAATTATATAATGATGTCAGGTGGCAGCCAGGCAATGGTGTAATTTGGCAGTCATATAATGATGTATCTTTGCAACCTACCCATGTGGTTAAGTAAGGAGCAAGTGAAGGCAAATGCAGTGAGACTAAGGTAGGTGAGTGGTTATCAGGCCTTGGTGAAAGGGTGGCCAGGGGAGTGCTTGCTTAATGGGTGCTGCGTTTTCCTGTGAGGTGATGGCAAGGTTTGGAAGTAGATGGCGACATTGGTTACACAGCGTGATGAAAGTGTTTATACCCCTGAGTGTGTTTCAAGGGGAGCTCCCACCGCTGTCGGTTTGAGGCTGTTTTCAGGACACCCAGTCCCCACTGGTGGACTGCAAGCTGGCCAGCCGTGTGCTGTGATGGGCTGGGTGGGGACCTGATGGGTGGGGCAGAAACTGGCTGGCCCTGAACGGACTCAAACTCAATGGTCCCAGAGGAAGGGGAGGAGTCAGTGACTCCCTCTGTTCCTTTCATGTGGTCATGGGTACAAGATGAGCGTGTGTGGCGGAGCCGAGGAACGCGCTGGGCTTTCAGAGCCGGGATCATTCATGAGGAGTGAGCTACACATTGGCTGGTCTCTGCGGCTTCCTCTCCACGTGCTTGGGAGCCCTGTCTGGTGCAGACAGGACTGCACCGAGGCCAGAAGGCTCTAGGGTGTGAGCCTGGCTGCCCCATGGGGACAGATGGAGCCCTGTTGTGGGGCTGAGCCCACCTAATTGTTGTGCCAAGATGGCAGCTGGAGGTGGCAGAGGGGGACATGGGACTCGGACATGCTGGGGAGGGGGGTTGTTGGGGAACAAAACAGCAGGCTGAGTTGGATCTGGTTGAGGCTCCATCGGTTGGTGTGACGTCAGATAAGTGGCTTAACCTCTGTGAGGGTCAGTTTCCTTCCCTGTAAAATGAGAGTAAAAACACTGGCCTGTCCCTCAAGGTTACCAAGAGGGGTGTGCTGGTCCCCAAGGCTGCTGTGGCAAAGCCTCCCAGGCTGGGAGCTTCGAAGACTAGAATTGGATGATCTCACAGCTCCGGAGGGGTCTGTTCCCTCTGAGCCGCTGAAGGAAAATCTGCGGGCACGCTTCTGTTCCAACGTCTGGGCATGGCTGGCCATCCTTGGCTTTCCTTGGCCTGTCGCCCTTCCGCTTCTGCCACACAGCAACCCTGCGTGTGATATGCATCTCCAGCTGACGTGCTCTATAGACAGAGCTACACTTCCCAAGGCCAGGTTTCTTCATCTATAAAATGCGGAGAGTGTCAGATGACCCAACCAATCAGGTAAGCACGGGCTTCCTTGTGCTTACTTACTAGTCCTTTCACCACATCCGTGATTCTGCACCTGTCTCTCTCCCAACCCCGCAGCACTTGCTGATAGAACCAGTCTCTTGCTCCCATGTACGATCCCTGGCAGGGGCAGAGGACCCAGTCAGCAGGGGACTTCCGGCATACTCTGCCCCTGAATGGGGATCATCAGCTTATCATCCTGCCAGTCTTGTCCTGAGCCTTCAATCCTTCATGGGGGTGCTTTGCACATGCTGTTGTCAGGGAACGCTGAGTCGGTTCTACCCACAGTGCCCCGATGTTCAACAGAATGGAACACTGACCCGCCCTGGCCAGAGCCATCCGCACCATTGCCCTCATGTTTGAGCCTTCTTGGCCGCCACTGTGTCCATCCATCTCGTTGAAGGGCTTCCTCTTTCTCGCTGCCCCCGTACCATACCAAGCTCCATGTCCTCTTCCAGGGACTGGTCTCTCCTGACAACCTGTCCAAAGTTTGTGAGATGAAGTCTTGCTGTTTTTGCCTCTCAGGAACATTCTGGCCATACTTCTTCCAAGACATCTGTTTGTCTTTTTGGCAGACCACGGTACTTTCAGTATCCTCTGCCGCACCAGCATTCAAACACATCGATTCTTCTCCGGTCTTCCTTATTTACAGTCCAACGTTCACATGCATACGAGGTGATTTAAATACCAAGGCTTGGGTCAGGCACACCTTAGTTCTCGAAATAACCTCCTTGCTTTTCAGCACTTTAAAGATGTCTTGTGCAGCCAATTTACCCCGTGCAACAGAAGAGCTTACTAATGGTTAAGTCCTGGTATGTAAAAATGTGCTGTGGGGACCCCCAGGGCTCATGCACATGCCAGATGCTCTATCCCAGCTATGTTATTTGAGAAGACCTCAAATCACGGATATAGAATTGAACACTTCTCAAGTTCAAAGCATTAGTTCCATATGAATTTTTTAATTTATTTCTGGCTTAGCCAAGCCGCTGCTCCCCTGAAATGCTGTTGGGTGCCATCAAGTCAGTTCCCACCCATCACGATCTTGTGTGCAACAGAACCAAATAGCGCCTGGTCCTGCGCCATCCTCACAATGAGTCTTGTCTTTGAACCCAGGCTTGCAGCCACTGTGTCGATCTGCCTTGTTGGAGGGCTGCCTCTTTTCTGCTGCCCCTCCACTTTACCAGGCATGTCCTGTTCCAGTGACTGGTCTCTCCCAACCACATGTCCAAAGCACGTGAGATGAAGTCTCTTCCTCCTTGCCTCTAAGCAGCTGTTCTTGTGCCAAGAAAAAGGAATAGGCTGTCCCCTTCTGATGTATTAGCCAGGGAACCCTTATGGGACGAATCCCCTGAAATAAGCCCGCAGAATCCAAGGAAGGACACGTTGAAGGAAGAAGCCTAGTATGTGCCTCTTTGTGGCACTCAGCTGTCTCTTTATTCAGTCAACCAACGCTTCCTGGGCACCACCGATGGGTGTGAACTTGTGCTTCCTGGGCACCACCGATGGGTGTGAACTTGTGCGGAGGTTGAAGGAATCGAGAAGGAGAACCGAGAGTCTTCATTCCTGAGGAGTTCATCATGGAAGTCCCATCGGGCCTTCCCGATTGAAAGTTCAGATGAACAGCCTGCGCTTTACCAAGTGGCTGGCTGGCTTCCTCCCAGATACACACTGGAAAATGGATCCTGGAGCCGAGCGATCCAACAGCCGTTTCTTGGAATCGTAAATGCCGGCGGGTTGCTGCAAGACTTGAGATTATCTTGTTTTCTTTGTCCCACCGAAGCCAAGATTCTGATGCTGCATCTGGGCGAGTATCTTTTGATAATAAGAACCAAATGTTTTCAGTGGAAATGACTGGAAATTACACTTCGGATCAGAATGTTGGGTTTTTAGATGCTCTCTTGGAAGGCCGTGCTGAGAAATAAACACAGGAGATGGCTTCCTTACAAACCACCACAACATGTTGCAATGATTGAATTTCCTGCTTCCTCTTGTACCCAGGCTTCAAGAAGACTGGGATCCGAGACCTGGGCTGAAGGATCGAGCCCACCAGTCACAGCAAAGGTTCCTCGTTGGGGCTGCCATTGAGTTGGCTGTGATGCATGGTGACCTCATGCACTAGAGAAGAAAAAAACACTGCCTGGTCCTGCACCGTGGTCAGCATTGTTGCTGGGCTTGAGCCCATGGTGGCAGCCGCTGTGTCAGTCCATTGCATTGAGGACTTCTCTGGTCTTCATTGACTCTCCATGTTATCAAACCTTGTGTCCCCTTCCAGCGATCGATCTTCTGGATCATGTGTTCAGTGTCAGTGAGCTGAAGTCTCATCCTCCTCTCTTCTAAGGCCATCTTGACTTCTTCGAAGACTATTTATCCACTCACCGCCATTGAGACGCCAACTTATAGTGACTCTCTAGGATAGTGTAGCACTGCGCCGTAGGCCTTCCCAGACTGTGAGGCCCCGTATCTTCAATGTTCTTCATGAGCACCCCAGTCCCGATGCATCCATCCTCCTCTGTCTTCATTGTCCAGCTTTCTCAAGCTCACGAGGCCACCAAAAAGGCCCAAAGTGGGGACCTCTCCCCTGAGCTCTTTATCTGCTAGAAAAATCTTCCCCTGGACATCCTATGGGCATTTCAAACTCAACACACCCAAACACAACTTACCACCTTCCCCATACCCGCTCTCCTACCTGTGCTACCCACATGGGTGAAAGGCACCACCTGAGCTAGGAACCTGGTGATCATTTCTGCTCTCTTCCCTGTTGTCCATGTCAGCCACGTACCAAGTACTGAGCCGTCTCTCTCTGAAACAACTCTTGATTTGATGGGGTCGTCTGCTTTCTCCTGCACACAGGCATCAGGAAGACTGAGATTCAATGTGTAGGCTGAAGGACCCCATCAGTCACCGCAAAGGCCCCTTGTGGTTGCCACTTCCCTATCCTGTTGGCCCTTGCCCAGGTTTGGGGTCTTCCTCTGGAGCCTGAATCATCACAGAAACTTTCTTATGTCAGCCCCCAACCGCCTGTCTCTCTCCAAGTCCTTTTCTGGCCAAAGGGATCTTGGGGAAAATGTAAATCCCATTTGGTCATGACCCTTTTTAAGAACTGAACTGGATGGACGCTGGATCCAACAGTTTCTTCCAGTTGGATGTTGTCTTTGGAAGAAAAATACAAATGGCAATAACAATGAACTCATTTCTGGGATCTAGTCAAAGGGGAGACCTTCCAGGGACGGCCTTGAGACCAGAACACTTGGAAGCGGACCTTGCCCCTCCTCCGCTCACCAAGCCCCGGTGGTCCTGAGGGCTTTGGAGTCTGGGCCCTCCTGATGAACACTTACCTGAGCTGGGCTCCAAGGATGGGCCATTAAGAATGGGTGGAAGTGAGGTTTACAAAAAGTGGGACCAGGATCAGTTCTAGAAAGCCCTTGGAAGCCAGATCAAAAGGTTGGATGGATACTGTGAGTCCAGCGAGTTGGCTGAGCCTTAACAGATGGGCCGAGTGAGGCGGTAGACACAGAAGGCCAGCCGCAATCTCTCCCATACCCCCTTTTCAAATCTTCGGAGGCCTACTCTTGGGTGCTCAGGCATTGCTCGTGGAAATTAGAATGAGGGACAGAGCCTGCCTGGGTCCCACCTCCCTCACCTGGAATTGGCTGCCTAGGCCTGGGCCAGCATCTCCATGGTGCTGGAGGCTGCCTGCAGAGGCCTCAAGGGCTCTGATTAATAGCAGACATGTGTGCGTGGGCTGCAACGGACTTTGTTCTTAGAAGGGAGCTCGGAAATAATCATCCCCAGGTCTCCCAGGTGGCTCTTGGAGGTTCCCCCAAAAGGACAAAGCCAACGGGAGTCCCAGGCAGGCTGGGATGATTTGGGAGTTGTTGTTGTCAGGTGCTGTTAAGCAGATGTTAACTCACCGTGATGCCTTAGGACAGAGTAGACCAGAGCTTGCCCATAGCATCTCCTTGGCGGTCATTTCCCTGGCAGCAAATCCCCAGGGGTTCCACCCGCAGGGCCACTGGGCTGGTTTTCGCTGCCCACCGTTCACTGGGCAGTTGAGTGCATCACCGCTGCGCCACCAGGTCTCCTTCCACTTGCTGGCGTCTGGGGTGAACCCATCCTCACGGACCAAGTTGTGTTACCTTCTGCCTCCCCAGCTCGGGGTCGCTATGGGTGGGAGCCTACCAGTCAGCAGCCACACATTCCTTCCTGGAAAGGGGCATCACACTTAGGCAAGTAGCGCGTCAACCAAGAAGAGGAAGACCCTCAAGGAGACGGAGTGACACCGTGGCTGCAGCCACGGGCGCCCATGTGACGATGGCGAGGATGGTGCAGGGTCAGGCACCCGTTTGTTTCTGTCGTCCATGGGGTCACTATGGGTTGGAACCATCTCAACAGCCGGCAAAGTCAACTAGCTCTGTGTCCTTGCTACATCCCCAGCATCGTGTTTGAATTATTCTCACGCAAGGCTGACAACCACGGGTGAGCCACACACACTATTTGTGGCAGGGGGCTTTCATGTCAACTCGACACTCCTGGCTAGGGGCAGGGTTCAAGCAAGCGATAGCTTGATGACATCTCCTTGGGGATGTGGTCTTTGGTAGAAGATTGAACAGAGATCATTTCTCTCTCTGCCACTCCACCTTCCTGTTTGCTGGGGCTCTGAGGCTGCCTCCAGGGGCAGCCCTATGTCAGTACCATGACCCTGAGAGCCGTCTGGGCCCCTGCCATGTTTCCACCGGCCTTGGACCCACACGACTCTGCCCCCGCCAGCCTGTGAGCCCCTTGCTTCCCTCGTCACCTTTCTGCGTCATCGGCCTGCAGCTACATGAGTCTGAAGAGGCCCCTTGGATCTATGGACGTGAGCTGGACTGAGCTGGGGGCGCCTTCTAGATGGACAGTTGCTTCTTGATATAAACTTCTTTCTCGAACACAGATGAACGTCACTGGCCTGTTTCTCTAGCCTACCCAGCCTAACACACTGAGCTTATTCCCATTTGCAGATGTGAAATCGAGGCTCTGCTCAGTCACTTCCCCAAGGTAGCAGCGGTGGAACCAGCATTTGAGCCTGTGGAGCGGTGTGACTCAGGAAAGCACCTTGTGAAGTGTTCTGCTGTGCTGCTTGCTCCCCTTTTAGAGGGCTCGTCTGTGGTCAGTTGGCATTGAGTCCGCTCCCTCTGCTCCCAGCCACCTCCAGGATGCCAGCATACTTAGTCCATGGTGGCCTTCCAATATTGGGACCTTCCAGCCCAGCATGGCAAGGGGCAATATTCTTGTGATTCGTTGGCAATTGTTGGAAGTAGATCACCAGGCCTTTCTTCTTAGCCTTTGGCAGCTAAGAAGCTCTGCTGAAGCTGGTCCACTATGGGTGGCCCTGTTGGAATTTGAAACACCAGTGGCAAAGCTTCCAGCATCATTGCTACATGCCACCCATCACAGGATGACAAACCGACAGATGGCTAGCACACAACGCATTACATATTGTGCATTATCTCTCTCTGCTTTCCTGGCAGAGCAGAGACTTGAGTTGGCTGCCACCTCCGAGGCTCTGGGAAACTTGAGCACAGAGCCTAAGGGAAATGTCTTGCCCAGAACTCAGAACAAAGTCGGAACGTAACAGATGTTGGCTGAACGAGTAAACGCATGGATGCATGACTTAGTCAGCTGCCTCATAGCCTACGTCCCCCAATAGCTCCCAGCCACTCTAGGGCGAGCCCGCCGCAACCTCTCCAAGACCCACTTTGCAATTCTGCTAAAGGCCAGCTGTAAATGGACTACAGGCTGCTGTAACTTGATAACTGGGGAGAGAAGGTCCTACTTCTCCGTTCATGTCATCTAAATGAACCCAGCCCCCGTTCCCAACAGCCCATCCAATGGCTGCCCTCTTTACAGCCTGGCTCTGCCTGTGGTCAACCACAGTTGTGGGACACCCCCTGGAATGTTCCAGTGTTTCAGGGTACTCATGATCAATCAATGTGCTGGTTTCCCTCGGGAAAGCGGGCGCAGGCTGTGGGCACAGATCACAGAGCTCACAGTGGGGTGTCCCCTCCCCAACCCCAGCACAGCGAGGCCTTTCTAAAGGGCCTCCTCCCCGCTAGCCCGACTGGAGTCTCTGCCTTCTCCGCAGAGCACGGTGTAATTGGTTCGGCATGGTGTTTGTTAGGGTTGATGTTGAAATCTGAACTTGAGAATCTAGTGGAGAAGGCAGTTGTCAGAGACCATATGGCTGACTCCCTGTGGGCAGCTCCAGTAGCCTGGTTCCAATTAGGGGCCTGGGGGGGCTGGGGACCTCCCATGTGTTTGCAGAACACTCGGACCAAATTCTGCCTCCTGGGGCCCTTTTCGGAGCCAGGCTCATCTTTTCCCGTTAAAAAGGAGTCTGGACATGCGCTGCTGAAGTGAGAATGCGAGCAAGGGCGTGGAGCCAGGCCGCCATATTGGATGTTATGGGAAGGGTTGTAAGACTATGAAAACTTATCCTTCTGCCCCAGGCCGAGTGAGTCCCACACTCAGCTTTATGGGGCTGATGTTCCTCCAGCTGGGTCACTTCCAGGGGTCTCTGGCCACCTTGATTCCAGAAAGGGCTAGATGAAAAATTTGGGAAAACCAGCTCTTTCTTCCATCTATAAAAATACACATGGCTATATTTAGGTGGTGCTTGTCACAGTACACTCTACCAAGACTCCCCTCCCCCCCTCACCATTTGTTTTTGTCATTGAATATTTTTTTCCTACCACCTGGGGAAGCCATTAAAGCCTCACATCCCTGATTTGACGCCCTGCCCACTGCTTGCTAATGAAAAGATACTTCTGACTCAATGTCTACATAGTTTGGGTGCCAGTGGAAAGTGTGTGTAGATGCCCTCCCCCCACTCCCCCTGCACACCTCCGAGAGCTCTCTGCTGCTATTTACGAGGCCACGGTCCTGTGCCAGGCACAACTCTAGTTGCCAATGCCATTTGCTCACCTCAGACTCCTGGAATCGTTGGGAGAACTATCCCCATGTTGCCAACTTGGCGAGGAAGGCACCAGGTCGTGATGCTATAGCCACTGGAGGGCAGGGGCACTGACCTCTGAATCCCAGCTGGTGTGACCCCTGTGTGTGACACGTGGGTTAGAGTGGGGGCATCCGTTTCCAAGTTCTGTTATTGTACTTGAATGTGGACTCCCTGGAAGTGGGTTTCACTGAAGGGTGCTTGGCCTGGGGACAGTGACATCCCCTCCTGACTCACTTCCCACCACCACGGCTCTGAGGAGTCTGTGGTTGGCTTCTAGTCCTTTGTCCCCAAATGGAGTTGACAGCGAAGTCCCTTCCCTTGCTCTCCTTTGGGTGCAAATGAGAGGTCCTTCCACCACCACCAGGGCAGGGCAGGGCAAGTAGGAATGGGGTGCCCACTCTCAGTGTGGGTGTACTCCGTGGTCCAGGACGCGGCTTGGGCAGGACCCAGATCGTCATTCACCTCCTGGCCTGGCATCTGTGTGCCATAAACAACTCCACGCTCTGCCCATGGCTCTGGCTTCCCCCAACAAGGATGCGACCCAGACCACGTTGTCCTGCACCTGCCATTCCGATGCTGGGCCTGACAAGTGTCACCACGGCAAGGCCACACCGACTGAGCACCTACTGCGTGCCACGCATGATTCAAAGCATCTTTGGTGGCAATGGCTCATTTCATTTGCATGGCGACGCAGTGTCATTGAGTGCTGTCCAGTGGATTCCAGCTCAGGGCGACGCGCCGTGACAGAGTGGCACCGCCAGCAGACCGTTATCCAGGCTGTTGTCTTCACGGGAGAGGATTGCCTGGGCTTTTCTCCCGTGGAGAAACCCACTGGTGGGGTGGAGCAGCTGCCCTTGGGGTTCACAGCCCAGTGCTTCCCAAGGGCTCCCCACAGGTCTCCAAACCCACAGCCACCGAGTCAATTGCAACGCCGTAGTGACCTGACATGGGGTTTCCAAGACTGTCAATCTTTACATGAGCAGCCTGTCTCGTCTTTCCCTCCCCTGTGGGACAGTGTGGGAGTTGCCTAATCTGGTGACCATTTAAGGATTCAGAGTTAGGGGTGGAGTCTAGGCTTGTGGGGGGAGGTCAGATGCTCAGGCATTCCCTCCCCTGAAGGCAATCAGTTGCCAGACTGCTGTCTCATCCCACAGCAGGGGTGGGCCTGTTCCCTGCCTCTGGGGACAATGGACAGGCTCCTGTAGGCAGAGTTTTCACCCTACTGATAATGTTCCTATGGAGACCCAGAGACCACCCCCTAGACCACCCTCTAATTGCTGTGTAACCTATAGTGCAGCCCCTTCCTGTGAATTAGTGGGCTGGCTTGCTCCCAAAAGGTATATAGGTGTGAGCCAGCAATATAGATAGATCGCTCTCTCTGACTCTGAGCTCCTTGCTGCTCACTCCCTGGTCACTCCCCTCTCCCTTGTTCCCTT
>NW_022103898.1:5132037-5140167 GCF_000313985.2 Echinops telfairi | reverse complement strand
TGTGGGCTAATATCAGACTTATGGCCTTGGCCTGGACTGGGTTGGGATGTTTTCGCCATATTCAATTGTTCTTGTATATAAACCTCTTTCTTACACACATATGTGTGTTTATGAATTTGTTTCTCTAGTCTACTCAGACTAACACAGACAGCTGATGGGTTTGGATGCTTGACCTTGGAGGTTAGCAGCCCAATGTCTTACCCAGGCTCGATTACGATCCCCACTTAAAAACAGAAACCAAACTCGCTGCCCTTGAGTGGATTCCGACTCACAGAGATCCTATAGCAGAGGGTAGAACTGCCCCTGTGGGTTTCCAAGCCTGAAACTCTATACGGGAGTAGAAAGCTTCATTGTTCTCACACAGAGCAGCTAGTGGTCTTGAACGCTAGACATTTGAGAAGACTAGTACTATGGGGGCAAAAACAAAACAACAAACAAAAACCTCACTGCCATGGAGTCATTCCGACTTACAGCCACCCTATAGGTCAGGGTAGGAACTGCCCCTGGGATTCTGAGACTATAAATCTTTATGGGAGTAGAAAGCCCTGTTTTTCTCCCAACGAGCGGTTGGTGGTTTTGAACCGCAGTCCTTGCAGTTAGCAGCCCCAATTGTAGCCTACTATGCCACCAGGGCGCCAAGTTCTTTTCAGAACACAGATCGGCCCACAGCACTCTGTGGCTTTCAGTCCTGCTAGGCACCCCTCCGTGTAACATCAGAGCCTGGGGACATGGTGCTCAATGCTCCCCAAGTCTGGGCCAGCCCAGTGTCCTCCTCCCCGCCCCCTGGGTCTTTGCACAGCCGTCTGCTCATGGATCGCCCTGCCTTCTCTGGTCTCCTGACCAACACGATCTCGTCTTCATCTTTTGATACATGATTGAGCATCAGCGGCTCTGGGCTCCTTTAAGAAAATTAATTTTGTTGCTGTTGAGAATATGCAGAACACAAACCAACTTGACAATCTCTATGTGGACAATTCAGTGGCATGGGTGACATTTTCCAGTTGACAACCACACCCCCTTCCTTCTCTGAGTGCCCCCCAACACCTTACAACCGTTCACATAAACTCCCTGCCCTCTAAGGTTCCCATGGAACTGTTCCAGGTGCTGTCGTGCATTTGCAAAGGTAGTTCTTTAAATGAGCACAAGGTTCAAAGCAGAAATTCTTCACCAATTAAGTCACTGTTTGGTTTGAAGGGGCTCTGGTGGGGTAGGGGCTGAAATGCATTGGGTTTCTAACCACAGGGTCAGCAGTTTGAAGCCACCAGCTGCTGCTTGGGATAAAGAACAGACATTCTACTCCCATAGAAACCCATAGAAGCAATTCTACCCCGTCCTGTAGGGTCGCTATTGAGTCAGCATCCACTAGGTGGCATTGCGTCCTGAGTACTGTTTGGTGAAAGAAGACCTATGGGCGACATTCCTGGTTTAAGGTTGAAAGATGATCTCCATTCTGGGCTCCTTTGAGGGACAGCTTTCTCCTTTCTTCCTCTGGGACCTGCTGTCCCGGGGACACACATCCAGCAAGGGACTTCTGGTGGTTGACCATCCAACTCCTGGCCCCATGTGTCATGGGCTCTGATAGGACAGGGGCTGGTCTTCTGTAAGGGTCTGTGTCCACACACCCAGCGTAGGGCCTGGCCATGGTAACTGCTTAGGAAGGGTGAGTGACCGTTTAGGAAGGGTTTCCAAATTCCATTCCCCTCCACACCCGACAGCCTCATCGCACAGCCCTGGCCTCACCTCCAGTTTCTCCCTCACTCACGTAGACCTCTCATGGGTGATTCTAACCACAAACTCATGCATTTGCTTAAACTAAAACAGCATCTTCTTCTGGCCAGGACCTCTTCAGAGTATTGAAGACCAAGGATGTTACTTTGAAGACTGAGGTGAGCCTGACCCAAGCCGTGGCATTCTCCATTGCACCATGTGCACGTGAAAGGTGGACACTGAACGAGGAAGACCAAAGAAGAATCAATGCATTTGGGTTTCAGTGCTGGAGAAGAATATGAAAAGTACCATGGACTGCTTAAAGGACAAACCAATCTGTCCTGGAAGAAGTACAGAGTGCTCCTTAGAGGCAAGGGTGGCGAGCTTCGTCTTACATATTTTGTGCATATTGTCAGGCGAGACCAGTCCCTGGAGAAGGACATCATGCTCAGTAAAGTGGAGGGGCAGTGAAGGAAAGGAAGGTCCTTGACCGGAAGGATGGACACCGTGGCTGCAACCATGGGCTCAGGCACAGGAACAGTTGTGAGGACGGTGCAGGACCGGGCAGTGTTTCGTCCTGTCGTGCGTGGGGTCGCTATGGGTCACAAACAACTCGATGGCACCTCACAACAGCAGCATCCTGCTGGGTCCAGTGGTTGCCAGGTCTTCCCTCAAACGTGTTTGCTCGTGGCTTCCGCACATGTGAGTAGCCCTGGGGTGGGTCCAGGGAGAAGGCTGGGCACAAGAATCACATGGTCACGCTTTCATTCCAGTAGACCCGGAGGCCACATGCTGGGCAAAGCCAGGAAACATCTGGCTGGGGTTCTTGTCCCCCATCTCCCTGGTTCTTCAGGCTAGATTCAGGCTGATGGTGACTGCACCCTCTTAGTTCAGGGTGGAGTCTTTCCAAGGTGACCCAAGTCCCACGGAGGGACCTCCGAACCCCCTAGACACAAACATCTGGAAATAGGCGGAGGTTGGGTGTTTGCCAGAAAAGCTCGGAGCAAATCAGGTCACCTGGATCTGACATCCAGTCCCTTGTGGAACCTCTCAATGCCACGGCACTGGGTCACATCAGGACGTGGTCCCAGTTCTGTAATCGTATCTGGGACCCCCTTATGTGCAGGCCCCCGGTGGCCACAATGACTGGTCTGTAGCCACAGGTGGCTCTACTCCCTAAGAAGACTGGGCAGAACAGGCCTGTGTACTGGTGGGGTGAGGGAGCCCCAATGCACATGGACTGAATAGTGATTGAGAAGGCGGCCCAGGGGGTTTGAGTAAGGCTTCCTTCCAACCATAAGATCAGAGATTCGAAACCACCTGTCTCTCCTTTGGGAGGAAGACAAGGCTTTCTACTCCCATTAAGAATTACAGTCTTGGGAACCCACACGGGCAGTTCTATTCGGTCCTATAGGGTCTCTGTGAGTTGGAATCGACTCTGGTGGTGATTTGGGATTTTTCACCTGGACCATAGTAGGTCTGTGGCCCCCACCCACCAGGAGGAGGCACTGGTGCAGGGGCAGATGGAGGGAGAGTTGAAGAGGCCAAGAACCAAGACCCAAAGACCCCAGTGTTCAGTGGCTCCTGCAAAGACCGACAGGCTTGGAAACCACGTGGGACATTCCAATTCTGTCCAATAGGGCCACCGTGAGCCAGAACGGACTCTATATGGCTGGCGGTTAGGTTTTGCCTGGATGTGGCCACGGGTGGCTCTGGGCCATAGGAGAAAATTAAGAAGCAGAAAGAATCTTGAGTTTCTTTCTGGTTCAGGCAGCTGAAAGACAGGAGGCCTAGGAGGGAGGCAAAAACTGGACCATGGCAGAGGAAGCAAGGAGAGTCGGGAGGTAAATCTCTAATGAGAGGGCACGTATTCACTTGGTATAGGGCTTCCCTCACTGCCTTCCGATCAATGCCAGCTCATCGCGCCCCTGCAGGACAGGGGAGAACAGCCCCTGAGGGCCCCTGAGACTGTGACTCTAAAATGGGGGGTCGAAAGCCCTGTCTGTCCATCAGAATAGCTCGCCATGTCACCAGGGCTCCGTTTGTGAGGGGGACTCAAAACTCTCCCTGCCATAAAGTCCACTCTGAGTCACTGCGACCCTCTAGGACAGGGTGGAACTGCCTCCGGGGTTTCAGAGACTGCCACTCTTGACGGGAGTAGAAAGCCCCATCTTTCTCCCAAGGAGCGCCTGGTGGTTTCGAACCGCGGACCTTGTGGATCGCGCAGCTCCACGAGGAACCTCTACACCACCAGGGTGAACGGTATGGCAGAAGAATGAAAGCAAAGAGAAGACAGAAGTGAGGTGGGTCTACCCAACAGCCGTAACCACGGGATACACCATCACAATGATCTGGAAATGGCCCAGAGCAGGACAGGGCCGTGCTTGGTTCTGTTGCCGCAACAGCAAGAAGGTGTGCTTGGGGCGAGAGTGCTCACGCCGTTCCTTTTCGCTTCTTCTCTTCCTTCTGTATTTATTTGGTTTGGAGCAAAATGAACATCAAGTACCATTTACCCGTGTAAACATTAAGAAGGGCTATACGGAAACACCCAAAAAGGCTGTGAGACAGCTGGGGGGGGCGGGGGGCGGGGAGGCATGGGCACAGGGGCCAGATGGAGGGAGACTGGAAGAGGCCAAGAACTAAAGACCCCAAAGGGAGCCAGGGAAGTGCCAGAGGAAGAGGAAGGTGGGGTCAGAGAAGGGACCCGCAGAGGGGAAACGGCCACCACATAGAGTGGCCACCTTTGGGGACAGTTGCCTCTTTCTAGTTGATACTCCTTCGACCTTATGTCTCCTGGGAAATGGGAGATGCATCCATGGCTTGTGTTGCTTTGACACATGTCCCAAGGGCCCACCCCAGGACTTGGTTCTGGAGGGGAGTCAAAGAGAATCACTCTGGTTTCCTCTGAGCAGGTCTGCATCCCAGCGTTGATGAGCTTAAGCTCCTGGTTTCTGGGTGCCAAAGATACGTAAATGTCTTCTGAGGGTGAGAGGCTCACGCTCCCTGCTAAGAAACTGTCAAGGAAGTCAGCGATTCTGAGCCGAGATGAAGCCCCCACAGGCGTTGAAGCACGTGGAAGGGCCACCCCCACCCCACCCCACCCCCCAAAGAAACCCAAGGCACGCAGCCTGGCCTTTGCAGTGATTGGTCCAGCTGGGCCATGCTTTCCCAATGCTGCGGCCTCCTCCAGCCTTGAGCCCGGCTGTCCAGCTGGGCCCCTGCCCCAGGTCTCTCTACCATTCAGTCTCTTGAGCCCGCAGATAGCCTTCCTGAGGTCCACCTGCCCTGCCTCTCTCCATCTGGGCCACTGTGGCCTCCCTTCTTGCAGTCAAAAAAGGGTCTCGTGTCCTTAACTGGCAGGGGAGGTCCTTGAAGGTGGTTGTCCACTGCACTCAGATGTGTTGACACCCCGCCCCCAACCCGTGGAACACCTGACCGCATAATCTGTGCTGGAGTGGGGGTCAGGTGCGCGCGGACCTGGCCCTGATAAGTCTGTTTCCTCAACAAAGACCTGTGGTTTGAGGGTTACAAGGTCGTTTCTTGTGGTTCTCTTACCTGTTTAGCCCAGGCATGATGGCGTCCCGCAGCTTGTCCTGTCTGGGTAGCAGTAACAGGTAGAAGAAAATAATGTTTCAAAGGATCACTCAGATGGGGCCATGGACCCTGCCGGCTTGAATAGCCTCTAGTAATATGAATACTGGGTTTCCAAGTGCCTCACCATCAAAGCAGGTTTTTGAGGACCCCCATGGGGTCAGCGGTCACGATGCCTGGCTAGAGCCTGGCTTCCTCAACCCCGGAGACACCACTTGTCTCCATCCCTAACATGGCTGCTCTTAAAGAAGAGATCTGTGTTTGCTCACGATTCACCAGGCTGGAAATCCAAATTCAGGGTGCTGTCTCGGGGGCAGGGTCTCTATGTCGCCCCGGGGCATCCCCTTGTCTCACTTGCCTCCTGCCGTTCTGGGCTCTTCAGCTCCTTGGAGGTCTTCATGGGACGGCTGTCATCTCCCTGTATGGACCTGTTCTTTCTTTCTTTCTTTTCAATCATTGTATTGGGAGCTCGTACAACTCATCACAATCCATCCATCCATCCATTGTGCCAAGCACATTTGTACCTTTGTTGCCATCATCATTCTCAAAACGTTTTCTTTCTACTTGAGCCCTGGGTATCAGCTCCTCATTTCCCCCCTCCCTTCCCTCCCTCCCTTCCTCATAAACCCTTGATAATGTATCCATTATTATTAGTTTTTCATGTCTTACTCTGTCTGACGGATCTGTTCTTTCTATGCCTCAGGCTTGATCAGGCTTAGCACATACCCGACACTGCCGGGGCTCATTAGCACAACAAAGAAAGCTCCATTCCCAAACAGGATTCCAACACGTGTTATTTCAAGGATACACAATTCAATCAAGGACACCACCTCCCATGTCCCTTTTGAGTTACCCACCCCGCCCCAGTTCTCTTGGGTGCTCCTGGTCCTGTCACATGGATAAAGTCAATCCTGATGACACCGGCCCGCATTCTTTTCTGGCCCCCCAGCTACTGTTCTACAGCCCTCCTTGGGGAGTTCTCATCCCCTGCTTGAAAGGATGGGTCACACTCCCTCCTTAGGATACATATCTTTAGTGCGTTCTGATCCTTGGAGCAGATTGGTGAGAAACTTCCATTTCTTTTTAACAATGATCAGAAACTCAAAAACCAGACTCCCTGCCATTGAGTCGACTCTGACTCCCTAGCACCTCTGTAAGGCTGGCAGACCTGCCCCTGTGGGCTTCTGAGACTCACTGTTGACTGGGAGAAGAAATCCTCCTCTTTCTCCGATGATGGAGTGGCTAGCGGTTTCAAACTGCTGACCTTGTGGTTATCAACCCTTGTGGTAATTACATAATCTGTTGTCAATTTGAGACTTAAGAGTGAAGGGGTGGAATTTAGTCTGTCAATTAGGTCGCAGCTTGATGACCTCGTTTGCAGGCCCTAAGGAGATAAATAGCTCATTGGAGGTGGGATACATGCTCAGTCCCTGCCAGACTTTCTTGTTGACAAGCCACACGGAGACAGGCTGATGGCAGCCAGAGCCTCAGAGCTGGAGAAGCCACATGGAGACCCCTGCCAGCACTGAGAGGCTTACACTGGATCCACAAAACTTTCCACCCACTGGCCTGTGATTGTCCTGCATTTGGCAGCATTGCATGTGTTTCGTGAGTCTGAAGAGGACATTATAGATTGGTATTGGACATACAGGCTAATATCAGACTTATGGACTTGATCTGGACTGGGCTGGGATGTTTTCTCAATGTTTAACTGCTCTTGTCTATAAAGCTCTTCCTTATGCACATATGCGTGTCTATGAGTTTGTTTCTCTAGTCCACCCAGACTGGCACAAGCCAATGCATAACCACCATGCCACCAGAGAAGCTTCAAATCCCGTAGAGGGACTTCCACTTCTGGAGACATGAGGTAGGTATACTTTTCCCGAGCTCTCATTCAAAGCCCAAACCAAACTCTGGACATTGTATATAAGAGCAAATTCAGGACAACGCGGAGAGACGGAGAGCAGAAGGCGGGCCCACTGGAGAACTTGAGAACTGCCGAACAACACGTCGGTGAGCTCGCGGCGTTCTTCTGGCCCCATGAAGCCCCGACTTAGAGCTGAAGACCAAACAGCTCAGGAATGCCAAAAGAGACCAAAAACAAAAACAAAAACATCTCAACAAACACTGCTCTTTCTAATTGAAACACCACAAAAAGGGCAGCTCATTAAGCAGAAACGGCTTTGCTTGCTTGAACCACATAGCACAGAAAAACACTGTGGCTGCATCTCCATCTGTGCTGCCAAATGGGGGATTCCATCCTTATGAGGCTACAGTGGGGCCCCCTCACGTCTGCCCTGATGTGGGATCCGAGGAGGCCTAGTGGAGACAAGGCTGCGCTCTCCTTGCCCTGTGGCTCCAGTGGGGAGCAGTAACAAGGCAGGTTTGACTAGAGCTGACAAGGAGCCAGAGCCCACTGCCACCAGCATGAGGGACAGGATCTCCCCTCCAGCATCAACAGGGCCCAGGTGGGAAACACGTATTTCTCCCCACCCCTGGCAGACATGAGGCCCACGTCCCTTTTTCCACCAGATGGGTAGCAGAAAAGGCTAATTAAAATAGAAGGTTTTTAAGTAAGGTCTGGAGTCTCATGAGATAGTATGGAAATGTCTAGGTTTCTATGGGAAATCATTTTTCATACCAAGAACCAGGAAAAACCTCAAAAGTGAGTGAAAAATGACAATGAACAGGTCCCAACACTGAGACAACACAGCTGTTAAAGCCATCTGACAGATTTAAAAGCAGACATAACAAAAATGCTTCCACAAGCAATGGCAAACATGCTTGAGACAAATGGGAGGAAACAGCAAGTCTTGGCAAAGAAATGGAAGA
>NW_022103898.1:5129519-5131472 GCF_000313985.2 Echinops telfairi | reverse complement strand
AGTGTTGAAAGAAAAAAGTTGTCCACCCAGGAGCTCCAATCCAATGAAAATATTTTTTCCCGGAGTGAGAGGGAAATGAAGACATTCTCTGCATGAAAGAACCGTCAGACCTACCCTCAAAGAATGCATAATGGAGATTCTCTAACAAGAAAGCACCCAAACTCTTCCCTCAGTATGAAGAGTGATGCATAAAGGAGCCCTGGAATATCAGAAAGGAATAAAGGGCACGGTAAAGCCAAAGGATGGGTAAACCCAATAGGTTTTCCATCTCTCGGGTTTTCTAAGTTATGTGTGACCCTTGAAGCAAAAGTGATAACACTTCCTTATGTGGCTCAAAATAGGGAGGAGATACTTAAGACAAACTTATTGTCGGAGAGAAGGAAGGGATGTGAAGAAACCTTAAGGTTTCCATACTTCACTCTAAATGATGAAATGACAACAGCGGCAGACAATGAGAAATCATGTACATGTAGAACTCCAATATCTATACGAGGAGACACACTAAAAAATGACAACAACAAAAGTATAGACAAATAAAATGGAATTCAAAAAAAGGTTCCTGTAATCTTCAGGAAGTCAGGGAAATGAAAAGCAGAGAAAATAAGCTGAATGCAAAAATAAAAGAACACACTGGCCCCAAATATTCATAATTACATTAAATGTAAATGATCTAAGTATACCAATGGAAAGACAGAGATTGGCAGAACAGATTGAAAAACATTTTCAATCTATGCGCTATCTACAAGAAATTTTCTTCAAAAAAAAAATCCATGCAGGTTGAAAGTAAAAGGATGTGAATAAAACTATATCATCAGGTATGAATCAAAGGAAATCAGGAGTGGGATGTTGATATCAGATAAAGTAAATGCGAGCAAAGAAAAGTACTAGTGAGCGAGAGGGACATTACATAATGATAAACAGGTCAATCTACCAAGAAGACATTACAATTCTAAATACGTATGTACCAAAGAACAGAGCAGTAAACAATGTGAAGTAAAACTGATGGAATTTGAAGGAGAAATAGGCAACATCAACATTTTTCTCTCATCAATTGATAAAACAAGTAGACAGAAGATCATTTAGAATATATAACTCATTCAAACAATATTTACAGAACACTCCACCCAACACCTATGGACCACTATCCCTCACAAATATAACCTTAAAATATCTTTAGCAATATATAAAAACAATCATACACTATAGCCAAGTGAGATTGATTCCAAGGATGCAAACCTGGAATCATCGTTTGAAAACCATTAACCCACATTAACAGGCTAAAGAAAGGAAATCATATGATTATATCAATAGATACAGAAAAAAAACATTTGACAAAGTTCAACAGCTATTCATTAAAAATACAAGAGGGCACCTCCCCGCCCAAAAAACCAACTAAAACCAAAACAAACAGAATTGGGGTACATATTTTTTCCCATTAGGTGAGCATCAAGCAACTTGCTCTGAGTTAGTGCACCCAGTGGCATTGCCTGGGAAAGTTCTCTCTGGCCACAGTGAATTTTTTCCTAAAAGCCATTTTACACGGACCTCATTTTTTATGATGGTCGATTTAAGAGAACAGCGTGCAACTGTGAAATTTTGCTTCCTGCTCTGGAAAAGTGCCGCAACAACTGTTGTGATGTTGAGCACAGCTTAGAAGGACAGTGCTAGGGGAAAAGCACAGGGTACAGTGGTTTTCTCCTTTCAAAACAGGTGAAATGTTGATTGGTGATGAACCTCATTCTGAACTTCCGTCAACCTTCCGAACAGACAAAAATGTTGGCACATAGTGTATTTGGAGTTCATTCCACCAGGTCAGACTGTTAATCAAGCTTTCTATTTAGAGGTTCTGAAAAGATAGCAGAACAGTGTGTGACAAAAGAGGCCTGATCTGTGGCAGACGGGGCACTGGCTTTGCCACCGCGACAATGCACCTGCTCACGCAGCCATCACATT
>NW_022103898.1:5108566-5109874 GCF_000313985.2 Echinops telfairi | reverse complement strand
TTCCTAGCCAGGCCTTTCTTTCAACTCAGGGTTCATGAAATCGTTCATCATGAAATCGTTCATCCAACGGTCCCCATTCTGCGGGTGAGACTGCATAGCTATTTGATTCCAAAATCAAAACTCTTTCTTCCGGTCTTCGGCTGCTCTGCTGAAACCTGTCCACCGTGGGTGATGCTGCTGGTCCTTGAAATGCCAGAGACAGACCACCGGGCGGCAGGTAAGGAAAGGTCTGACCCATGCATGCACACAAACAAGGGCCGCCTAGCATTTGCAAAACTGCCCCGGCAGACAGCGCTGCCAGCAATTTCTCGTAGCCATGTTGCTTTGGTTGCAGGGCCCCTCGCTCTCTCAGACTTGCAGCTGCGACCCACGAGGAACCGCCAGGCCGAGTTAATTAGAACCATATGCCCTTCCAGCTCACTGCAGGTGGTGGGGCCCTGCTCAGGAAAGGATGCTCATTAGAACAGTATGTGCCCTCTACCCCCTTCATCAGACTTCCGGGAATCCGCCCTGAGGATGTTTCCCCAAATAAGGAAAGGCTTGCAAACTAATAAACAGTCTTTGCAGTGGTAAGAGCGCAGGAATGTGGGAGAAAGGAGCGAGTCAGATGATGTTCGCCTTTCAGTGCTCAGCCTCGGGGAGGCAGAAGGTAGACTGTCAGTGGATGGAGTCAGCTGACCTCGAGTATGATAAACCCTGAGATTCGCTATGTAAACTGGGCATATAAATACCAAACTCAAACCCAAACTCACTGCCATCAAGTGGATCCGGACTTGTGGCAACCCTATAGGGCAGGGTAGAACCCTATAGGGCAGGATGAGCAACTTGGAAGTCATGGGGAAAGGTGGGGCCCTGGAGGTGGAGGAACTAGACTGGCCTGCTCTTTGAAGACTTAATGACCATGTCCCTTCACCCGTTTGGGCCTCAGTTTGGGCCTCTGAGACTATAACTCTTTAAGAGCGTAGAAAGACTCATCTTTCTCCTGCAAGCTGCTGGTGGTTTCGAACTGCTAACCTTGCAGTTAGCAGCCGCTCGTCTAACCTGCTAGGCCATCAGGGCTCCTCCTGTAAAGACCAGGGGGCTTCTGAAAGGTGGTGGGGAAAAAATCCATGATCTTCCAGTTCATTGTTCTATCCCACAAGTGTTTGGAGGCCCCTTGGACGCCCCAATTCTGGTTGTATTTGGAGGGTCGGGTGATGGACAATGTTCCTCTTCGCTTTCTTCCATTTTCTGCAGCCTGGTTACAGGTCAACCTGTAGGTCAACTAACGCTACCGGGAAGCAATGGAGCTGTGAGCCGGTTTTCTCC
>NW_022103898.1:5105888-5107490 GCF_000313985.2 Echinops telfairi | reverse complement strand
AGAGATGTAAGAGCCGCCAATAAAAGTATTTAATACAAATTAAAAAAAGAAGAAGAAATACATGGCTTGGGTCAGGCACACCTTAGTCGTCCTCCAAGTGACATCAGAGTCATCCAATGCCATGCATTGTTCCATCTCTTCACTGCTGCTTCCCTGAGCATTGATTGTGGATCCAAGCAAGACAACATCCTTGCCAACTTCAATCTTGTCTCCATTTATGGTGTTGTTACCGACTCGTCCAGTTGTGACAAACTTAAAGACAAGTGGAACCCTACCGGGGTACTAATTCGACTCTGTCCAAAAGGGTCATTGTGAGTGGGAACAGCTCCCCGGCCCAGAGCAGCCATCTCAACAAGAGCATAGCACCAGGCCTTTCTTCAGCAATGCCTCTGGGCGTGTTCACACTGCCTGCCTCTAGGCTCCTAGTTGAAGCAAACCATTGGCACCACTTAGGGACCCCACGCTGGCTACAGGCTGCCAGCACACTGTCTCCTCCATACGTGCCCAGACCCAGGATTTGCTGAGCGCAGGGACCTCCTCCATGGACCAGGATGCAGTAGTTCCCGCCCCACCACCACTATCACCACCACCACCACCACGCCCCTTGAGAGATAAAGGCAGAGGGAGTGGGTGTCTTAGAGGAGGCCACCAGTGGGGCTGGATGGGGACTTGGGAAGACCTGGAGGTGATGTCTCCACTGAGCCTGGGGCAGGCCAAGGGGCAGGCATCGCAGGTACCATGCAGGGGCTGAGGGCTGCTATCAGAGAGCAGGGGTGGGGGTGTCTCCAGGTGGCTGGAGGTGTGGCTGGGCAGGGCTCCAGGCACACACCCAGACTCAGAAGCCACAAAGCAGCCAGGGACACAGCAGGGGCTGCGGCAGGAGCCGGCACCACCTGCCTCTTCTGCAGATGTGCAGCGTCCACACTGCGTTTTCTCTTTCTTCCCTGACTTGGGGAAAGACCATCCACATGTGCCAGCGGTGACCTTGCAGACAAGCCCAGTTGTTCCATTCTCCGGAGATGGGGAAAGCTGGGCTGTCACAGCGGGACATAATAAACAACTTCCAGGCTGGAGCAGATTCCACTGGGTGCGTGTCATCTGGCCCTGCTGGGGTGTGAAGCCTCCCCTGGCCCCTAACTCCCCACGGGGACCCTTATCTGTCAAGAAGACGCAATCCCGCTGCTTGCTGCTGCGGTTCCTTGACTCTCACCAGAGAAACGCCTACAACAGAGTCAGCAGCCCAGCCCCCCCGCCCCCCAGTGCGGTGTGGAACCTCTTTTTATCAGAAGACAGGAGTTATATAACCCATCACTGGCCGATTCTGATGCATAGCGACCTTCTAGGGCAGAGTAGAACTGCTCCCTGGGATTGCCCAGACTGTAAATCTTTATGGGACCAGAGAGCCTCATCTTTCTCTTGGGGAGCAGACTGGTGGGTTTGAACAGCAGACTTTGTGGTTAGCAGCCTAGGGCTGAACCCACAGAGCCTCCAGGACTTCTTGGAAACTGACTAAGAGATCAAACTGTGACTTTTAGTTTGGGTGCCAAGAACCTCAAGAGTCAAGTTTAGGCGTAGTAATTACATCACTCTAGGCCTCTCGTG
>NW_022103898.1:5101620-5103986 GCF_000313985.2 Echinops telfairi | reverse complement strand
CGTTCTGCGCTGCTGGGGACAGAGTGAAAGCAGCAGGCTCTGGCTTCTCTGTCCTGGAATGTGACCTTGCCCATTTCTGGCAGGCTTTTGGACCCCCGCGCTCCACGGATGAAGCGCCTCACTCTTGGAAGCATCTCTCAGAGAAACAGTAAGGACAGCTGGAGAGGAAGCAATGCGTTTCAGTGCAGGGTGCTTTAGAGCCACAAAATTGTTACATGGCTTACATGTCCAGCGCCAACACAGGCGTTCAGTAAATGTTTGTACAAGCTTGCACGCTTTCCAAGAGCTCGTAAAAAGACGGGGACAGGGGGATGATTACACAGCAGGCTCATGAGAAACAAAACCCAAGATGTAATGTTGCTCTCCCCAGATGAGTGCAAAGTTACCCCGAGGTTATGATCATGGGTTTAAGAGTCCCTGGGCCTTAGTGGCTTAGTGGTTATGTGTTGGGCCTGGTGGCATAATGGTTACTTGCAGAACCCTGGTGGCGCTGTAGTTACGTGTAAGGTTGTTGACTTCAAGGTCAAGCCATTTGAAATCACCAGCCACTCCGAGGCAGAAAGACGGGGCTTTTTATTCTGTAAAGAGGGACAGTCTTGGAAACTCACAGGGGCAGTTCCACCCTGTCCTATAGGGTCGCTGTAAATCCACATTGATAGCAGGGTTTTGGGGGGAGGGGTGAAGGGGGTGGGGGAGGGGCTTGTTGGCAATAACTGGCTGTGAAAATTTGGCGAGGGGCTCTGGCCTCTTGAGCCTCAGTTTCCTCATCTGCCAAATGGGGATGCTAGCTGTCATACAAAGAGCCCCAGTGGTGCAGTGGTTAAGTGCTCTGCTGTGAACCAAAAGGTCAGTGGTTCAAATCCACCAAGGGAGAAGGATGTGGCAATTCTGCTTCCGATTTACCCGAAACCCTGTGGGGTAGCTCTACTCTGTCCAGAGAAGAGATAGAAGTTGTCAAAGATTTCATCTTGCTTGGATCCACAATCAAGACTCATGGAAGGAGCAGTCACGAGATCAAACCATGCATTGCATTAGGTGAATCTGCTGCATAAGACCTCTTCAACGTGCGGAGAAGCAAAGATGGCACTCTGAGCCCTCAGGTGTGCCTGACCCATGCCATGGTATTCTTCATGCCTCAAATGCATGTGGAAGTTGGACAGGGAATAAGGAAGACCGGAGAAGAATCGATGCCTTTGAATGACGGTGCTGGGGAAGAACCTTGAAAGTCCCACGGAGAGCCAGGAGAACCATCAGCTCTGTCGTGGACGAAGTAGTCAGAGAGCTCCTGGGAGGCCAGGATGGGGAAACTTCGTCTCACAGACTTTGGACCTATTGTCAGGAGAGACCAGTCCCTGGAGAAGGACACCGTGCTCGCTAAAGTAGAGGGGCAGCCCGAAAGAGGAAGACCCTTGATCAGGTGGATGGGCACAATGGCTGCCCCAGTGGGCTCAAACTTAAGAACAATGGTGAGGGTGGCGCCTTATGACGGGCAGTGCTTTGATCTGTGGTGCATCGTGTCGCTTTGAGTTGAAACTGACTTGCTGGCTGTGGGTTGGCTGATGCTGCTATAGTTTTGGGTTTTTTTGTTGTTGTTAACTATAGTCAAGCCATCCCTCCCCTCCTGGAAGCCCCAAGCACAGCAGAATGCAATGCTGCCCAGGCCAGAATTCCCCACGAGGTTACCCACCTCAAGACCCAGAGTGGAACAGGGGTAACCTGAGGTCACTGAACCAGTGCTAGAACTCAGTCTCCTGACTCCAGTCCAGCCACGGAGAGAGAGAGCTGAACCAGCCCTACCAGGGTACCCCGTCCCTCTGTCCTCTCTCCACCGTGATCTTGATAGTAACAGTTATGTGGGGGCTGAGATATCAGCTTGGTTGCCCACAGAAGGGTTAGAGGTTTGCGTTCTCCCAGAGGCGTCTCCAAAGAAAGGTGTGGTGATCAGCGGCCACGTAATCATCTGTTACCGACCTTCTGGTATAGTGGCTACATGTTGGGCTGCAAACTGCAGTTCAAAACCACCAGCTGCTCCACAGGAGATCAGGAGATCAATGGGGCTTTCTACTCCGGGAAAGAGTTATGGCATTGGAAATGCACAGGGACAGTTCTAGCTTGTCCTATAGGGTCACTATGAGTCAACCGCTTGATGAATTTCCACTGAGCCCCACCTTCAGGCACCCTGGTGGCACTGTGGGTGAGGTGTTGGGCTGCTAACCACAAGGTTGGTGGTTCAAACCCACCAGCCCCTCCAAGGGAAAAAGGAGGCTGTCTGTTACCATAAAGCTTTGACAGCCTGGGAAACCCACAGGAGCAGTTCAACTGGGCCCTACAGGGTGGTTATGAGTTGGAATCAGCTTGATAATAGT
>NW_022103898.1:5092835-5099795 GCF_000313985.2 Echinops telfairi | reverse complement strand
ATGGTTTATTACCCATGGTTCCATCACCCATGATTCCATCACCCATGAGGCTGTCAGAGCTGTCTCCTGCCTGAGCAAGGCTCTCTTCTGGGTCATAGCTGTGTAGTGCTCCCGAGTATAGCTGCAGTATCCCTTAGTGTCCTGTGAGTGGGGCTGGGCACTTTATAACCTGTAGTTAAGGTGACCCGTGTTGCTTGGACATTCTGGCCCTAGTCTCTGTGGGCTCTTGTGTTAGGCAAAAGCCTGGGAGGGGACTGATGGCTGTCTCCGTGGCCTCTGGAGGGAGTTGCTTTTGTTCTTTAATCTTCTCCTGGTTCTAACAGACACGTTTTTGCTCAGTGACCAGAGGCTGGTCGTGGCCATGCATGTGACACCAGGGGACCTGTATGTCGTCGGGGATGCTGCTCACTGTGTGGCCCCATCCCTTCTACTTGGGTCCACATGCAGGGTGGAGTCGGAGGCCTGCCTGGGCAGTCTCCTGAGGACAGGACCCTGTCCCACAGCCCAAGACATTCCTGGGGTCAGCGTGGCCAGCCCAGGAGGGAGGGCACTGCCTTCATTTCCCCATTCCATTGCATCTCCCTGGGCCTGGGGCCCTGGGCCCCAGCTCCTGTGGGATTCTTCCTTACTTCGCCCCTGCCCCTTCCCGAGGGGTCAGGGGTCAGGCCAAGTTAACCTTTGATACCCAGCCTGCCCCTCCCCACCCCAGGGGATTCGGTTTCACTACCACTGGGGGTAGGAGGATAATACATCATTTGACCCCCGCGCCTCCACTTCTTTTCTGTTATCCCGTGGCGAAGTTTGGGGATTTCAGCCCCCAGACGCAGCTGTGGACCCAGCCAGGGGCACGGAGAGAAGGAAGCCCTAGAGCTCTAAGGGGGTGGGGGTGTCCAGTGGGAGGGCGCCCAGCCGCCCCGCCTCTGCCGCGCCCTCCTCCCGGCGGGATAATTGAACCGCGCGGCGCCGGCCCGGCGTTGGCTACGGAGGATCCTGGAGCCCGCTATCCTTGGCGCCTGCCTGACCGAGGCTTTGGGGACCACAGCCCCGCATCCGCGCCTTTGTCTGCTCCCTCCGCCCCACCGCCCCCATGGAGCGCGCCGCGCTGTCGCCCTGCCGGGTCCCGCTGCCACTGCTGCTGCTGCTCGGTGCCTTCTCGCTGCTGGCGGCCCGAGGTAGGGGTCCTGGGGTCTCCTCGGGAGGGGGCGCCTGACTTTAATGTCCTCCCACCCGGGCGGTCTCCGCGCTCCTTGGAAGTTCTGGAGCGGCCGGCCACCCGGAGCCCATGCGCGCCCCACGCTGCGCCTGGTGAGGCCTGGCGAGGCCCAGACTCCCTCCTCCAGCCCGCGGCCCGCGATGCTGGAGACTCGCTCTGCGGATAAAATACCCCACCGCAGACACCCTCGCCTCCACGCGCGGGCCGCCCTAGCACCCCTGGGTGCCAGCGCTCCGCATTCAGGGGAGCACATGGTTGCCCACCCAGGTGTCTTGCTGTTCCCATCGGCATAGCTTGCCGTTTCTCAACTGCCCCCACTCTCACGCTGTAGGGGCTGTTGGACCCACTTTGCTGATGAGCAAACACTCGGGAGTGGGGTAAGGTAATTTGCCAGGGCGTCCACGCAGTCAGAGGGATGGTACAGGAAGGAGGAGATCAGCCCCGGGTCTTGGGGTGATAGCTGAGTGCTGGGGGAACCCCGTTTGGGCACCCCCTCCCACCCCTCACCTCCGTTTGCCCTACTGGGATGCAGAGGGACTGGAGGTAGCTGTCTGCCAGGCCCAGTACTCTGCCAGGCCCAGTACTTAGAACTGGGGCAGACCAGTTCTAAACCCACCAGCCCATCCTCAGCGGGCAGGGGCTCCACCAGTCCGCCCAAAGCACAGGGCCCACCCCTCAGACTGAAGGCAGGGAAGGCCACTTCCCAGCTTGGAGACTGAGCCCCTGGGCGCTGACCACCAGAGCCTGTCCTTCTGAGGGGATCAGAACCCTGGCCCCTGGGCTCTCTGCTGGCCCTGGCTTATCAGGGTCAGGAACCAGGCCCTGCTTTCCCGAGCTCTTGTTTCTCTGGGAGGAATCCTGGGCAGCCTTTATCTCTGTTTACTTTAGAATCCTTTCAACCCTCCAGTGACCACCCTCCTTGGTCAAAAGGTCACTTGTCCCCAGCAGTGCTGGGGGAAGGGGACAGGTCATTTGCGGAGGAGGTGGGGAAGAAGTGGAGAGGGGAGAACTCTGAGGTTTGATCCTTGCCTGACTTCCTGGCTCCCTCAGGGGGTCTCATCTCCTGGGGTGAGACGGAGTGGGTGGTCGAAGGGCCCAGTGCTCATGGGAGGCTTGTCCAGGAGCTGGTGCTTGGGGCAAGAGCCGGGTGGGGGAAGGACATTGGGGCCTCCTGGGCATTCAGTGGAGCACACGGACCCTGCTGGACAGAAAAGGTGCCCCAAGAGCAGGTCCTCCAGCTACCCCCTCACTGTGCTGCCCCACCCTGTCAGAAAGGGTTCCCCTGGGGGGCTTCCTGGCTGCTGCGCCCAGTGGCTTCGCTCCCTTGGTCCAAAGGGAGTGGGAGAAACCTTTTCAACACAGCTGTTTTGTTCTGTGGATTCCCACACTTTCAGTCTGGTGTGGCACCGATGGGTCAAACCCTTGGCAGAGGGACCTCAAAAGAAAGGCCTGGCGATCTGCTTCTGAACCCCCCCACCCCACCCCCACCCCCAGGGAGCAGCTCCCAGCACACGTGGGGTGGCGTGGAGTATGAAGAGGACCCCACAGCAGCAGCAGACAACAATGGTTTCGTGGGAGGGCTTAGAGGACTCTTGGGTCCTTTCAGCAGCTGGAAGCCCTTTGAAGGGGTGGGTGGCCCCCATCTCCTGAGAGCCATGGGATGTGGGGGGAATCCCCAAAGAAAGGCCTGCTTTAATTGCTCCTGGACCTGGACTTGTTCTGCTGGAACCCTGGGGCCATTGACATGCAGAGGAGGCGCTGATCTGGGCTGGGTGGGAGGGAGGCAGGAGGGCTGTCCTGGGGTGGGGGCGGGGGCGGTGAGGAGGGGGTTGGTGAACGTTTATTTCCTCTCTCAGCCTCCCTTGGCCTCCCGCTCAGCTGTCTGGCTCCTCTCTCAGCCAGGCAGCGTTTGGACTGATTAAAGACAAAGTCGTGTTGGGATCGAGTACAAAGGCGGAGAGAACTGGGCTGGAGCACATGTGGTCGGCGCGGCCCAGCGCCAGAAAGTCTCCCAGGAGGTGGGGGTGGAGGCCCCCCCCCCCACTACACACACAAGGAGCTGGGGCCCTGAGGGGGCTCAGGGACAACAGGGAGTTTCTGCCACGGTGCCACAGCGCCTGTGGCATGCCCCTCCTGGCACAGCACTGGTCCTGACTGTGAGCCCCTCGGGTCTCTGAGCTCCGCGTCCTAGCAGGGTACCTGGAACATCTGTGGAACTGGAAAGCCCAGTGCCTGGCTTGTGAGTCCAACCCAGCGAACAAAACCTGTGCGTGCCGCATGGCCGAGGTGGTTATGTGGCTCTTTCTAGCTGTTACTCCAGTGATTCCTTTGCTAGACTTTCCACTGCCCACCTCACCCCAGTCTGAAAGTTCGGAAAAGTTCCCATACTGAGTTTCTCCAGCCAGGAGCCCGGAGGCCTGGGAGGCCTGGGAGGCCTGGGGAGCAGCACCTGGTTGGTGCCACGCTTGTGTGGGTCAAAGTCCTGCCGAGTGTCGCCAGCCCTTCTCTTTAGCCACTTAGTCGGCCGTTCACTGCTCAGGGACAGCTCTGGCTCAGCGCTGCTCTGGAGACACAGGAGCAGGAGGAGGAGAGAGACATAGCCCTTCCCCCCCACCCAGGAAAGTGAGCAGAGATCTGAGATCAGCACAGAGGTTCAGGAAAGGTTCCTAAAGAAGGCGGTGGTCAGGATGGAACTTGAAGGGAGGAGTTGGTCAAATCTGAAGGACAGTAGGAGGGGCAAGAGAGACTGAGGGGCTACAGGGGACTCCTTGGCAGCCTTTATGTGGAGGGGTGGGGGAATGCTGTGATCGGTGGGCATGGTGAACCAGGGGTGTAGTGAGCAGGGTCGCTTTGCAAGTCAAGTTTATGGAGACTGTTCTGATGGGGCAGCCAACAGCTTTGCTAGAGTGTATTGAATACGATAAACACTTTTCCTTTTGCAAAACATTGGAATTACCAACAAGAATACACACCAAAAAATGCCAGACCACTAAACGCTTTTGCAGGCCCCCGGTGGGCCCGTTTCCTTGTAATGACCTCAAATGTGGCTGCATTCCAGAGTGGCATGAGGGCAGGGGATGGCCCCATGACAAGGTCCTTCCTGGATCCAGGACCCCTGTGGGCTCCTCATCTCTTGGAGCTGGGCCCCAGGAGGCAGCGGTCCTGGCTTTCCAACGTTACTCCCTGGAGGAAGGGGGCGGGGGTGGGGGGCGGGGGGTGGGGCGGGGGGCTGGTTTGGAGACTTCCAGCTCTAGACAGCCTGACCTGCTCCTGTCATTTCTCTGTCTCTGCCTCTCTGTCTCTCTCTCTCTGTCTCTCTCTCTCTCGGGGTACCCTCTCCCCTCATGGAGTCCCGGTGGAGAGATGCCCGGGAAACATTTTTTGGTCAAGTCTAGGTTGTCCAGCCAAGTCCACCAGGTATTTTATTGGCGGGGAGGGGGTGGGGGGAGCCAGCTGTCTTCTTCCCATAAAGATTTAGAGCCTTTGTTGTTAATAGGAGCCGTTGAGTTGGTTCCGACTCATAGCAACCCCGATGTAGAGGAAAAGGCAGCACCGTCCTTCCCGCACCGTCCAAACAACTGTCCCCACGCTTGAGCCCCTTGGTGCAACCCCTGTGTCCATCCATCTACTTTACCATTTCCAAGGACTGGTCTCTTCTGATCACATCCGCCAAGTATGTGAGACGGAGCCTGGCCATCCTCACCTCTAAGGAGCCTCCTGGCGCACTTCTTCCAAGACGGCCTGGGAAACCCTCGGAGCCGACCCAGACTCCATGGTGGTGGGTTTGGTCTCCCCTTGGGAATGGAGAGAACTGCGATATGTGGAGTAGCTAATTTCATCCAATCCACAGCCCCCTTCATAGTCCACTTCACAGCCATGCAGAGTCAGGCACCAGGAGCCCTAGTGGCCCAACAGTTAAGCACTGGGCTGCTAACCCAAGGGTCCTTGGTTCAAAGGGACCCCATGGCCCTGCAAGAGCGAAGACCTTAACTCTGTTCTCTCAGAAGTGGCAGCTTAGAAAACCCCGTGGGCCATTCTGCTCTGTCACACGGGTCCCCTAAGGGCCAGAGTTGACTGGCAGCACCCAACGACAACAAGAAAGAGAAAGCTGTGTAGTAGAGACCCTGCAAATAAAGGTTGGCTCTTCATGGTCATCCCTCCCTGTCTGCAGACTCCAGGTCAAATTTTATAGCCTTCAGGCAAGACCACCAAGTGGTCAGGCACATGGGTTCGTGTCCCAGGCCTCTGCTGAGTGGTGCCAACAGTTAAGCGCTCAGCTCCTCACCCAAAGTTTGGCGGATCAAATCCACCTCGTGGTACCTCAGAAAAAGAGCCTGGCAATTCGCTTCCAACAGGCCACCCAACTCAAAAGCCAAACCCACTGCCTTCAAGTCAACTTGACTCAGAGCAGCCCTGCCGGTCTGTGGAGAAGTGCTCCCGTGGGTCTCCAGGGCAATAACACTTTACAGGGGCTGGGGGTTTCGAACTGCTGGCCTTGTGGTTAGCAACCCAATGCTTAACCAGGTTCCTCCCACAGCCAAGACTGGTGTGTGTGTGGTGGTGGGGAGTCACTGTTCCTTGTCTGGCTTCTCTGCACAGGAGGAGTGTCTGAGGGTGCTTTTAGGTGGTGCTGTGGAGCACCCTTGTAATCAGTGGGTCCTGCTGAGGGCCTGGCTGACATGTGTGGATCTGGGGATGGGGTCTAGAGAACGAGATTCCTGCCCAGTTCTGGGGTACTGGGGGCAGCAAGCCAGAGCCCCCGGCCCCTCCTGCCCCAGGACCAGAGATGTGCCCTGTACTGTTCGAGGTTGATTAGCCTGAGGAAGCAGCTGGTCAATGGGCTTTTGTTAGCTGGGCAAACCGAGGCCCAGGAAGAGGTGTGGCTTGCCCAGGACCACTTAGCTGGTGAGTGGCATCATTTATCTGATGTGTCTGTGTTCTGTTCGGCTAACCTTTCCCCAGCGAGCAACTCCCTTGAGCCTGATCCAACCCTACGGGCCCATCATGCGTCAGCATGATTGTTCATGTGTCTGATGAACATCATGTGGATGATGACCGACAGGGACACAGGGCAGAGAGGCACCTGCCCTCTGGGGCTGACTTACTTGGGTCTGCAGTGACAAGTGCCCTGAACGGGGCCTGAGAGGGCTTACAACAACAGAAGTCTATTGTCTCCCTTCTCTGGAGATCAGACATCTGGAATCAAAGTGTTAGCAGGGATGGTGAGAGGTGGACAGATCTGGGGGTAGATGGGACTTCCTGAGGGAGGGGATGTGGGGGAGGGAAGGAAGCAGGGGATCATGAAGGCTGACCCCATCATTTTGGCATGAGCAGTGGGTGACTGTCAGAAGAGACTTCTGGAATGCTAGGGGGACTGGAAGAATCGATGAAGGAAAAGAGCTGAACAAAAGAAGTTTCAAAAAGTGGCTCAAGAAGACAAAAGTGAAGTATTGCAATGAAATGCGAAAAGACCTGCAGCGAAAAAACCAAAAGGGAAGAATGTGCACAGTGTAGCTCAAGCCGAAAGAACTGAAGGAAAGAAGACTCAAGCCGCGAGTTGCACTGTTGAAGGAATCAGTGAACAAACCATTGAATGCAGAAAGCATCAAAAGATGGGAAGAATGCACTGAGCCGCTATATGGAAACAATTGGTTGACATCTGAGTTAGTTAATTGTGCCAGCCTGGCCGATAATCACATGTGGTGCTGGTTGAAAGGTGGAGGGATAAATGGGTGGTGAAGCCTCGC
>NW_022103898.1:5079301-5092290 GCF_000313985.2 Echinops telfairi | reverse complement strand
GAAGGCAGCAAAATAACTTGGCTCCCAAACTTAACAGACTATCTATCACCTGAAATGTTTCAACCAAGGGATGCATTGTTGGGAGCACCCGCTAATCTATACCAAGAAATTTGGAAGACAGCTGCCCAGCCAGCTAGCTGGAAGAGATCCGTATGTGTGCCCATTCCAAAGAAAGGTGACCCAACAAAATGTGGAAACGATCCAACAATATCATTCGTGTTACAAGTAAGGTTCTCTTGAAGAGACCTCAAAGGCGGCAGCAGCAGTTCATTGAAAAGGAACAGCCAGAAATTCAAGGCTGGTTTAGAAGAGGCTGTGGACTGAGGGACAGCTGTCACCGCCGATGCCAGGTGGCTCATGCCTGAAAGCATCAAAAGCCAGTGAAAAAGAAGACCCTCGATGAGAGGGATTAACACAGCGATCGCAGTAATGGGCTCAGGCAGGGCGGGACGGGGTTTCTTTCTTGTTGTGCGTAGGGTGGCTGAGAGTTACAGTCCAATGGGCAGCACCCAGCAACAGGAAGCAGCAGGTGGACCACAGGGATGGGACACTAGGCTTTCTGTCTTGAAAGCTGAGTGCCCTGGTAGGTACCAGGTGAGGAGTAGGCAGGTGGACATAGGGCTCTGAGGCCCGCTACAAGTGTCCAGGAAGATCAGGCTGCAGCCAGAGGTGGGAGGTGAGGTGTGGGTACACAGTCGAGATGGACATGGCCACTCAGGGGACTAAAGATGAATGAGGTTTCTCAGGAGAGTTTGTTCTTGGGTCACATGAGGGGGGTTGGCTCTGCGGGTCTCAGGTGACGGGAACCAGGGACTACAGCTTCGGTTGACTGGAGTTTTCTTCTCCGAAAAGAGAAGCCATCTGGGAGAGGACAGAAAACATGGGCTCTGGTCCCTTTTGGACAGTTGGCCTACAGCCCAGCCAACAGGCGCTTGTGGGTGCCCTGTGGGTCTACCCTACGGTTGTCCTGCTCACCATGGTCACTAGATGCTCCGAATCCCTCTCTTTGGATCCACAATGCAAGAGGGTGTTGGATGTATTGTATTTTATGCCCTTCTGAAGGCATTGCCAGTCGGTCCGTGGCTGGCAGACCTGGTTGGTTATTGGCCACCATGAAGATCCTAGGGCCAGTGGGGTTATGGTGTGGGGTTGGGGTGGGAGACTGTCCCCTTCGGTTCTCTTTATGATCATCGCCTCTGACCTGGCCAGATGCCCTGTGTCGGAGAGGGGGGTGACCTGGACAAATCCCACCCTGTCCCCTGATCACTGTCTCTCTATCTGTTCTCCTAACATTGCCTAGTTCCTGCTGTGTGAAGCAGGTCCAGGGATTCAAGTTCAGGGGCTATGGTGTTAGAAACTGGTTCCTCCGCACTCTTTAGGGCTCCACGGAGCAGCCGGAGACTCAAAGGGGCGACCTAAAAACGTGGATCAGTAACCCTCTCAGATGCACAACACAGGAGCCCTGGGGTGCCGTGGTTCTGTGTTGGGCTGTGATCTGCAAGGTCAGCGGTTAGAAACTACCAGCTGCTCTGTGGGGGAAGATGGGGGGCTTTCTACTCCCATAAAGAGTTGAGTGACAGGTTTGGCACCTCACAGGGGGCAGTCCTGTACTGCCCTCTAGAGTTGCTATGAGCTGGTGCTGACTAGGTGGCCGAGAGTTTGGCTTGATCACTCATAACCTGTGTTGAAGTTGGAGTCCCCAATAAAACCTGAGCCTTGACCCGGGGCCTGGGCCAGTGCGTTCCAGGTCCATCTGACCACTGACCTGACACCGAATCTGACTCTAAAGGAAATAATCCTGCCCCAGACACAAAGTCTGCAGAACCCTGTAAACAGGACCACTCCCAGGAGAGCAGGCCGCTGTCTGAATCCAGGTCTGACTCGGCCCCTCTCCCTGTGGGGCTCTGGCCTGCCGAAACAGTCTTTGGCTTATTTATGAATAAAAATGTCCCACTCGGAGCTCTTCATTCCTGACAAGGAAGAATTGGAGGTGGCGTGTAGCCCAGGAGAGGCAAAATGAGGGAGGAAATGACACTGCTTCTACTAGCTGTCGGAGTGACACAGTTCAGACTCTGGGTTGAGCGCAGTAAGACAAAGTAATAATTTATAAATTATCAAGGGTTCATGAGGGAGGAGGGAGCAGCAAGGGAGGGAGGGGGAAGGAGGAGCTGATGCCAAGGGCTTAAGTGGAGAGCAAATATTTTGAGAATGATGAGTGGAATGAATGTACAAATGTGCTTTACACAATTGATGTATGCGTGGATTGTGATAAGAGTTGTATGAGCTCCCAATAAAATTATTAGGAAAAAAAAAAGAAATTCTTGGGGGGAATGAGGAGCTGATACCAAGGGCTCAAGCAGAAAGCAAATGTTTTGAGAATGATGATGGCAACAAATGTACAAATGTGCTTGACACAATGGATGGATGAATGGATGGATTGTGAAGAGTTGTATGAGCCCCCAATAAAATGATTTTAAAAACCCAGAACAATGAAGTTAAGACACAGTCCTTCTCTGTAAGGAGCGCTTGGTATACAGGGAAGAGTGTCATTCACTAGTTACTAGAATGGCTATGCTGTCTGGTCTGGTTTTGTTTTGTAAGTTCAGGATAAGATATTTAAATGGCTGAGCAAGCCACAAACTTACATAAACAAATAAAACAATGAAAAAACTCTTAAGGAAGACCGGACAAAGTGCAGCAAAGGCAAAAATAAAACATTTGCTTTATAGTAACGGCTATCAGAAGTTTCACTTTTTTTCAAGATTAAGCATTTGTTCTTTATATATATATATTTAAAATACCACACTAAACGTAAATGTTATTGAAGTAGCACATTTGGCCAATTTCCAGTCACCCGTTCAGGACCTAGTTTCCCAGACCTTGTCCTTTCATCGCCCGGCTCCTTCTCTGCCGTCACAGAGGCCTTACTTAGTGCAGCTGAGGATCAGGCTGCATTTAGAGATGAACTTCCAGGTCTGGCTCCCACTTAATGACCTTGCTTCCTTTGTCACCGGTTAACTGGTCTCACACATCTGAAATATGAGACACGCCCAGCTCCGTAGGGAGTTTACATCACTGTTCTTGTTAGCAGTATTGCCCCCAGAGTGTAGGTGACAGTGGTGTGTGTGTGTGTGTGTGTGTGTGTGTGTGTGTGTGTAGCTCTGGGAAGATCAGGCCTTCAGGTACAGTAGCACAGGTCAGGCCTCCTGAGAGGGTGTAGAGAGATAAGAGGGTCTAGGACATTTTGGAGGCACCAGTGTTTGTGGTAGGTGGAGGGGTGAGCCACTACCCAACTGTCTGTTTGTCATACTGCGGTAGCTTGCACGTGCAGCTGCGATACTCACAGTGATGCCACCAGTATTTCAAATACCAGCGGGGTGACCCATGGTGAACAGGTTTCACTGATGCTCCCAGGCGAGGATAGACGAGGAAGAAAGGCTTGGCCATCTACTTCTGGAAACTAGCCAGTGCAAACCTCGTGGCTCACAACAGGGTCAAATGCTTCTGGGTTGAATCTGGTCAGTTGTCAGTGACCTCCACGCAGTGCGGAGCCCGTGAAGCAGTGGGGTGGAAGCCTGGTGCAGGGGGTTGCTGATATCAGACTGTGTCTGGTCTGACAGCCCTTGTTTACATGCTGGGCTGGTAAATGAAGGTCAGCAGTTTGAAACCACCAGCCACTCTGAGGGAGAAAGACAAGACTTTGTATTCACATACAGAGTTACAGCCTCGTAAACCCACAGAGTCAGTTCTACCCTGCCTTATAGGGCCGAGATGAGTCAGAAACCACTCAGTGTCAGTGAGTAAGAAGGCCCCGGGATGGGGAGAGATGACAATGGACCCCTTCACGAAGACAACCTTAGTTTGGGGGAACACAGTCCCTTTTGGAGTCCCTGGGCGGTTGGAGTTTATCCAGAACCAAATTTGGGGATCTACTTCCTAAAAAAATCAGCCATTGCAAACCCCATGTCACACAGCTTTCTTCTCTGACACACAGGGGACACGGAATTGATACTGGCAGTTCCTGCCACAATTTGCTTCTGGATTTCTATGAAAACCCACCTCTGCCCTGAAAGACCCCAAACCCCACAGATCCTTGGGGCCTTGGTCTTGGATGTTTGTGCCTCCCAGGTGGAAGCACGAGGCAGCAGATTTAATCTGCATTTATTATACACCTACTTTCTACTGATAGCGTTGGGCCTGTGTGAGGCCCACTCATATCTGAAGCCAGGTTTTGTCCCTGGGGTTGGTTCTGGGTGCTCTGCTCTGTCTGGGAGGCAGTGGGAGAGAGGGTGAGCAGGCACTTTGATATCAGAGGGATTTGAGTTGGACCCTAGCTTGGTTAATTGGAAGTATGACCTTGAGCACTATATTGTCATGATTCTCTGAGCTTCTTGCTTCCTCATCTGTAAAATGGGCATGTTGCCCACCACGCGGCCAGAGTTCAGCGGTTCAGCACAGGGAAGTGGTCCACTACAATGAGGTGATGATGTCTGACCAAGTCCTGGGTTCACTCCAACCTGGTCACCATCCCTGGTGGGCTCCTCTTGGTCGCTCTGATGGGATTTGTTTGACTGTCCCTGGTTCTGTGCTGATCCCAGCAGGACAGAGCCCCAGGCGGCTCTTATTTGCGGCTGGAGCCAGAGCTGCATTCCAGAGGCATTCCAAGTTTCAGTCTAAGCAAAGGACTTCATATTTTATTGGCCCGCTGGGAACTAGGATCAAAGTGCTGGAGGCTCCCCAGCTAGGATGGATCCCAGATGTTCCCACAGCTCAGGGCAAAAGGTCCCAGCCTTCAGGGCTGGTGGCAGGCGTCTCAGAAGTGTTGGCTCTGACTTGGGGTGGGGGGTGGTGGTCTCTGCATGCTGAGATACAACCGTGGCACCCCCACTTCTCAGGGTTAAGGGGAGCAGATCCTCTTCATTCATATAGCACCAGGGCCAGCCGCTGTTGACTGAGGACAGATGGTGTGCTCAGAGCTTCAGAACCTTCATCTAGTTCTCAGCCAGGCTGCCGTGGGCACTGAGACCCGTTTTACAGACGAGAAGCTGGGGCTCAGAGACCCAGAGCTGGGTGGGGTGACATTGGGATTTGAGCCCAAGCGTTTCTTCTTTCTGCTAAACCCCAGGAGCCGCCACATGCCAGTCAGGACCCTGTAGGTGGGAGTGGCGGGGGGGTGGAGGGAGTGCCTCTCGCACATTATGGGGTGAAGGGAGTGCAGGGAGGGGGGAATGTAGTTGGCTGGGGTTGGGAGGTTTCAGCCTTGGATCATTGTCAAGGGTGAGGCACAAAGTCATGATTATCTGTGACAGACCAGGCCCTGTGTTTGAAAATAACTTGGCGCCAAATGAATGGGTGGATGGATACACAGGTAGGTAGGTAGGTAGGTAGGTGCATGGACAGAACCAGCTGCCGACAAGTTGGTTCCAACCCATGTGCCAGCGTAGAACTGGGCTCCTCAGGGTCTTCAGTGGTGGTCGTTTGTCACGAGTGGATTGCCAGGCCTTTCCTCCTAGGTCCCTCTGAGTGGACTCGAACCCCCAGTCTTATGGTGAGCAGCTGATTGTACCACTCAGGGATGATAGCTAGCTAGCTAGATAGATAGGTGGATGGACGGGCGGATAGATGTTGGTAGGCACTGTTGCGTTGGTTCGGACTCACAGCACCCCTATGGACATGCTGTCCGGTCCTGCACCAGCCTCACCGTTGTGATGCTTGAGCCCATTGTTGCAGCCACTGTGTCAGCCCATCCCGTGGAGGCGCTTCTTTTTGGCAGATCTCCTTTACCAAGTCGTCCTTGGTCCAGAGCGCCGTCCCTGGAGAAGGACCCCATGCTTGGTAAAGAGGGGCAGAGGAAAGCAGGAAGGCCCGTAACAAGATACACGGCAACAATCCAGACGACCACAATGGCTCACACACCAGCAGTGCTTGTGAGGATGTCGGAGGGCCAGCGGGGCTTTGTTCTGTTGTGCAGAGGGGTGCTGTGAGTCAGAGCTGACCCCACTGGCACCTGGCACCCACCACAACCTTACCAAGTGTGAGGGGTGGACAGACAGATAGATGATAGGTAGACAGGTGGCTATGTGAGAAGTAGGTAGGTAGATAACAATAGGTAAGTAGATCCATGACCTACCTCCTGATCTCCTCTCAGTAAGTCCAGATGTCTCCGTCACCATCCTCTTCTCTCCCTCCCAGCGGGCGCTGACCTGTCCATGGAGAACTGCTGTACTGATGGACACCGCATGGCCACCCAGCAGAAGGATTGCTCACTGCCCTACACATCGGAGTCCAAAGAGTGCAGGTATGACCCACGCATGGTGACCGTGAAGGGAGTGGGGGACTGGGTTGCCCCCTGCATGGGCTGCTCTCCCTCCTGCCGCCCCCCAGCTTCCTCTCACTGGAGCCAGCCTCCCTTCCCTGGGCTGGATGCAGGAGGCTCTGCGTTTTGCAGGCCGCTCTGTCTTGGCCTGACCACAGCAGGCAAGGCCGTTCCCTCCTACACAAAGGGGGTCGTCTATGGAGCAGGTGGTGCCCCTTGACCGTGATGGGGGAAGTCCTTCGCAAATAAAATGTGGAGGGAGGGCTTTGAAGTGAAAAACCAAGCCTGCTGGTCAATCATGGGAGATCCACGGGGTTGCAGTGATCAGAAGGCTTAGGAAGGGAACCCCGAAACACAGGGAGGGAGGGGGATGGGTGGTGAAGGGTGAATGGAGGGAGGGTCGTCAGTGAAAGAAACAAAATGTGCATGATTGCTGGAGGGGAGGCTGAGGAGCTGCTCCTTCAACCTTCCCGGATTCTCCATACAAGTTTAAGACAAACAAAGCCCGCTGCCTTTGAGCCGGTTTGCTTGGCGCCCAGAGAGCCTGTGGACAGAGCCGAATTGCCCCGAGGGGTTTCCGAGGCTGCAACTCTCTGAGTCTTTTTCTCCCTCAGAGCAGCTGGTGGGTGGGTTCAAACCACCGACCTTTTGGTTGGCAGCACAGTGCCTGACCCACGATGCCACCAGGGCTCTTCTGGGAGGCCTTCAGCCCAAGGTACTACCTGCTGGTGGTTTTCAATGGCTGGCCTTGTGTTTAGCAGCTCGATGCATAACCACTGCACCACCAGGGGTTAAAAAACCTCACTGCCAGCCAGCTGATTCTGACTCACAGCGACCCTAAAAGACAGAGCCAAACTGCCCCCGTGGTTTCAAAGACTATAACTGTTTACAGAATTAGAAAGCCTCATCTTTCTACTTCAGGACACCTGGTGGTTTTGAACTGCAGACCTTGAGGTTAGCAGCCCAAAGGGTAACCACTACACTAAGAATTCTTACAGACTCAGGCAGGCAGGGGACTGCCTGTATCTGAAAATCCACTGAGAACACCCACGGAACAGTTGCTAACGTAGTATGGACAACCGCCGCATCCAGCCCTGGCCTGTGGCGCATCAGCCCGCTGCGAGTCGGGACCCAGTCAGTGGCACGGCCAACAGCAGCCTCCTAGAGCCGGAGGCCATCTGAGAGGCGGGCCCCTCGGGCAGCCCCGGGAAGCTGAGCGAGGCCTGGACGGGTGCAGGCCGGTCAGCTCCTCTGGTCTGTGCAGACTTTGGCTATTTTGAGGGTGGTCTGGAGTCACCTGTGACTCACGTACCCCTCCCTGGGCCCATCCACTCTGCTCCTTCTGGCCAGCTGTGGTGCAGCCTCCCCAGCCCCGTGCGTGTGACCCCTTGGGGTCTGAGGACTTGCCCCTGGTGCCCCAGGGGAGCTGGGAGGTGTGGGTGCTGCGCCTTGGGCCACCTGCCCGTCCCTCTCTGAATGTGGCACCTCCTCCCCCCACCCGATGGGCTGCACTTGGTGGAGCGGGGGCGGGGTCTGGCCAGCATAGGTTCCAGTTTCTCTTGTCCTCCATTGGGGAACTCGGGAGCAGTTTGTGGGTGGGTGACTGTTGTGCCAGGCCGCGCAGCCGCTCTCTGACTCGCACTGGGAACTGCCACCTGCATTGCCTCTCTCTAACAGAGGACTTAGAGTCTGGGTGGGTGTGGAGAGGGGAGACCCCGAGTGACCGAGCCTTGAGCGGTGACCGTCTGTCCCCAGGATGGTCCAGGAGCAGTGCTGCCACAGCCAGCTGGAGGAGCTGCACTGTGCCACCGGCATCAACCAGGCCAACGAGCAGGACAGTTGTGACGCGCTGTCCGGCACCAGCCCTGAGGCCATGTTTGTGAAGGTGAGGACCAGTGTAGGCCTGACATTCCTGCCCTTCCCCCGGTTGGCAGGTCCTGTTCCTGGCCAGTCCACTGGCCCTGCCCCTGCCCAACTGGAAGGCCCTCGCCCCTTCCAGCCGATGGGCTGAGGCCCCCAGGCCCTGTGTCCCCTCCCTGCCAGCAGGCCCTGACTCTGCAGCCCAGCCAGTGCTTCCTGCCCTTCCCTGTGAGTGTTTTCGGGGGAGGTGCCTGGCCAGGGGGGTTGGACAACCCTCCCCATGTACTCAGGAGGCCCAGTACTGCCCCCAACCCTGGGAAGACGGGTGAGTGAGCAGTGAGGAGCTCCTGTCCCCAGGCCTCAGGCAGGGACACAGAACCCAGAGCAGGTCCTCTGAGTTGCTATTCAGGCCCCCTCCAGACCCCTCTGGAAGCCCTACAGCTTTCAGGTCCCCAGGGCTCATGCGGGAGAGCTCAGAGTGACACCTCCCCAGGGGTCTATCATGGGCTATCACATGACCACACCTGCTCAAGAAGAAACCGAAGTTCTAGGCGGACCACACTCCAAAGTGGCCTCTTAGCAGCAGCCCTGAGGGCCTTTCCCACCCACCCAGCGGGGAGGGGTGTCCTGGGCCTCCAAGGCCTGGCCAGGCCAGTCAGGGCCCTGCCACCTTGGAGACTCCAATTCTGAAAGTTGCCCCTGCAGGGTGGCAGTTGGACTATCCCTCCTGCCACCTGATGAAGGAGAAAAGCTAGCCTGAGCAGGGAGGGTCACTTGGGGGTGGAGGTTCAGCCTGCTTCCTGGGTGAAACAGGGAGGCCAGTGTGTTTCTTGGCTCGCCCAAAGGTGGACCGGTTGGCAAGTGCACCCTCTCTTTTCCCAGCACTGAAGAGGGGGCCCCATCAACCTGCGCAGAGGCTCCAGCCAGAACCACACTTTCCCACGGCAGGCTTTCTGGAATGTTCTGAGTCCTTTTAAGGGGAGCCTCTTAGGAAGGACTGAAGTAGGACTGTGGGGCGTCAGGGGGACTGTGGTCCCAGGAGCTTGGGTGTGAAGACTCGCAGGGGCACAGCTAATCACTGTGTCCCTGCTGCTAACATGCTCCGAGGCTCCCGTGCTCCTCAGTGCTCCATGCCCTTCCTATGGCTCAGACCAGTGACCCACATTCCTTTCTCTGGGAGTCCCAGACCACACCTAAGGCACAGATTCCTTGGGGAACTCCTGGGCCCCCTATGAAGCCCCACTTCTTGGAGGTAAGTGGCAGAGCCCTTCGGCCACTGGATAGGGCTATGCAAAGGGCAGGAGTGGGTGCAGTACTTCCTGGGACCTGTTGGGGGCAGTAAGTCCGGCCAAACCTCCAGCTTCTCCACTCTTGTTTGCAGAGATGTTGCCACTGCTGTCTGCTGGGGAGGGCGGCCCAGGCTCAGGGCCAGAGCTGCGAGTACAGCCTCATGGCTGGCTACCAGTGTGGACTGGTCTTCCGGGCATGCTGTGTAAAGAGCCAGGAGAGCTCAGACTTGGTGCCCGGGGACGTTGAGGACGTCCAAGAGCCAGGTAAGGCCCCTCTGTCTGCCCTCCTGGGTAGGGCGGGGTGGGTGGGTGAGCTCCCGTCTCTTAACTGGGCACCGACAGACTGGAATTGTTGGATTGGGTCCAGGAGGCAGGCCCTGGAGCGGGGCAGAACGCGTGGGCTTCAGACTTGGAGAAACCTGGGGCCCTGGCTTGGCCTCAACATGCACCGTGGGCGAAGTGGCCCGGCCAGGCCTGGTTCCCCATCTGTGGAATAGATGTGATCACAGCCCTGCTTCGCAGGGTGCCTGGCTCATACTGAGTGCTCAGGAACTTCTGCCAGCCCAGCTTGTCCTCCCCTTTAGCTCCGAGCAGTGGTCAGTGCATGGTCCTGCCCTTCGTCCACAGATGAGGACTGATGCTCAAGGTCATGAGGTTGGGAGAACCTGACCTCTGGCCGCTGTCTTTCCTCTCCTCACATGGAGCCAAGGACTCGTGGGCTAGAGGGCGGTGGGTACATGAAGCTTTGTAGAAGGCTGGGAATGTTCAGAAAATAGTCTCTATCAGCCATAGCGGAATAGCAGACAGTTAAGCACAGATGGTTAAGCGCTGGGCTGTTCTGTGCCCCAAGTTGATTCTGACGTCTGGTGATGCTGGGGCAGGAGAACTGCCCCATGGTTTCCCCAAGATAGCCCTGTGGCCAGCAGCAAGTCTCCAGGCCTTTGCTCTCACAGAGTCATTGGAGGTTCGAATGGCTGACATTTCAGTTAAAAGCGGAGCACTCAACCATTACACCATCATGGTTCCCCAAGTGCTAACCGAAGGGACAAGTGACCCCAGAGTCATTTCAAGGTCACACCCCCTGACTATCCTTCACCCTGCTTTTCTGCCCTCCATTTACTCAAAGCCTTTGGGTATGGTTTCGTTCCATGATTCAGGGAATTTCTTTATTGCTGAAACATCTCATTTCTGGGATCATTCCTGGATCTTAAGGGAGATAACGTTGGAAAAATCTGAACAGTTCTCTCTACCCGACGCTTGACGTCGGGCCTGTCCCACTGTGAAAATGAGACTGCTTACACTCGTTAGACGAGTCATTTCTTTTGGGAGAGTCAGTACAAGGCTGCTTCCTATAGGGTGGAGGTGAAAGGTTTCCCAAATGCCTAACTCTTCTGAACTACCACACCACTCCATCATCTCGCACATCAGCCCCTCCCTCCTCTTCTTCCCTGTCACACTCTCCCTCCTTCTCTTGGTTCTGTCATTCGCAGCAACAGTCACCGAACTGGTGGACCATCAAGGAAATCGCTCACAAGGTTGTAGAGGCTGACAAGTCCCAAATCCCTGGGTCAGGGACTGATGAAAAAGCAACAAGTCAGGTGACAGGCTGCTGGCTCAAGTGCCAAGACATGGAGGTCAGGTGATGACAGTCAGGATTCAGGATCTAGAGTAAGAGCAGGCCATGCCTGAATCACAGAAAACAGCCCCACTGTCCTTGCCTTTAGCCCCTTGGGATCCACATTCAGATCTGGTTTAAGGGGTGCTTACACATGTGTAACAGACTGGCAAACACTTGAGAATGTTGCCTTACAATGACCATTATGATTCTGAACTAGAAAGTTCCAGGTACTGGAGCACTGACTGTACATGCCATTTGAAAGACAATTATTCACCTGCTATTGAGCACTGGCTTTTCCCGCCTCCATGCATCCAATAACCAACTGCTGTCTCCAAACCAAAAAAAAAAAAGAAAGCAAAATAGTTACCTTTTTTTCTCTGCATGTTTTATGTTTTTCCTTTAAATGCAAATTTCCTATTCTCAGCAATTCTGGGTAGGCCGGCATGCCTTTTCAAATCCAAATTTCCTGGGCGGGACTCAGGTTTTTGGCATCAGCTCTCAATACTCTATGCACTTTAAAAAATGGCTGTAGCCATGCGCGAACTGAGAACTGCCAGAAATTCAAACCAGATTCAGCGAAGAACATGAAGCATATCACTGCCCATGTCACATGGATCGTGGGTGAAAACAGAGACTACCAGAAAGATGTTTACCTGTGTTGTATCGGTCATGCAGAGGCATTCAATTATGTAGATCATAACAAATTATGATAGGATTTGGAGGACTGGGGATTCGAGCACACCTAATTGTACTGACATAGAACCTGTACATAAACCAAGAGGCAGTCATTTGAGCAGAACGGAATATTTGTTTCATGGCTTAAAATCAGTAATGGCGTATGTCTGGGTTGTATCCTTTCACCATACTATTCAATCTGTAAGGAATCCCAGTGGTGCTGCTGATTGCTTTGGGCTGCTAATTGCAAGGTTGACAGTTCAAACCCATCAGCGTCTTCTCAGGAGAATGATAAGGCTGACTGCTCCCATACAGATTCATAGTCTTGGAAATGCTTTAGAACAGTTCTATTGAGATTGACTCAATGGCAGTGAGTTGTATTCCATCTATATGCTGAGCAAATAACCTGAGAAGCTGCAATATATGAAGGAGAACATGGTATCAGGATTGGAGGACGATTCATTGACAACATGTGATGGGCAGATGATACCACCTTGCCTGCTGGAAGCAAAGATGGTTTGATGAAAATGATATATATATAATTATGCATATATATATATATGCACTCCCTCCAAAAAACGGGGCGAGAGCTTTTGTAGTGTGCATTTTTCCTGCTAGGGGAGCATCAAGCAACTTGCACTCTGAGTTAGTGCACCCAGCGGCGTTGCCTGGGAAGGTTCTCTCTGGTCACAGTGAATTTTTTTGTAAGAGCAGTTTTGCTCCAGCCTCCTTTTTTGTGATGGCCAATTTAAGAGAATAGCGTGAGGCTATAAAATTTTGTTTCCTGCGCAGGGAAAATGCCACAGAAACTGTTGAGATGTGGACACAGCTTACAAGGACAGCGGTAGGGGAAAAGTCAAGGGTACGAGTGGTTTTCTCTTTTCTAAAAAGGTGAAATGTTGATTGATGACAAACCTAGTTCTGGATGTTCATCAACTTTCTGAAGGAACAAAAATGTTGACAAGGTTTGCGTATTTGCCCTCAAAGACTGACGACGACCATTAAAGAGATGGGGAAGTTATCTGGACTATTGTGGAGCTCGGTTCAGAGATTTTAATGGAAGATTTGGGAATGAGAAGGGCCGCTGCAAAAGTTGTGTTTTGGCTTCTGCCTGACCAGGACAAAGACCCTCGACTGGAAACATGCCGTGCTTTGAAAGAACAGCTCTGAAGTGACCCAGACTTTTCTCCAAGGTCATTACTGGTGAGGAGACACGGTGCTATTCCTAGGA
>NW_022103898.1:5077560-5078701 GCF_000313985.2 Echinops telfairi | reverse complement strand
GGGGGGTGGGGGTGGTATCCCCTGGTGTGTATATAGCCTTCAGTATGAATTACTACTCAATGTACATAAAACCCAAAACTGGACCGATGGACACCATGATTATAAGTGGAGAAGACATTGAAGTTGGCTGGAAAGATTTCGTTTTGCTTCAGTCCACAATCAACACTCATGGAAGCAGCAGTCAAGCGATCACATGGCATATCGCACTGAGCGCTCTGCCGCAGAAGATCTCTTTAAAAGTTCAAAGGTGAGGATGTCACTTTGAGAACTGTGATGCACCTGACCCAAGCCACAGTGTGTTCATTGACCTCATCGGAAGGCAAAGGCTGCACAATGGGTAGGGAAGACCGAGCAAGTTTCCAGCGTTGGTGAGAAATATGCAATATACCATGGACTGGGAGGAGAACCAACAAATCTTTCTTGGAAGAAAAACAGCCAAAATGCTCCTTAGAAGCAAGGATGGCGAGACTTCATCTCACAGACTTTGGGCACATTATCAGGACGGACCAGTCCCTGGAGAAGGTTATCAGTCTTGGTAGAGTGAGTCAGTGACGTAGAGAAGACCCTGATGAGATGGAGGGACATTGAGGGGCAACAATCGGCTCAAACAAAGCAGCTGTTGTCCGGCTAGCCCAGGACGGGGCTGCATCTGTTCCATTGGACGTAGGCTTGCTGTGAGTCGGAACTGATCCCAAGGCACCTGGCCACAGGTGCATCACTGCATTCAAACCAACAGCTTGTGTTTTGTTTCTGCAAATCCTGGTTCCCCTTTTCTTCTATCCAGTACAATTTGGACCACAAGAGGAGCCACATGCTCTCTGCCCTCCATTACGTTCAGTATTCATTTCTGGCATAGGTTTAGGTGGGTCAGAACAGACTTGATGGCACCCAACAACAGGCAAGGGAACCAGAGCCCCCCGTGGCACAATGGGTTACGAGCTGGGTTAGCAGTTTGAAACTAGAGAAAGGTGAGTCTTTCTACCGCTGCAAAGAGTTCGTCTTGGAAAACCCACAAGGTCAATTCTACTCTGCCTTATAGGGTTGCTAGGAGTCAGAATTGATCCAGTGGCAGCAAGTGAGGCAAGAGAAACATTCCATGTTCATAGGACATTCAGTTAAACACGTGCCTCTTAAAAAAAAA
>NW_022103898.1:5046749-5076526 GCF_000313985.2 Echinops telfairi | reverse complement strand
TGCCATGTACCTCCTTGGCATCATTAGCAAGTTGCCCCATCCCCATGGTGGGCTACAAGCATCTTGTCTGCACAGTCCCACCCAGTCGTTTGGTGGCATTGCAAGGACTGTGGCTAGAAGGGCCATATAAAGTCACTCACTGCACTGCACCCTTCCCCTCCCTGAGCTTTATCCTCCCCTCCCCATCCTGTGGAGACTGGGTGAGGGTGGAAAGGGTAGAGGTACAAAGAGAGCTCAGAGGCTGGAGAACGGGCTTCGCCCCAGGCTCTGGGTCAGCTAGACCAGTCCTGTTTACAGGCCAGGCTGCAGGGAGACCTGGGGCAGATGTGCCCTAAAGGGTCTAAGGGCCATATCCTGGCTCCCTACTTGCCTGTTGGAATCTGAGATGGTATTTTCCCAGTGAGCAAGCCTCCACTCTTTGCCCTGGTGGGGTCTCCACTGTGGCTCTCCGGTGGTGGTGGGGAGATTATCGCTGATTTATGGCCTGTTTCATAAACGCTCTCTGGGATTTCTGTGGCTCCAGACGGCTTATCTCTGCTTCGCCTTTTATCTGCTTCACTTCCTGCCCAGACTGTCTTCAAAACCCCCCCCACCCCCACCTTGGAGAACTCTTAGACCTTTCCTCCCCCTGGTCCGCCCGCCCCACCCCAACATTTATCCTGTGTGCTCTGCAGGGCTGCTGGGACGGCCGCAGCTTGCTTCCAAATAAAGCACATGCTCGGAGGAAGCCGTTGGAAACTTCCGATGCTTCTAGAAGTTTCCAAAGGCTTCCTCACAATGGCTGTCTGCCATCCAGCACTGGCCTGTGGTGGCTCAGACAGAGCAGCTACGAGTCCAAAATCGACTTGATGGCTCCGAGTTCGGTTTTGAACAGTGCTGGCTGGCTCCCTGGTTAGGGGAGGGGTGCAAACAGTTCCTTGCCCACCTGATCACTAACTGCCTGGAGCTTTGAGTCCACCCAGAGACACCTCGGAAGAAGGTCCTGGCAACCTTCTTCCGAAAAACCAGCTGTTGGGACCCCCCTACGGAGCCCCCATTCTGCCTGGCACACGAGGGGCTTTGTGTGTCAGAACGCGGCTGGTTTAGTGGGTGGACGCGTGGGCCTAAGATGCGAGGAAACGGCCCGGGCCTCTGTCCGTTTGAGAAGGCCTGTGCTCAGACATCTGTGGGTCCTGCTGCTCGCGTTCTGCAGGTGGGGCAGCTCGGGGTCAGATCTAGCGGTCTTTCCAAGGCACACACCTTGATGACCTCATCGCAGAAGTGATAACTGGTTCCTTGGATCCCCCCCTCCCAGGAGCCCACTGAGGGGTAGGAATGGGTTCCTATGTGCCTCGGGGCCCTTGGCCTGTGCCTGGCTGATGGCAGGGTAGGAATAGGAATGGGTTCCTATGTGCCTCGGGGCCCTTGGCCTGTGCCTGGCTCATGGCAGGGGGTGGGGGAGCTTGGTGTCTGTCTGAACTGAGTGCCCTGAGGGAATGAAGCACCCCAACATTCTAGATTTCCGCTTCCTCACTTCCCAGCCTGGAGGAGATGGCTTCCTTCAAATGGTCTTGGCTCTGGCAGCTCTGCCTGAAATTAACCTTCTCCTTCTTCTTCTCCTTCTCCTCCTCCTTCTCCCCCTCCTCCTTCCCCCCTCCTCTTCTTCCTCTTCCTTCTTCTCTTTCTTCTCCTTCCCTTCCTCTTCTTCTTCTTCTATTGGTTAGTTTTAGTGGCACCCAAAACCAGACTGGATGCCAACTCACGGCGACCATATAGGACAGGGTAGAACTGCCCCTTTTGTGTTTCCTAAACTGTAACAGTCTCTGAGTATGGAAAGCTCACACACGGGCCAGGGAAGAGGGGAGAACATCCGATTGAAAACAAACTGTTTCAGGGGAGGAGGAGGAGGAGGAGTTCTTGGAGAAGAGAGGAAGGACAGCTACCTTTAACCAGAACCAACTCTTGGTTGATGTCCAGAAACACAGAAATGACTAGCATCTGTTTGCCTAAATAAAGCCTTTCTTTTCCCTAAAAAAAAAAAGAAGAAAGCTCTTTCTCCCGTGGGGTGGCCGGTGCTTTTAAACTTGCTGGGTCACCACCCAATGTGTAACCACTGCGCCTGCAGTGCTCCACTTTCAGCACAGAGTCCACCTATTGTACAATTCACTAGTTCCATCATCTGTGAATGCTCTAGGGACCCAGCCCCACCCATCCAGTGTGTCCAACAAATGGGTTTAAGGGGGTGGTGGTGTCAAGGATGCATCAAAAACGAGGCCCTTGTACCCTTTGGGGTCGCCAGGAGTCAGAAGCGTGTCATGTTTTAATCAGATGTCGCGGAGGTGAATTAGGAAGACCCCAGCTGTTAACCCAAAGGTTAGTGATTCAAAGCCACCCAGTGTCTCCACAGGAGGGATGACCCCTGGTGTTGTGCCCCTGGAAAGGTGGCTAGGAAACCCTCAGGGCAGCGCCACTGTGACGCTTGGGGTCACTGTGAGATGGAGAGTCAACTCGACAGCAGCCTGTTTTCAAAAACCCAACCCAACCCACCGCCATCGAGCCCATTCGGACTCCTTGTGACCTGCAGGGCAGAGGAGAGCTGCCGCGAAGGGTTTCTGAGACTGTCCGTCTCTATGGGAACAGCCAGCCTCATCTTTCTCCTGCGGAGCCGCTGGTGAGGTCGAACCGCCGACCTTGAGGATGGCAGAACCCACGATGCCACCAGGGTTCCTCAACATACTCTGGTAGCTCCTGAGATACATTTCTGTAGGAGCTTTGGTGGCGCAGTGGTTACACGCTGGGCTGGTCACCACAAGGCCAGCGGTTTCACCGATCCAGAGAGAAGGCAGCTTTCTGCTCCTGTAGGGAATCCCAGCCTCTGAAACCCGCGGGGACAGTTCTCCTCTGTCCTGTGGGGTCGCTGTGAGTCGGAAGTGACTGGACGGATGGCAGCAAGTGTGTTTTTTCAGGAGTGTCATTCCATTTTTAAAGAGAAAAGTTGAGTGCCTAGCCTATTGAGAAGTGGGCTTGGCCCTCCCAATAAAACCCAAATCGAATCAAAACAAGACGCCCGCAGCTACTGCACCGACTCTGAGCGTGAGAGTAGAGCTGTGCTCCAGGGAGTTTTCAGTGGCTGGTTGTTCAGAAGTAGACTGCCAGCCCTTTCTTCTGAGGTGCCCCGGAGCAAACCTGAATGGCCCACCTACGGTTAGCGGTCAGGCGCCCAACCATTGGCGCCATTCCATCCAGAAGTGGGAGAGAAGATTTTGGGCATTTCTTCTAAGAAAAGATGAAGGCACTGGGCTGCTCCGGTCCCGTCGGCACCGGGCTCGTAGGACCCTGGGATCCCCAGGCGCAGGTCCCCATGAGCAAACGGAAGGCGCCGCAGGAGACGCTCAATGGGGGGATCACCGACATGCTCACGGAACTCGCAAACTTTGAGAAGAACGTGAGCCAGGCCATCCACAAGTACAACGCCTACAGAAAAGCAGCATCTGTGATAGCAAAGTACCCACACAAAATAAAAAGTGGCGCAGAAGCAAAGAAATTGCCTGGTGTAGGAGCAAAAATTGCTGAAAAGATTGACGAGTATTTAGCAACTGGAAAATTACGTAAACTAGAAAAGATTAGGCAGGATGATACAAGTTCATCCATCAATTTCCTGACTCGAGTTACTGGCATTGGCCCATCTGCTGCAAGAAAGTTTGTAGATGAAGGAATTAAAACATTAGAAGATCTCAGAAAACATGAAGATAAATTGAACCATCACCAGCGAATTGGGCTGAAATATTTTGAAGACTTTGAGAAAAGAATCCCTTGTGAAGAGATGTTACAGATGCAGGATATTGTGCTGAATGAAGTTCAAAAGGTGGATTCTGAATATATCGCTACAGTCTGTGGCAGTTTTAGAAGAGGCGCAGAGTCCAGCGGCGACATGGATGTTCTCCTGACCCATCCAAGCTTTACCTCTGAGTCAGCCAAGCAGCCCAAACTGTTGCATCGAGTTGTGGAGCAACTACAAAAGGCCCATTTTATCACAGACACTCTGTCCAAGGGTGAGACGAAGTTCATGGGTGTCTGCCAGCTTCCCAGTAAAAATGATGAACAAGAATACCCACACAGGAGGATCGATATCAGGTTGATACCCAAGGATCAGTATTACTGTAGTGTGCTCTATTTCACTGGCAGGGATATTTTTAATAAGAACATGAGAACGCATGCCCTAGAAAAGGGCTTCACAATCAACAAATACACAATCCGCCCTCTGGGAGTCACTGGCGTTGCTGGAGAACCCCTGCCAGTGGATAGTGAGAAAGACATCTTTGACTACATCCAGTGGAAGTACCGGGAGCCCAAGGACCGGAGCGAGTGAGGCCTCTCCTCCCTCCTCAGTGCAGCTCGCAGCGTCTTAATTTATTCCTCCCCTTTGCTACATGAGGGTCTCTGGTGGTCTTAGGGACTGGTTCGTCCTCGGCTTCGGCCTGCGTTGCAGTCAGTGAAGGCTCATGGACCACTGTCAGACGAAGCTGTTCTTGTTTTCCCAGCAGTGTCTGCACTTGGAACCCAGTGGATTCAGGGTCACCTGCATGAAGGTCTAGTCGAATGAAATAAAGAAGAGCTGAACTGGAAAAAAAAAGAAAAGATGAAGGCGTTGTGTTTGGCTAACCGTTTGCCTCTGTCTCCCTCCCCCTTAGCTAAAATTCCTGAGGGCGAGGAGGAGCAAGAGGACCCATATTTAAATGACCGCTGCAGAGGTGAGAAGCGAGCACCCCGCCCCTCAGGCTGAGCAGGGGTTCATTAACCCTGAGTGGAAGTTGACACTGGTCTTGTGTCTCGGGAGTGGACCCTTGGTGGCTTGGCTTTGGTCTGCCCTGGGAAGTGCCCTTTGGTTGAGGGTCATGGCTATCCATTGGTCACTCTGGGCTCCTGCCTTCTTCCCGTAGCATCTGGGAGCTGGGGCCTGGTGGGAAGGGCTGGTGAGGAAGGGGTGAGTACCACGCTGGCCTGAGGAGTCCCAGCACCAGCCATCATGTTCCACTAGTTTCTCCCAGGGTGGAGGGACCAGTCACTGGGCTTTGTGACCCTGAGCCCAGGAGCGCCTGACACAGGGAGGGCGCTCAGTAAGGTTCCTGTGGCCAGAGATCCAGGTCCAGTGTAAAGTCCCAGGGCCTTGAAGCCCCAGTTTTCCTGTGAAGCTCTGCTTTTCTCCCACCGACCAGTCCTGCCTGTTCAGACAGGTTTGTCTTTGCCACGTTCATTCCGAGACTCGCCCACTGGTGGGCAGAGGGTTGTTGGGATCAGCAGGGATCCTGCACCCAGCCCTGGGAGGGGATGGGTAGCAGGGAGCCCCAGACAGTGCTGCCCTGACAGGAGGCCAGGAGGAGGGCTTTCAGGAACGGAGGCACTGTCTCAATGTCTTATAGACCAGACGTTCACACCTGGGTGTTGGCAGGTTGATTAGATCCTGGGGTTCCGAGGGAGAAACTGCCCCTGCCCAGGGCTCCCTCCCCTGGCGCTTTAGGTGTCAGCGCTTTAGGTGTCAGTGTGTCTTCCCCTCAGGGCCCCACACCCCTCCTGCCCCTTCATTAGGCCCCCAGCAGGAGGGATCAGGGCCCACCTTTCCAGGACCTCTTTACCCGTTCAATAACAGGCTACCTTCTGCTTCGAATGTTTGGTTGATGTTGATACCATGCATTTTTCGTAACGGAAGAATGTACTTGAAAAAAAAAAAGTTTTTTAGGTAATGGGATTTTGGCGCAGTAGGTGGAACATGTGTGTGAGGAGGGGGGGGATGGAGTCTCTGATCGGGGAATGGGGGAATGAGAACTGTTTCTTTTCATGCTTGCTTTCTTTTTAAAAAACAGATTTATTGACACCAAATCATCCAAATATCATACAACTTGGTAGCTTAGTTATATCAAGAAGAGTTGTATAATCATCACCACGGTCAATTTTAGAACATTTTCTTCTTTCTTCGATTCATTGTTATTAGCTCCCCATTTCCCCTATCCTCACTTGCCATTACCCCCAAGAAACCATTAATCTAGTTCCCATCTCCAGAAAACATACAAACACAGCTAACAACAATAGCAAAGTAAAATAGAAAAACTTCAATCAGTAAGATAGCAGGAGCTATTAAAAACTAAAACAGATTTTAAATGGGTCAAAAGAGACCCTTTTCTTTAGTTCACAATTATATAAATGCCTACCAGTTGGCAGTGTGCATGGAAAGTGGGAGATAGGCATCCCACTAAACCTCAGAGCCTGAAACTGTAGGTGGGCACTATATGTCCCATTAGTCAACAAAAGGGTTAACTGATAATATGTTCAAAAACAGACCCTATTTTGCTCTAACAAGATCACACTCACCGGTCCAGGGGCAAGGATCTCAACTTAGCTTTTGGGAGGGGAGCACGGTTCCACTGGTAGCAGCCTCATGTTCTTCTCTGGGGACCCTCATGGAGGGGCTTCCTGAGGGAGCTGTTACAACAGTTGAGGATTAACCAGGAAGTATAGGGAAAGGGGGTGAAGCCACAGAGAACTAGTGGTCAGTGGGGGTAGGAGGTGGCCTTAATGGCCCGGGCAGCCATTGGGAATGTAACAACCCACTCCCCCCAGGGAAACTATGTGGTAGAGGTTTATCACATGGACATCCCAGATACCTCATAGGGAGAGTGGCCTGAGGGCGTGAACCAGGGAGACTGGGGGAGACTCCGGGCGTTTCTCCCCGGTGCACCGGAGCTAAGGAGCTAAGGCACGGGTAGTGGCAAGGCAATACAGTCACTGCTTGAGAGATTTGGGGAGAGGCAGGGCCTGCTCCGGGCCTGGTCTCATGGGGGTGGGATACTGTCCCCTGCTGGCCAGCAGTCCTTTCTTCTCCACCTCCCATGGCCTCAGAACTCACAGACCATCCTGCGCCCCCCATGCTATCACCCAGCGCTGGCACTGACCCTACACACCAGAGGACCTCCTGCAGGGCAGGGACTGGGTAGTCGGTGGGTGAAACCCACTTTCCTGCTTTCTCTGCTTGGGGTGGTGGGGGCTGGAGAGGATGCCTCCTGCACCCCACTCACACGCTCTGTCCGCAGGCGGTGGGCCCTGCAAACAGCAGTGTCGAGACTCGGGGGACGAGGTGGTCTGCTCTTGCTTTGTGGGCTACCAGCTGCTGCCCGACGGCGTCTCGTGTGAAGGTCAGTCCCTGCTGCCCTGAGGTTCGAGCAGGGTCCTTGTGAGGTGGGGGACCACCCAGGACTGAGGGTCTGGCTGTCCTGGAAGAGGGCAGGAATTGGGCTCAGAACGTGTTCTGTGTCTAGGGTCAGCAGATTGGCCCTGGGCAAGTCCCCTAGCCTCTCGTCTCCAATGGGTGTCCCCTTCCCACTGGGCTTGTTGAGGGTCTCGTGAGCCCAGGCTATGGGTGGGTGCTCAGTTGGCGAATCCCCAGCACCCTCTCCAGACACAGCTTGCGTGTGCTGCAGCGGGGTCCCAGCTGGGTGGAAGCCAGCCCCCGCCACCCTACACCCTCGCCTCCCACCCCCTGAGCTCCGGCCAGTCCCAGGAGCTGCAGAGGGATCCCACTTCCTGTTGTTGACCGCTGACCATTCTGCTCCCTCCCAGACGTAAATGAGTGCATCACGGGCACGCACAGCTGCCGGCTGGGCGAGACCTGCATCAATACCGTGGGCTCTTTCCGCTGCCAGCGGGACAGCAGCTGCGGGACAGGCTATGAGCTCACGGACAACAACGACTGCAAAGGTGAGCAGCGGTCGCAGCACCCCCACATCTGCAAGAGTAGGTGTGGGGAGCGGGGTTGACCGGCGGCGGGTGCTGGTGGTGCTGCGTCCCATGTGGCTGCCATGGCTCATCGGTGTTTGCTGCCAGGTGGCCGGTCCCCTGACTCATATTGACCCTATGAACAATGGCACCAGTTGTCATCTGCTCCCATGCCATCCTTGGGATTGGCAGCAGATGAGACTATGGTGATCTGCCCAGGACCCTCTGGGGGGTGGAGTGGTGCACCTGGTCAACTTGCTCCAAAGAGCATACCAGACCCAGAGGCACCGAAGAAAAAAGAGCTGGCTATCCGGTTGGGAAAAGCCAGCCGTTGGGCTCCCTGGGGAGCAGAGCGCTAGCCTGACACATGGGATTGCCATGAGCCTGGGTCAGCTTGCCTGGCAGCTTGTCTCTAGACCTGCTTGGGTGGGTGTCAGGGGTGCAGATTGGTGGGTGGCGGGGTGGCAGGGTGAGAAAGCAGGTACGGGCCCATAGAAACGATCAGGACACTGGGAAGCCGAGAGCAGGCCCCGCCCCGGCTAATTCTGTCCTTCATGCCAAGTGGCTAATTGGAGTTTCTGGAAGCGCCTCAGTGCACGGTGATGTAAAAGCAACGCCGAGGATGAATGTGGGGAGCCCATGTGCTCTTTCTTCCCAGAGAGGAAGAAACAAAACCACCCCAAACACAGGTCTCTGTTTGTGCCACAGCTGCCTTCCGTCTGATTGAAGTTCAAAGCATCTTTGCTTCCCCTGTCTTAAAAACACATAAAATCCGGGCATTTCTGGCTGCCGGCCTGTCTGCCTGCCACTGCCAGGACCCAGGCGTTGACTCGGGGTGAAGGCTCTAATGTGGATCCTGCAGAACAGGGGTGGGGAACCTTTTTTCCCCTGCCATTTGGATGTTTATAACATCATTCGCAGGCCACACAAAATTATCAACTTGGAAATGAGCCCACTCTCTCTGGGCCAACATTTCATGAACTCAGCCCTAAAGTGCTGGCTGAAACCGCTTCTCTTTGGTGAGGTGTGTGATGTGAGCTGGTGTCCATCATCTCTCTGGCCTTCTATGGCTTGTGGGCCAGATGTGTCCCACCTCATTTTAGAGCATGGCTTTCTGCCTTTCTGCAAACCCACGGTGTGAAAACGTTGCTCAGAAGCCCGGGCAGCCAGGCCCTTCTGATAGCTGTGGGCTTTCAAGTGGCGTCCATTCAACCCAGCAGCTCTGGTGGCATCGTGGGTATATATTGGGCTGCGATCTGTAAGGTCAGCAGTGTGGAACCACCTTGGGAGAAAGACCAGCTTTCTACTCCCATCAACAGTGACAGTCTCAGAAACTCACAGGGGCAGTTCTACCCTGTCCTATGGGGTGGTTCCCCGCACACCCCCCCCTCTCTATTCATTCTATGCCTGTGGGCTTTGAACTTTGAGAAGCCGGTTGGCCAAGCCAACTGAGACTCCATCATTCGAATGTTTGACATCATGAACTTCAAGGGAAGGCAGCCTGGTCTTAATCTGAAGAGCAGTCCTCGCTGTTCATATTTGGAATATCGTGAAACTTCCAAATGAAGGCGCATACAGGGGCCGGGTTTATTGCCACTGAGACAGTTTTTTGATGCTCTAAACATAGCCCTTAGCTGGCAGCGACAAAACCCACATCTGCCAGGGAAGTGCCTGGGCTACTTATTCTGTCAGCAGAAAGAGAACCCCCGGAGGGATCAGGAGACAGGCACCAGTTATGTCTTTAGCAACGTGGACTTGAACTGGTTAGTTTTGAGCTGTCTAGTAGGGGATTGTCTGGGACTCTGAGTAAATGAGCATTAAAACAAAAATGTGTGTGATTTTAAAAGTGTTGTACGATGCTTCTGGCAGGATGCTTGCTAACCGTTTCCTTTTTTTATGATGTACCAGATATTGACGAATGTGAGAGTGGTATTCATAACTGCCTCCCCGATTTTATCTGTCAGAATACTCTGGGATCCTTCCGTTGCAGACCCAAGCTACAGTGCAAGAATGGGTTTATACAAGATGCTCTAGGCAACTGTATTGGTAAGGCGCCCCACTGCCGGGCGCAAGGGGGCTGCAGGGTGGTTGGTGGTCCAGCCGGGCCAGCCAGCAGGCTCTGCCTCGAGCGGGTCAGGGGTAGCACAGGACACAGAGCAGGGCCAGATGAGAGGTATCGTGGGACTTGCACGATGTCGATGTCGGGTGCCAAATTTCTCAATGTGGCTGCCCCAAGACAGAAAATATAAATAAACACACGGGCCAGGCTCTGGGCCAATAAAAAAAAAACAGGCCGTGAGCTGTATCTGGCCCAAGGGCCATTGTTTGCTAATCCTTTGCACAGATGAACAGAGCCTCGGTGGTGCAGGGGGTGTAGCCCTTGGAAGGCTGCTAGCTGAAAGGGTGGAGGTTTAGCCCGCTCAGCCGCTCTGTGGGAGAAAGGCCTGGTGATCCGCTTCTACGATCACAACCCAGAATTCCCTATGGGGCAGTTCTACAAGGTGACCTAGGTTTGATGTGAGTCGGAACTGACTCCAGGCACCAATCACAATATTCACCAACGAGAGCCTGGGTGGTGCCAACAGCTAACACACTTGCCGCTGTGGTCGGCAGTCTGAATTTTCCCAGAGACACCCCAGAAGAAAGGCCTGGTTATCTGTTTGCTGGAAAGCAGGCACTGGCGAGTTTGTGTAGCCAGTCCTCCTCCTATACTTGTGGGGTGGCCATGAGTTGTCGAGCTGAAAGAGCTTGCATTCTGGAGCCAGCAGACGCCTGGTTTTGAACCGGAGGACCTAGGTGCATTTCCTTTCCCTCTCTGAGCTTCCTTCTCCTCCTCTGTCAAGTGAGGCCAGCCGTTCCCTGGCGGACCATCCTTACTCCGCAAGATGTAGAGCATCTAGGTCAAGAGGAGCCAGTTCCCTGTCGTCAGCTATCTTCAGGCTGTTAAAGAAAGGGTTTGAAAAATACAAGGGTGATGTCAGAGGGCGTTCGGTGGGAAGGAGCGAGCGATGTGCAGAACCGTGGGTGAGCCTGGCCAGGGAGCAGCTGTCCTTCCTGGGGTCATTCAGGCTAGCCACCTGGCTTCACCTTGGTTTGGTGCCAGCATTTGGGTCCAGACTTGTCAGCCCTTCCTTGCCCTCTGCTTGGCAGAACCTGCTCCTGACATCAGAGAGCCTCTTCTGACCCCACAGGCAGGCCCCCTTAAAAGGCCGCCGTGTCCCTGGTACTGCTCATCTCTTTCTTATTCAAGAGGGCTCAGCCTTTCAGAGGTCAATGCCAGTTGTCCGGTGCTGTCCATTCGCCCACTTGGTTCTGAGTCACAGTGGCCCCGTGTACAGTGGAGCGAAGCATGGCCTAATCCTGCGCCATCCTCTCGAGTATTACGTTTGAATCCACTGTTGCAGCCACTGTGACTGTCCGTCATTGAGGGTCTTCCTCTTTTACACTGACCTTCCACCAAGCACGCGGTCCTTCTCCAGGAAGCGGTCCCTCCAGATACGATGTCCAAAGTACGTGAGGCGAAGTCTCGCTCGCCTCACCTTTAAAGAGCCTTCTGGCTGTACTCCTTGCAAGACAGATTGCTTTGTTCTGCTGGCAGTCTATGGTCTTTGCAATCATCTTTGCCAGCCCCATAGTCAAAGGGCCCTGGTGATATAATGGGTCGGCAGTTGGAAACCACTAGGGAAAGAGGAGACTTTCTACTCCCTTAGCGAGTGACCATCGCAATCACCCACAGGGGCATCATGAGTCAGAACTGGCTCAGTGGAAAGGGAGTTTTTTCAGCCTTTCCTATAAATCTTTACTGATCTTCTACTACAATGGAAGTTTGTGTTGAAATCACTTTTTTCTCTTTTCACATAGATATATTTTTCATGGGAAACCTTGGCATCTTTTCATTTTAACGTTTCTTCAAATGTTTTGAAGCATCCCACGAGAAATGGGTCAAGCAGCACATACGTCAACAATTGTGAGACAGCCAATGCGGTGGTGCTGACTGCATGTGTGACGTCACGCATCCGGTCTCCATGCCCTGTGCCAAACTCTTCCACCACCGGGAAGCCAACCCCCTGGCCCCCAGGCTTCCCGTCTGACTCTTGAGTGGCTGCTGTCAGTGGGTTCCATGTAGACAATTCTTTAAGAGAGCCCAGGCAGGTGGTGGTGCCCTCGGGTGCCGTCAGTCCGTTGCAACCCATAGCAACCCTCTGCGCCACGGGAACGAAACACTTCCCTTCCCTGTGCCATCCTCACCTCGTTGTTATGTTTCAGCCCCTGGTTGCAGCCACCGTGTCAGTGGTCTTCCTTCCTGTAGCTGGCCCTCCCCCACTTTACCAAGCCTGACGTCCTTCCCCAGGGACTGGTCTGTCCTGACAGCGTGTCCAAAGCACGTGAGACACGCATCGCCGTCCTTGCCCCTCGGGAGCTCTCTGGTTGTACTTCTTCCAGGACAGATCTGTTTGTTCTTTTGTGGTCCGTGTTGCTTTTTGTATTCTTCTCCAGCGTCATTGTTCAAGTGCATCGGTTCTTCGTCGGCCTTCCTTATTCAGTGTCCAACTTTCACCGGCATAGGAGGCGATGAAAATCCCGTGGCTTGAGTCACGTGGCACCTTAGTCCTTTGGCCCTTTTGCGATGGGCTTGTTTCATTCAGGATTTCAAGGTTCATTCACGTTGTGTTTTTCAGAGCTTCTCTTTAGGGTATGCCGTCATATGAGTATGTTGTTGCTTGCCATTGGATCGAATCCGACCCATGATGACTCTCTAGGACAGGGTAGAACTGCCCCAGTGGGTTTCTAAGCCTGTGTAATCTTTATGGGAGCAGCTCATGGGTGCTTAAGGTCACCACTTCTATAGGACTAGGAAGCCCCATATGACCTTTCGCTCACTGAGGACATCTCCATAGGCCCAGTTTCCAAACAGGGTCACGCTCATAGGGAGAGGGACCAGGACTCTACCATACCTTGTCAGCAGATAATTTGATCCATCACAAGACTGCAGGGTGGCATGGGAATTGCTGGGTCCAGGGAGACGACTGAGCGTCCTAAGGGCTTGTGACAGGGCTGGGACTCAGAGCGAGGAGGTGGGGGGGGGCTTGATGAGCATTGTAGAAGGGCAGAGAAGTCCGGCAGGCCAGTCTGTGTTGATTGCTGGGGAGAGTGGAGGTGTTTCAGCGTTCAAAGCAGGCGGAGGGGCCAGAGAGGTGCAATATAAGGAAGCCAGCTGGCGAAGCTGCCCTGTGGCCTAGGGGTATGGGCCCCGTGTGTAGAGAGGAGAGGACCTGCCTACTGGCTTCCAGAGCCCCCCCCCCCCAAAACTGACCTTGACATCCCGTCTCCTTTCCCACTGCAGATATCAATGAGTGCTTGAGTATCAGTGCCCCCTGCCCTGCCGGGCAGACGTGCATCAACACAGAGGGCTCGTACACGTGCCAGAAGAATGTGCCCAACTGTGGTCGAGGCTACCACCTTAATGAGGAGGGCACCCGCTGTGTCGGTGGGTCTACACTTTCAAACTCTGGGGTCCTGGCACACACACCCTGCTCCTGGGACTCCAGAGGAGAGCCCCCCCAAACCGGCCATCCCCACTGGTCCATCCCGTTCACGTCCAATCCCCAAGCAGAGGCCTTTATTGTGTCTTGCCTGGACCGGTGCAGTCGAAGCACAGCCTGTCCACAGCCTCCAGCCTGGCACCCTGCAGGCACATGGGGGCCTCCTGAGCTCCCCACCCAGTGCTGGCTGCCTGGCGGCCACAGAACACAAACCCAGGCAGTAGTAAGAGTCCAGTCCTCCCGAGCTGGCTCCTGATGCACAAACCTCATCACCAGACTTTGCATGGTTTTCCCCTTATTCCTGTGGTGACACCGTGGTGAAGTGCTTGACGGCAAGGTTAGCAGTTCAAATCCACTCAGCCGTTCCACAGGGCCTGGTAATCACCTCCATAAAGACGCCCCACCTAGGAAATACTGTGGGCAGTTCTAGTCTCTCATGGGGAGCCAGGACTTACAATGGACTTGACCTCAGTGGGTTTGGTTTTGGGGATCAGCTGTTAATCAAAAGGTCATGGTTTGAACCTATCCTCCGGCCCTGCAGGGGGAAAAAAAAAATGTGGCTATGTAAAGATTAACTCTCTCTCACACACACACACATACACACACACACACACACACACACACACACACACACACACACACACACGCTGTCAAGTCCCTACAGACCCAGTGACCCTACATAGGGTTTGTGAGGTCGTACCTCTTTACCAGAGCACACAGCCTCATGTTTGGACCTCAGAGTAGCTAGGGGGTTCCAAATGCTGACCTTGAGCTTAGCAGGCTGGGAAGTCACCCACCATATGACCAGGTTTCCTGGGAATCCCTGTGACGCAGATCTACTCATTCACATGGCCTTGATTCGAAGTCACTCCCCACACAAGCCCCGCCTTTCCCCTGTGTGACCCTCAGCCTGAAACCTGCCCCACCTGTTCCCATGTATCTTGGGGTCCACGGCGGAAGCATCCTCCACCACCCAGCTGACCCCATGTCCTGTCTCCAGAACCTGTCCTCTGAACGAGAGTCAGAGCTGAGGGGCTGTGGAGCATGGGTTGGGTCCCCAGGGGAAGGGGCTTCGTCCCCAGAGGGAGGAGCAGGGGCTTCCTCCGGGCAGTGCTATCTCCCGGCATGGGGCCCGCACACAATGGGTGCCCCACGAAAGCGGAGCGGAGGGAGGGAGTGGTGCCCCTCTCTTGTGCGGGTGTAAACGTGTCTGTCCCCTGTGCAGATGTGGACGAGTGTGCGCCGCCCTTGGAGCCCTGTGGGTCGGGGCACCACTGTGTGAACACCCCGGGGTCTTTCCACTGTGACTGCAAGTCTGGTTACTATTTTGAAGGCATCAGCAGGACATGTGTGGGTACGTGGCTGGCCTGCAGGCCTTCTTAGGGCTAGGGTGCCCCTGCCGAGTGTGTGGTGCCCCTGCCAAGGACATGGGTATTCTAAAGGCCTTGTTAGGGTCTGGGGAACCTGTCTGGTAGTGAGCATCCTGCAGGCTTCCCTGAGAACTGGGGTGCCCCTGCCAAGTATGTGGGTGCCCTGCAGGCCTTCTTAGGACCTGGGGGGACACATCTAAGGGTGTGGGTATCCTGAAGTTTTCCCTTTTGTTCCTGGGCATTCTCGTAGGCCTCCAGGAGCCTGGGGACCTAGCTGGGTGGGTACCAACGAGTCTTGGCTTAGGGTACCACAGCCGAGTGGCCCTCAATGCTGGGCCCTTCCTTGTCCTTGCCTCAAAGTCCCGAATGCAGGCAGCTACCTGGGAAGAACTGTCTCCCTTCCAGGTGTGGCTATATCCACCTGGTCTGAGAACCTCCAGGAGAGGGGCACCCCTCTGGACCTAGCCTATCTCCCCAAACCAGGAATCCCTGGATGGGTAGGGGCTGGCCCTGGCTGATCCTCTTCTCACCAGTGTTAGGACAGGCTGGCATGCTTGCCCAGGTGCTCTGATAGGGGGTGGGCAGGCCGGCCAATGGGGTGTGCTCTGGCCACTCCACGGCTTGCTTAGTTTGGGGGCAGTCATTTGCAGGGGAGGTGGGGCTGCAGCCACACGGGCTGCCATTCTGGGATGGGTCTGGAGCCCCCTCTTCTGCTTGCAGACATCAACGAGTGCCGACGCTACCCTGGCCGCCTGTGTGGCCACAAGTGCGAGAATACACCCGGCTCCTATCACTGCAGTTGCACGGCCGGCTTCCGGCTAGCCGCAGATGGCCGCTCCTGTGAAGGTGAGGGCGGGCGGAGCCGGGAAGTGGGGGCGGGGCTAGGGGCGTGGGCGGAGTTTGAAGTGACGCATAGGTCCATGGAGGTGGGGGGCGTGGCCAGGGCACAGGTGGGGCCAGTTTTATGAAGAGCAGGGCTACCCCGTGAGGTACCTGTCAGCCAGTTAAGGTGAGGGCATCCCATAGGGTGCCCTGGAGGATGGACCCTTTCTTACCCCCACCCAGTGTGCCGAGCTGCTGTCCCCTGAGCAACCCCCCCACCTCCTAGTAAGTGGAGCGGGTGCACCTGTTTCCTTCCGCCGTGGCCCCAAGTGTGTCAGTGTGGTATCTAGTCGATTCCTACTTGTAGCGACCGTACAAAAGAGCAGAATTGCCCCCGTGGGTTTCAGAGACTGTAAATTATTGCGGGAGGAGAAAGCCTCATCTTTCTCCCTCAGAGCACCTGGTGATTTTGAACTGCTGTCCTTGTGGTTCTCAGCCCATTGCATACCCATTACACCACCACCAGGGCTTCCTCTTAGCCACAGGGTGGATATTTCAGGGGGTGCAGACCTCGTGCAGATGTTGAATCGCACACCAGCTACAGGTCGGTCATGTGCACCGGCATGGGCGGGGCTGCAGCTGATGTTAGGTGCCATGAGCCTGGTCCGACTCTTAGTGCCCCTCTGCACAGCAGAACGAAACGCTGCCTGGCGCTGGGCCATCTCACAATTGCTGTCTGAACCCATAGTTGTAGTCACTGTGTCCATCCATCTCATCAAGGGCCTTGCTCTCTTTCGCTGCCCCTGGACTTTACCAAGCGTGAGGTCCTTCTCCAGGGACTGGTCTCCCCTGACCACACGTCCAGAGTACAGGAGACAAAGTCTCTCCATCCTTGCTTCTAAGGAACATCCTGGCTACTTCTTTCAAGACAGATCTGTTTGCTCTTTGGGAAATCCGTGGGCTCCAATCACAGTGGGTAGAAATACGGTGGGGTGGGGGCTAGATTGGGCCCGACCCCTGCCCCAGGCACGGGAAGAGGTGATCCTCATCCCCAGGGTGTGAGGAGGAGGAGCCTTGATGTCCCAGCCAGGACTTAAAGGGCCTCCTTCAGTCCTGCCTTCCGCTGAGGAAGTGTGTGGGCGGATTGAGCGGGGCAGGGCTAGACTTCTTAGCGAAAGGATTGCTCACTCTGGGATCTGAGGCCAACTGGGGGCTTGGTGGAAGATAGGTGGTGAGGGAAGGGGGGAAGATGCCACACTTCACTTACTGGGCATGGAGCCAAGTCACCTCGGGGTGGCCTCAGGCAGGACCCGCTTCTCCATGTGAAGTGTGTGTTCACTTGAAGGGCAAGGTGGTGGTGGTGGGGTCTCAGTCTCGTAGTGTTACTGCACTAACAGAAGTACCACAGAACTTTTTTCTCTCATGGTCCAGGAGGCGCCACATTCAAATTCAGGGGTCGGCTCTAGGGAAGGCCCTCTCTGTCCACACTGGGGGAAGGTCCTTACCTCAGCTTCCCTCTGGCCTGCCTTCTTCATTCCTGGGTGGTCCCCACAGGGTGTCTGTGTTTGCCTGTCCCTGCTTCTAATCTGCTCTCTGTCTACAAAATGATTAGGTTTCGGACCACCCCCACTTTAATACAGGAGCCCTGGTGGCACAGTGGTTACGAGTTGGGCTGCCAACTGCAAGGTCAGCAGTTTGAAACCACCAGCGGCTGCTTAGGAGAAAGACAGGTTTTCTACTCCCGTAACAAGTTACAGTCTTGAAACCCACAGAGGCAGTTCTACTCCGTCCTAGAGGGTCGCAGTGAGTTTGGCTTTTTTGAATTGCCCTGATACAGCTGTATCAGCTTCAGAAGGAAATTCCTTTTTCCAAATGAGATGGCAGCCCCAGGGTTAGGGGTTAGGATTCCTACCCGCCTTTGTGTCCTCCATTGCTGGGCCACAATACCATCATCACCAGGACAGTCTGCCCTTGCCCCGTTGGCGTGTTCTGGCTGCTGGGAGGCTGGGATGTCAGCCCCGGCTGTGAGGGTGACCTTGGGGGCTGCCCCCTCTCTTTCAGACGTGAATGAGTGCCTCAGTAACCCCTGTAGTCAGGAGTGTGCCAATGTCTACGGCTCCTACCAGTGCTACTGCCGCCGGGGCTACCAGCTCAGCGATGTGGATGGCGTTACCTGTGAAGGTAAGGGTGCCCCCTGTGGGTGGGAGGGCGCTCCTCGGGCCTTGCTCCCCCACACTGATACGTCCTTGGGCCTGAGTGCCCCCCTGCTTCCCACCCTTCCAGACAAGTTGGTGTTTAGGGTTACCTCTAGCTAAGGTTTCTCGGGATACACTTGAACTACTGTTGAGTGAGGTTTGGAAAGAAGCAATTCACCCCCTGGTTTTTTCCCTAATAAACATGGAGCCCCAGTGGTGCATGGGTGTGTTAGACTGGGCGGATTAGAGAAACAAATTCATTGACACACTCATATGTGTGGTTTATATACAAGGGCAGTTGAGTATTGAGCAAACATCCTAGCCCAGCCCAGATAAAGTCCATAAGTCCAATATTAGCCCATATGTCTGATGCCAATCTATAAAGTCCTCTTCAGACTCACGAAACACATGCAATGACGCTGAGTGCAGGACGACCCCAGGCCAGCGGGTGCAAAGGCAGTGGCTGTAGAAGCATCTCAGCACTGGCAGGGTCTCCATGTGGCTCCTTCAGTTCCCAGCGCTGCATCAGGGTAGGTCCAGGTGCCTTCTCCTCAGGGATGTTTCTCAGTAAGTGAGCCAAGAGAGAGTCTCTCCTGCCTCCAAGGAGGAAATCCAGGAGTTCCCAGAATTCTCAGGAGAAGGCCATGCCCACACAGAGGCCTCATTGGCTATGACCCGATTGACAGACTAGATCCCACCCCTTCACTCTTAATCCTCTCAAGTCCCAAATTGACTCCAGATTATGTAACTACCACAATGGACATGACTCAGTTTCCCTTCTGAGGGTCTCCGGAGCCGAGCTCTCAGGGGTGGGTGGTGATGTGGGGCCAAGGGCTGCAGGGCTCAGAGCCACTCAAAACTCGGCTGCTAAGCACCACCCATGTTTAGGTTTTGGCAGCTCCTCCCCAGACATAGGGCTCCCTGGTGACAGAGCTAGCTAGGCACTGAGCTGCTAACCCCAAGGTCGGTGGTTCGAATCCACCTACTGCTCCAAGGGAGAAAGACGAGGCTGTCTACTCCCGTAAAGACTTAGGGCAGTTCTTCCCTGTCCTGTAGGGTTGCATCGAGTGGGAAAGGATAAGACAGCAGTGAGTTAGAGTTTGTCCTCAGACCTGAGCCACCAGTTCCTTCTCTCTCACATGGGCTGTTAAAGGAAGCCCTGGTGGCATAGTGGCTACGTGTTGGGCTGATAACTGCAAGGTCAACAGTTGGAAACCACCAGCCGCTCCTCAGAACAAAGACGAGGCTTTCTACTCCCATCAAGAGTTACAGTCTCAGCAACCCACAGGGGAAGTTCTGTCCTGTCCTGTAGGGTCCCTAGGAGTCGGGATCAGCTCGATGGCAGTGAGATGTGCTTTTGAGTGAACATGGGGCGTTAACCCAGACCCACCAGGTTGTTGGAGGGTTGATTAGAATAATGTGTTAAAAGCTGTTTTCATGCTTAAATAGCAACTATTAGGATGATTGGAAGTTATTGTTTTTTTTCCATAAAAATGAATTTCGGTTGTTGCTGTTGAAAATGGACACAGCAGAACATACACCAAGTCAAGTTCATTGGTGGACAACTCAATGACACTGAGGACCATCTTCAGGCTGTGCCTCCAGCCTCGCCCTCCCGCTCCCAGTCGGCACACACGCCCTGCCTGCCCCCCAGGTTCCCATCGAACCTTTCCAGTTGCTATTGTCTGACGGGTCCCACGGAGACAGCTCTGTAAAGTGCTCAGTGTGCAAGGCAGACGGGCTTTCCGTTAGCGCTGCTTTTTGTGTCGTGTGTTAGCAGTTGATATGGTTGTGTATGTGGTCAAGGATACGTAATTCAACATTTGCCGAGTCAACATTTTTAAGAATAGTTTCATGTATATCATTCCCATATTGTACAATTTAATGTTTAATCATATTAAGGAAATTTGTGCAACCAGTAAAATCAATTTCAGAACAATTTTCTTCTTGTACTAGTGGTTAGCTCTCCATTTTCCCCATCCTCCCCTACCCTGTCCCTAGTGGATCATCAATCTAGTTAATGTCTCTATTCCAGATTTCATATACTGTATGTATGAAGCACAAACAGGAAGTAAACAAACACCAACGACAGTGACTAGACAAAACATAGGAAAACCTCAAGTGAAAAAAAACAGAAAATATGAAAAAACCGGAACAACTTTAAAAATGGGTCAAAAGGGAGCTCAACGGATGAGATATAATTTTAACCTGACCACATCTGCCATAATCAGTGCTTTTCTAATGCTCTCGGTCGGATAGCAGGGCTATTCACATCCAAGGACTATGTTTAGAGGGGATTCACCAGAGGCTCAATTCATAGAGGGACCCTGCAAGTGGATTTTGGGCTTCCAATGTCATAGCCTTCTGCAAGCTACCCTATTTCCCCGAAAAGAAGACAGTGTCTTATGTTAATTTTTGCTCTCAAAGATGCACTAGGTCTTATTTTCAGGGGATGTCTTATTTTTCCATGAAGAAGAATACGGTACACATTTATTGTTTTATTAAAAGAGACCTCACACTTCCTGTCTGCTCCGGCTGTGCTGCGGCCAACAGTGAGCTGCGCAGGGGCGCCCGCCGCTACGGTCCAGAGTACAGAGTTATGGTAGCTTTTGGGGGGCCTTATTTTGAGGGAGGTCTTATTTTGGGGGGGATGCCTTACTTTCGGGGAAACAGGGTAGATGTCCACAATTTAAGCTCTGAAACCATTCCCTCCTTTGGATTTCATTATGTCCCATACTTGGGTCACATAGGCTGGTGTGCTTCTTCCATGTGGACTTAGTTGATCCCTCACTTAACGGGCTGCTTGTTTTAAGACAAGCCTATACGACCCCAGGCATTATTCTTTCTAATAGTTGGGCACCATCTGGTGTCTTCACTATACTTGCTGTAGCACCGTATCTTCAGCGGTCTCTTCATGGGGTAAACACTGAGCAGGGACATGTCACCGGTGACATTAAATACAGGAACTGTGTTAGGCAGCCATCAGGGGGTGTTCGGTGTCAGCCGTTCCATCACCAAAATCAAGCCCACTGCCATTGAGTGGATTCTGACTCAGCGACCTGTGGGGTACCCACCCCCACAATGGAATGGTTGCCAGGGGCGGTTGTGTCATTGAGGGATAAAATTAAAGAGACATCAGACAAGATAAAGCATGTGAGTGCTCACCTCTGGGACGGCCATGATCGCAGCAGCCAGGTCCTTGCAGACAGAGCGACTGTGTTTCCAATCACAGCTTATAGGCACTTCAAGGACGTGCAAGCCCCCCTAATAACATCATGACAGGAAGGGGTTGTACCATAGGCATACGTGCAATAGGAGGGGGACAACCTAGGGGTGTACATGTGACGTGAGAGGCAGACTCTAAAGTCAAGGTGGCCGCCTAACCTTGATCCTCCCTGAGTTGGCTTGACCTTGTCTTTGGGCTCTCCTACAATCCACTATCCTTATCAGCAGGGAGCAGGCCCCACCTAGGGCTGAGTGCTCTAGATGGCTGATAACCCCCAGGGAGATAACCTGTAAGCAGCTGACCTCCAGGTGCCTAGCCATGGACCGTAGCCATGGACCGTGTGTTAGCAAGCAGCACCTTAGGTTTGGCACATCATATGGGGGGGACAACCTGGGGAATAACTTTTCGGTATCCCACAGCGACCCTATAGGACAAGGTAAACTGCCCTGTGGATTTCCCAGGCTATTAGTCTTTACAGGAACAAGCAGCCTCATCTTTTTTCTGCAAGTGGCTGGGGGGCTTCACCAGCCCACTTTGTGCTTAGCAGTCCCACCCTTAAGCCAACTTGCTACCAAGACTCCCTGTGCAGGATGCGTATAAAGCCACCGCCATCGAGTGGATTCTGACTCTTTAACAACCCTGTATGGGAGTTCTGAGACTGAATTTCTCAGGGAGCCAGTAGCCTCAGCTTTCTCCCATGGCCCAGCTAGTGGGTTTGAACTGCCCACTTTGCAGTTAGCAGCTCCCTGCTTAGCTCCCTGCACCATCAGGGCTCCTCAGCAAACACTCAAAGCTTTCCAAACGCTGGTTCTCCTCTCCCCCTCCCTCCTGCCCAGGTAACCACTAGTGCATTGTGGTCCTCCAGCATCTGCTTAGCAGAGATATTTGCTGTAGAGTAGACTCTCGAGGACTCATTAGCCATTTGTGACTGGCTGTTGATAGATTCACAGCAGGGTGCCCACTACTGTTGTGTCCTCCTGAAGCTCTGAGGCTTCGCCCCACACTTTGTAGCTGCTCTCTCCCCCCCTTATATCCCCCACTACCCCCCCCCAAAAACAAAGCACTCCACATCACAAACCTCCTGTGTGATCCCAGGCTTGCCCTCCCCTCTCTGCACCCCCGTTTTCCTTCCATTTAATGGGCCTGGACCCACCTCCTCGCTCCAGTCCCAAGTGGCCTCCCGGGTCTGGTCACTGGCCGGCAGGGACTAGGGGCATGGGGTTAGGGGCAGGTCCCATGCCGGTTGCCTCGCTGTGGGATGACAAGCGTGGGTCTTCCTGTTTCAGACATCGACGAGTGTGCCCTGCCCACCGGGGGCCACATCTGCTCCTACCGCTGCATCAACATCCCCGGAAGCTTCCAGTGCAGCTGCCCCTCGACCGGCTACAGGCTGGCCCCCAATGGCCGCAACTGCCAAGGTGAGTGTGCGGGCTGTTGGGGCCCCGCTGGGATGCTGTGTGCAACCTGCCCGGGGGAGCCACCCAGACTGAGGGGCACTGGGGGACAGGGGTTTTGGGTCCCGCCCCCATCTGGCTCTCACATACCTGCCCCTCTACCAGCTGACCTCTGCTGCCTCCTGGAAGCCAGGGTGGGCTGACAGCTCTTGGGAAGTGGCCGAGTCTTCCTGGGCCTCCTGCCTCCTCACTCAGCCCTTCTGCCAACCCTTACCGTGGGCCTGCAGCTGAGGGAGGAATGTCAAGTCCTAGATGGGGGCAGCCACTCTCCTGAGGGCCCACCACATAGTTTCAGACACCCCATAGGGTGTGGGAACATTAAGCTCAGAGCCTATGTGTAACGGCTGTGAGGGTATGGCCAGCCCCCTCCCCCCCGCCCCCCTGCTCCCACACGGGCTAGCTGAGGGAGGGCTGGGACATCTGACCTGTGCTTGGTGCCCGATTCTGAGGGGGCACGTTGGCCTCCTGTGCCTGTTCGCTGAGACGTCATGAAGGAATGGAAAGTTCCAGAACCATACTGACTCACTGTCCCCGAAACACAGTCGGTCACAGGGGTTGGAGTCACCCAGTCTGTCCCTCATGAGCTCCCTACGTGGACCCTGAGTTCTGCTTCTGTGGGTCCTCGAGAGGGGGCTGTGGTCAAGGGCAGGCAGGGGCTTGTGTAGACCTCCGGTCGGTTTGCTGCATTTGCCTCTCCTGCTCCTGACCAGGGCCTCCTCCCTGTGGGCTCGGGTCTGCGTCCTCTCAGACTCGGCAGGACGCCATCCCCTTGACCTAGGGCATGCTCTTTGTAGCTTCTCTTACCTGGGTATTCCCTGGACCCCACGTCTGCTCCGGGATGTGTGTGAGAGGAGGGATGACTCTCATCCCCTCATGCCCTTGATGGTCTGGCCTGAACGGGCATCCTTCCTACAGACACCGAGTGACTCGCTGCCATTGATTCTGCTCACGGTGACCCCGGCTCATCGGACAGGCTAGAACTGCCTCTGGATTTCCGACGCCATAGCTTTACGGGAGCAGAAAGATCCATCTGTCTCCTGGTTGATAGCGAGGAGGGACTTCAAGAGGCTCATGGAGTGTGTTAGTCTGGGTTGACTAGAAAAACAAATCCAGAGACACTTGTGTGTACGAGAGAGTCCCATATCAAAGAGTAATTGGATATTAAGAAACAGCCCAGTCCAGATCAAGTCCAAAGTCCGATATTAGCCCATATGTCAAATACTAGTCTATAATTTCCTCTTCAGACTCATGAAACATATGCAATGATGCCGAATGCAGGAAAATCACAGGCCAGTGAGTAGAAAAACGGTCTTGTGGATCCAGTGGCAGTGGAAACATCTCCACGTTGTCTTCTCCAGCTCTCTGAGTGGCTCATATGCAAGAAAGGGAAGGCAGACAGAGTGTGCCTGGCCTCTAGTGAGCTGTTTATCTCCATGGCGCCTCCAAATGAGGTCATCAAGCTGCGACCTGATGGACAGGCTAGACTCCACCCCTTCGCTCAAGTTGACGAGATGATGTCACCGCCACATGGGGAAATGCCATTATCCTTCCATCACATTTCCCACGATATTTTTGAAGGCCTCTTCGGGCCTCCATTCTCTCACCTGTAATTTGGGGCAAGCCCTGACAGGTCAGATGCGGGCGTGAAGAAGGGAAGGAGGGGCTGGTCGTTTGGGGCTGTACCGGGCGCCAGCCTGTCTGGCTGTGCCACTTACGACATGGGTGCCCTTAGGCAGATGTCTTAGCATCTCCCAAAGGGTGTCAGAAGACCACTGGCCTCAGGAATTGTGAGGACGACGTGGGTCAGTCAAGGAATGTGAATACTAAGTCCGTGTTGTCGGGGGCTTCGGGTGGGTTCCTGCTCACAGACACAGACAACCCCCCCCACCCCCCGCACGGAATGGAACCAACACCACGGGGCCTGGTCCCACGCACGCCATCTTCTCAGTTATGTTTGAGCCCCTCATTGCAGGCCCCTCATGAAGGGCCTTCCTCTCCTCCGCTGCCCCTCTACTTTACCAAGCATGACGTCCTTCCCCAGGGACCGGTCTCTCCTCGCCGACAGTCTGTCCAGACTCCATCCCATCAACATCAATGCCCTTGAACCAAAGGGCTGGCCAGGGCAGAGCAGTTCCTGAAGGGCCTGCTTGGTGGGTGGTCGGGCTGCCTGCGTCTGCCTTTTGGAAGCTTCCTGAGCCCCAGCCTCTGGTTGTTTGCAGACATTGATGAGTGCGTGACCGGCATCCACAACTGCTCGGTCAACGAGACCTGCTTCAACATCCAGGGCGGCTTCCGCTGCCTCTCCTTCACCTGCCCTGCCAACTACCGCCGCTCCACAGACACGTAAGTCCCTCGGTCTCAGGCTTGATGCTCTGTGGGGCCTTTCTGGGGGCCCAGCCCCGAGCCCCCTCTGAGGTCTGAGCAGTGGAAGATCTGTGCTTCTAGTCTCAGACCCCTCAGGCTAACGAGGTTGCGCCTCGGAATCAGGTCAGTGGGCTCACCCACAGGCAGCCCCCTTTCCTCCCCAGTGAGACAAGAGAGAGGTTGGAGTGGGGGCTATCTCCCTGGCTGAGCCCGCAGTGGTGGCACCCTCCCTGTTGGACAGCCATGTGCCTGTGGGCCCACGTGGCCTGCCAGGGCAGTACTCTCAAGAGACCCAGCCTGGCCACTTCCTCTCTCTCTCACCTCCTACTGTGTGGCTTGTGTCTCTGTATACCTATTCTCCCCAGGCCTTGGGGTGGCCTGTGGGGGTGCCTCGAGCCCCTTCCTCAGGGGAGCCTGCAGGCCTGGTCTTCACCATGGCACCCTGCCCCTAGATGACCCCAGCCAGCTCCAGGGGTGACCCGGGTCAGGAGTGTGGCTTGTGACCCCATTGGCCCAGCACGGAAAGTTCCCCCAGCAACTGAGAGGGAGCATGGAGCCAGGTGTCACGTGTCCAGGGTCTCCCGTGTGTGTCGTCTCTCAGACTCTCAGTGGCTCTGTTACCTGCTGAAGTCAGTGTCCGACCCTGACGGGGAGCCAGGCTGGCCCTGCCCGAGGTGTCCCTGCTCAGCCGAGCGGTGACTGCCCGGGCTTGGCCTGGCTTCCAGTGCTCAGATATCTCTGGTCTCCCCTGCAACCTGTGTCTTCTGTCCAACTCTAGGGGTGCTGGCTGCTGGCCTTCACCACCCCCTGGGCCTGCGGGTTCCTCCGGCAACATCTCTTTCTGGTTGAAAAGCCCCCCCCCCCCACACACACACACACGGCTTCCTTCCGGGCCTGGCTGTGCCCGGGTCTGCTGTAGGCAGCATACCAAGCAGCCCGTGGGCCACACAGTTCCCAGTGGGCAGTGATGGGGGTGCTCGGAGTCACTGAGAGGCCACGTGGCATTTGGTCACAGGCACTAGCTTGTCCACTCACTGACCTTTGGTGTCCCGAAGCCCTGGGTGCCTGGAGGATGAGTCATTGTGTCTGATTTGGAATTTAGATCCGCCCGGAGACCCACATAGGAGAGGGAAGCCCTGGTGCTGTGTCTGTACCCACCTCCTCCCAAGTCCGAGGTAGCAGAACCAACTCTACCCACACTGCCTCATGCCTCCTGGTGCTGTGGGGGCCTTCTCACACACACGCGTGTGTGTACACACACACACACACACACACACACTGCTGGGAAAGCATTTACTTGTTCCGGAGAGTTCACCAAGGGCCTACTGTGTGCATGCCCCCGTCCCTGGCTCGGAGCACAACAGGTAGTGACCCGGGAGTTAGTTCTAGAATGCTCAGCTGGGGGGCGCTGGAAGTGAGGTGTGGGGAGGGTGGAAGGACTGGCCTGGGGTGTGGGCCCAGGGTATTAGTGGAGAAGAAAAGGTCCCAGCAGTGAGGGGGGTGGAGCAGGCAGGAAGGGGGTGTGTGGACACAGTGGGGGGTGGGGGGGCAAACCTGAGCGTTGTATTTCTGTCCGGGAGGTGGCCCATAAGTGTCAGGTCTTGCGTGCCCCCGGTGCTCCAGTTTCATCAGCCTTCCCCCTTGGCCCATGTGAAGCGAGGATTCTGATAAGGGCAAGGTGGAAGTTGGGCACAGCCCCTGGTCCCAGCCGTGTCCCCTTGCCATCTGACGGTGTCTTTGTTCAGAGTAGCCCTGGTGGAAGCCCTTGAGCTGCTAACTGCAAGGTCAGCAGTGGGAAACTACCACCAGCTCATCGGGAGAAAGACGAGGCTTTCTACCCCACAGGAAACTCACAGGGGCAGTTCTACCCTGACCTAGAGGGTCGCTGGGAGTCACATGACCAGAAAGCAGTGGTTTGGGTTATGAACGGCTGCTCACAGGTGCCACCCAGTGGCCAGCGGTGAGCAGAGGCCGGGAAGTGGGCTGGAGCCAGAGAGGGGGTGAGGTTCTGACCAAGCACTGGGGCTTGCCCTGGTGTTCTGGAAAGGGAGGCTTCGGGGTGTCAGTCAGTCAGTCGGCGTCCCCTCGTGTTGTGTCACTGCTCAGTGTTTTCTTCCTGAGGGCCCTGGTTCCTGACCTGGGGGAGGCGGGGCCCTCCAAGCTCTCTGTGAAGTGATGATTCCTGTGGGGTGACCATGAAGGATAGGGCCCTCTCTGCTGTGTGTCCACGAAGCTCACCCCAGATCCAACAAGCCAGTCTTGGGCTGTGACGGGTCATGACTGGCGCCTGACCCCAGAGGCCGTGCTGGAACAATGATGCTTTTTGTAACGGCTCCCTCGTTCCCTGGGGCCGGGCCTTGGGTGGTGTCCTGGCCCCTCTGGGTCCCTTGCTACCAGATACACCTGGTTTGGAAAGTACTGAGGATTACAGGTTTCAGAGTCTCCTGCAGTGGGTCCCGATGCGTGGCGTCCCCATGTGGTGCATAATGGAACATAATGGTACATAAATCCACATGGGATTTCAGTGGCTGTGAGCTTTACAGAAGCCGGTGGCCAGGCCTTTCTTCCTAGTCTGTCTTAGTGTGTCAGCTCCACGGAGACCTGTTCAGCATCCGAGCCACGCACGAGCCTCCACTTTCAGACAGCTGGTGGCCGCGCACCATTTTATGCCTTCATCATTTTATTGGGGGCTCTTACAGCTCTTATCACAATCCATCCATCCATCCATCCATCCATCCATCCATCCATCCATCCATCCATCCATCCATCCATCGTGTCAAACATTTTCTTTCTACTTCAGCCCTGGGTATCAGTTCATTTTTTCCCCCTCCCTCACGAACCCTTGATAATTTATAAGTTTTTATTATTTTTTTCATGTCTTACACTGTCCCATGTCTCCCTTCACCCACTTTTCTGTTGCCCATCCCCCTGGGAGGGCGTTATAGATAGATCCTTGTGATTGGTTCCCCTTTCTCCCCCCACCTGGTAACACTACTCTCATGATCGGTCCTGAGGGGTTTATCTGTCCTGGATTCCCTGTGTTTCCAACTCTTATCTGTACCCCTGTACATGCTCTGGTATAGCTGGATTTGTAAGGTAGAGTTGGGATCGTGATAGTTGGTGGGGGTAAGCATTAAAGAACTAGAGGAAAGTTGTATGTTCATCGGTACTACACTGCACCCTGGCTGGCTCGTCTCTTCCTTGTGACGGAGGGCAAGCAGTCTTTTCATGGGACCACTGCTGGCCCCAAAGGCTATGTGACCCATCTTGCTGTGAGTTCTAACCCACAGAGAGCAGAGGAGTTGCCTTGTAATTTGTTTTCATTGTGATTTGGGTGAAGGACCTACAGGGAACACACTGGTCCTCCATCCAGTGGTTCCTTCCTTGGCTCCTATCTCTCCAGAAGGAGGTTGCCTGACCTTCCTTCCGTGGGACCATTGGGTGGGCTGGAACCGCCGGCCTTTATGGTAGTCGAGAGCAAACCATTTGTGCCATCGGGGGGCCTGGATGGAGGTGGTGCCTCTCTACTGGGAGAAACGGAGGTGCGGGGGCGAGGGGAGGATGAGGGGATATCACGCCCACGCACAGGGGTCTCGGGGTCCCTCTGGTAGCAGTGCTCTTGTTTCTTGACCCGCGCCGTGAGGCAGGGAGCCGTCTGAGGCTTGGCGTCCAGGCAGAGGAAGTGGGCCTGGGCCCCTCAGGCTGGTGGTCCCCAGGGGTTTGACTCAGCCGGCAGCATCCCAGTCAGCTGAGGGGGACTGCTCCAGGCTAGGAGTCGCTGACAAGTGACACGGAGGGGGACCAGCCAGCCCTCATGCACTACAGACGCCTCAGACCGGAGGTCTTGACATTTTTATGTGACATCCCTTGTCTTCTCTGAGGACCGTGGGGGGAGCCGACTGGGTGGGGGTTCCAGCTCAGTCCTACTCGCCACCACAAGGGGCGCCGTGAGCCGCGATCCACCGATGGCCCTGGTTTGATTTCGCCTCTGCTTTGTCCTCGGAGGGTCTTGGAGGAGAATGTGTTTTCCCGATTTGGGACGAGGTGTCCAAACCAGAAAGAGCTGTGTTTGGGAGGACAGCGCCCACCAGCTCTGTGGTTACTCAGGAGGTCACAGGACACGCTGGCTCAGGGGGCCCAGACAGGAAGGAGTTAGGGTCTCTGTTTCTTTCCTGCGCTCTCTGCCTCCCTCCTCCTCATCTTCATCCCCATCTCCTCCATCCTAGGCTTCCCTGGGTGAGCCTCTCCTAGGCCTGCAGCTTCTTCTTCTCCCCCCTGTCAGGGTCAGATGCGTCAGGCCCGGCCTCCCCCACGCAGCAAGCCTCCTAGGATCCGGACCACGCGCCTCCCTCCCACCCCCACAGGGGTCTCCTCAGCTGCCAGCGCCCACCGTGGGATGGACGCATCCTCTGGATCGGCAGAACCTTGACCATTTCCTCCCCTAGGGGGGATGACTTTTGGCCTGAGGGTGTGACGGAACGGGTGGACAGACAGGGTCGGGCCCTTGTTGTCCCCTTTGCTTTGGCCAGTCTCTGGGCCTGGTTTCCAGAATGACAAGAGCAATGGACTCAGAGACGCCCAACAGAGAGAAGTGCAGACGGCCGGTGTGGCCAAGACAGCAGGTGCGTCAGGTCGAGGACCCGGAAGGCCCGTGGTTGCTGGTCACTGGTTCTGTCTGTGACTCTGTGTTCATGGGACTTGGGGTGTCCTGATCGAGGGTGTGGAGCTGAGACATCAGGGCACGGCTATTGTTGAGTGTGTAGCCCTGGCTAACACCCGCCGTGTGCAGAACCCAGGGTGCATGCCCTCTGGAGCCTGGGTGACCAGGGTGCTGGTGCCCAGCCTGTGAACCAGATTGGACGAGACGACCCGTCCCCATCCTGACCGAGACGGACCAAGGGGTATGTGCTGTGCCCCTCTGTCAGGCAGCCGGTCACATGCAGTGGTTTAAGCTCCGGTGTTATCAATTCTGGAATGTTCTAATAAAGTGGGCGTGGAGCAGGTGACACTTGAAAAGCCACAACGGTCAAGGCCAGTGGCTTGGACACGCCCCCCCA
>NW_022103898.1:5039441-5046608 GCF_000313985.2 Echinops telfairi | reverse complement strand
CCCACCCCCACCCCTGTGAGCCTGTATGGCTTTACTGACCAGAGCAGCTGGCCCTGCGGTGAGCAGCCCGATGCCGAACCCATGGTGTCACTGGGCTCTTACAGAGAACGGCCTTGGAAGCCCCGTCGGGGGTCGGGGGGAGCAGTTCCCCTTTGTCACATGGGTCACTCTGAGTCAGCATTGACTTGGTGGTGCCCGGGCCCCCACGACAGGAGGGGATCCCGGAACTCGAGAGGCAGGGTGGCCGCTCATCTTGGGCCAGTGGTCTGCTAGGAGTCAGATGGCCCAGAGACCCCAGTCAGCCTCAGGGAGGCTTGGGGAGCTCCCGGGAGTGACCAGGGTCTGGTTCCTGGGGAGGGCGTGCCGCTCTGGCATGTGGCAGCCCTGGGAGTGGGGTGAGCAGTGCACACACCCCCGTGCTTTTCACGTTCTGCGCCGGCCGGGTTAAGGCTTCCATCGGTCGCCTCGAAAGCTATCCTTGGATGGGGTACAAACCTCAGGGGGGAAGTTGCAAAGCCCTCCCCGTGTGGAGAACTGGGGCGTGTGCTGTGCGCTTGAGCTTGTGTCTGTGTAGGATGAGGGTTAGTGTGTGAATGTAGCATGTATGGGGATGTAGGTGGGTGTGAGATGCGTGTGCATAGTGTGTGTGGTGTATGTGTGTGTATAGTATGATGAGGGCTTATGTGTGTGATGTTTGCTGTGTGAACGTAGTGTGTATGGGTGTGTGTGATATGTAGGTATAGTATGAGTGACGTAGTGGATTAAGCTTTGGGCTGTTAACCGTAACATCAGCAGTTCAAAACCATCAGCTGCTCCTTGGGAGAAAGATGAGGCTTTCTGTTCCCATTAAGAATGTGTTAATCTTGGTTGACCAGAGAGACAAATTCATGGACACTCATGTGTGTATAAGAAAGAGCTTAATATGAGTGTATATAAAAGAGCAAGTGAACATCGAGAAAACATCCCAGCCCAGTCCAGATCAAGTCCAGAAGTCCTATATTAGCCCATATGTCCAATACCAGTCTATAAATTTCTCTTCAGACTCACACAACACATGCAATGACGCAGAGTGCAGGAAGATCACAGGCAGATGGGTGCAAAGTCTTGTGGATCCAGTGGTGGTGGAAGCATCTCAGCACTGGCAGGGGTCTCTCCACATGGCTCCTCCAGCTCTAGGACCAGCTTCATTAACATAGCTCCATGTGGCTTGTCAGCAGGAACGTGTAGCAGAGAGTGAGCATGTGTCCGGCCTCCAGTGAGCTATTTATTCCTTCGTGCCTCCAAATGAGGTCATCAAGCTGTGACCTGATTGACAAACTAGACTCCACCCCTTCGCAAGTTGACTGGAGATGATGTAACTGCCGCCAAGAGTCACAGTCACAGAAACTCACAGGGGAAGTTCCACCCTGTCCTGTAGGGGTCACTGTGAGTCAGTCTATTCCATGGCCATGAGTTTAACTCTGACTTTGGAGCGTGAGTAATGTGTTCACATCAAGTATGTGGTATGTGCGTATGCAGTGTGTGGTGTGCATATGTGTAGTATATGATGTGTGTCGTAAATGTAGTGGTTCATGCGTGCGCAGTGTACGGTGCGCGTGCTATGTATATGTGGTGTGTGTAGTGTGTGTGTGAAATGTGTAGTGATGTGTATCTGGTGTGGAGTGTGTATATGTGATGTGTGTGGTATGCGTGTTTAGTGGGTGTGGTGTGTAGAGTGTGTATGTGTGATCTGTGTGTGCATATGTGGTATGTGTAGTGTGTACGCAGTTTGGTGTGTGTCAATGGGTGCTGTGTATAGTGTGTCTCTGTGTGTGTGATGGGTTTGTGGTGTGTGTGTTTATAAAGGCTTTAGGGCAGGCTGGCTCTGAAACCCAGTGGTGGCCACTGCCTTGTTCTCTCTAGGATGAGGCAAATGACCGAATCGAAGGAGACCCCAGACTTAGCAGCTGGTGCTAGAGCCCTGGAGAAACTCAGCCCCCTCTCCGAGCCCTCTCTGCATGTGGGGGCACACCTATTTGGCTGGGGCCAGGGTGGTTCTCAGGGCGTCTACTCTGGGGCCCTTCCCAGTGTGCTGGCCTGCACGGGCTCCCTCCCCGGGCCTTTTATCTGCGAGCTCAGAATGGCGAGTGCCTGGGTGAAGGAAACCACTTTTATTCTAAGTTCTGACACAGAGCCTGGAACTGCGCTGGCAAAGACCCCACCCCGGTGAATGCCAGGTGTAAAGGAAGTCCAGGAGACTCGGCACAAGGCAAGGGACCCGTGCCGAAAAGGACCTGTGATAATGTGACGAGGTCCGGCACAGAGGGCCCTCCAGGCAGCAGACCTGGTGGAGATGGTGAATGCTGGGGAGTGGGCTCCGCCAGCTCCTGGGAGGTGCCCCCCTGGCCTCTGCTTCCCAAGCCATCTTCAGCGTGTGAAGGGCCTGGGATTCAGGAAGCACAAGGCAGGACCTGTCCCCCCACCTGTCACAGGGATTTGGAACCTCCCACTATCTTATGACGGGTAGTCAGAACCATTTCTGTCTTGTCCCAGGCAGTTGGACCCTGCCAGTGTCTCATCACAGGAAGTCAGAACCTGTCTCCTATCTTATCACGGGGAATCGGAGCCCACCCCTGCCTCCTCACAGGAAGCCAGACCCTCTCCCTGTCTTGTCACACAGGAAGTTAGAGCTGCTTCCTGTTCTGTCACAGGACGTCCGAATCTGCTTCCACTTTGTCCCAGGAGGACAGTCGTGCCCTCCTCCCGACACAGGAAGGTGGAAGCTGTCCGTCTGCTGCCACAGGAAATGAGAACTGCTGGTCACCTGTCGTGTTCGTGTTGTTAGGAGCCCCCAGTCGGTTCTGACCCATAGCAACCCCACGCCCACCACAATGAAGCCCCTCCCCCAGTCCTGTGCCACCCTCACATTCCTTCCCGTGTCTGGGCCCATTGTTGCTGCCACCGCGTCCGTCCATCTCTCGAGGGCCGTCACTGCTGCCCTCCTCTAGGGTCTGGTCTCTCCTGATAGATGAAGGCTCCCCATACTTGACTCTCCCCTGTCACAGGGTCCTGGGATCCATCTCCTTGTACATGAAGTCACAATCTGTCTCCAGCCCGTCACGGGCAGTCAGCCTGTTTCCTTCTGGTCTCAGCAAGGGGGAACCGGTCTCTGTCTTGGCCCGGGAAGTGAAGGTCTGGCCATTCCTGTCCAAGGACAATGGTGCCTTGCTTACTCTGCTGTTGGAAGTTGGAATCTTTGTCCACCCCCGTCACAGGAAGTTACTGTCACAGTCACGCATGTAATAGCAGTGGTCACTGTCTCCATTCTAGGCCCTGTGGCCACAGAGGGGGAGCTGGCCCTGGATCCCGAGGTTTCGTGGCATTGTGGGAGCTGGGGGCAGGATCCACCCGACTGTCTGAACACAACTCTCTCTCTCCCTTACTCTGTGACCTCAGTAAGGACGCGCACCCTTTCTGGGCCTCAGCTTCCTCTTCTGAGAGAATGGGGGTCGGCACACCCTCGTAGCGGTTGTAAGGAGCCAAGCCCTCCACATCTGATAGCAGCCTGCTGGCTCGGGTGGAGAGAATCACTTTTCGGCTCATCTACCGAGACTCAGGCACTATCTATGACCCTGACCACCATCTGGCCAAGAGGCCAGGGCCCTGGACGACACTCAGAGGGCAGCAAATACCCAGAAGTCGTCCCAGGGTGGGGGCTCGGCCGGTGAGAGGGGGGACACAACCTTTGTCCCCCTCCCCCCAGCTTCCCCGAGGGTGTTGGAAGCGGGTCATCCCTGAGTCCAAAGCTGAGGTCCCACGGCACCTCCCCCAGGTGAGTGAGGGGTGCTCTTCTTGCTGGCCAGATGGCCTCAAGGGGCAGCTGGAGGCCTGTGCAGGCCCCCAAGCCCATCCCCCACCCCCACCCTGCTTCCCCCGCCTCGTTGCCCTCCCGCTTGCTGAATGCGCCCCTAACGCACCTCTTGTCTCTGCCCCCCTTTCTTGCAGCCGCTGTGAGCGCTTGCCTTGCCCTGAGACTCAAGAGTGCCCCAAGCTGCCTTTGAGAATAACCTACTACCACCTCTCTTTCCCCACCAACATCCAAGTGCCCGCCGTGGTCTTCCGCATGGGCCCCTCCAGCTCCGTCCCTGGGGACAGCATGCAGCTGGCCATCACCAGCGGCAACGAGGAGGGCTTTTTCACCACCCAGAAGGTGAACCACCACAGTGGCGTGGTGGCCCTCACCAAGCCGGTCCCCGAGCCCCGGGACTTGCTCCTGACCATCAAGATGGACCTGTCCCGCCACGGCACCGTCAGCTCCTTTGTGGCCAAGCTGTTCATCTTTGTCTCCGCTGAGCTCTGAGTGCTTGCTTCGGGCCGTGGCCCCTGGTCGCTTCCCCCACCCTCCACCTTGCCCCCCAACACTCTCCCTGGTTCTGAATAAAGTGTAGCAGGCCCCCCCACCCGCGTGCTTCACTGCCTGGCTTCGGTTCCGCGAGGGTGTGGGTTCATGCGAGTTTCTCGCTCAGAGACGAGCCAGCCCAGCCGGGTGCCACCGAGCACGCCCACGGGGTGGCCAGAGTGTGGTTCTCCTATAGGGACCCCTGCGCTCGCTCAGTGGACCTTGCCCTGGGCACTCCCTGGATTTGGGGTCAGAGCAGGCTGAGGCCCAGGGGGAGGTCCCTTCTGCGTGGGTCTCTGGGCCTGCTTTCCAGTTACTCTGCCTCACCACTTCCCTGTTGACCCCAGAGGACAGAGGCGGTGGCCACGCCCAGCCCCCCCCCTCCAACAAATGGGGGAACGGAGGCCCAGAGAAAGGAAAGGGCTGGTCCAAGGTCATTGGTCTCAAACCCAAGGTTTCTTCTGGCCCCTGCTTGGTGTCTGCCAATTTCTTGCCAGTTTGTTTCGAAGACACCCCCACAGTCAATTCTCATTCATGCCAACCTCATAGGTCAGAGTAGAACTGCCCACTCCTTGCCCCGACCCCCACCCCCCACCCCCAGGATCTCCAAGGCTGTAAATCTTTTCTGGAATGGAATATGTGACCATGCCAAAATGGCTGTGTCCTGGAATTCAGACTCTTGATAAAGAAGCTCAGGTCTGGTGGGAAAAAGACTGCCGATACATCGCAGCCTCTTAAACACAGTTCTAGCCCAAAGGAGGCTGGTGGTCTCCACGGGGGAGCTCGGCCCCAGGCCAGAGGAGGCCGGGCTAGCAGAGGAGTGAGGTGTCTGGGCACCCTGCATTGTCCCCCACTGCTTGCTTGGAGGGTGTCGCCAGAAGTGGTCTGCTCACAGTCACACGGCTGGCATCTGGCCCCCATTTGCTGACCAAGCACTGCTTAGACCTTGCTGTCGCAAGCCCGCCAGCATGGGCCTTCCCCACTGACACCGCCTCCCAGCATGCCATGTCCACCCCATCATTCCCTAGGGTCCTCACTCAGCTCAGTAGCGAGGGATCCTTTCCAAGCACGCTGCGGCACCTCCCTTCCTTCAGATCCAATGCAGACTCCCTCAGAACTCCTCAGAGTGCCTCCCAGGCCCAACTTGATGGAACTTGGCTGCCCCCGGCCCCTGTGCACCCCAACTTGGGAAGACCTCGGCTCCAGAAGGCTTCCCAGGCCCTCTGGGTGATTTGTGCTCTCTGACTCTTACCCTCTGTCTCTTTGAGGGCCTGCTGATCTGTGGCTCGCTGTTGTCTCCCTCCCCCATCCAGCAGGCCACAAGAAGGTGAGGTCTTGCTTGCTACGGGGGTCTCCAGCACACAGCAGGTGTTCCGTCGGTGTCTGGTGAGGAGATGGGGGGCCTTGACACCAACCCTGGCTGGTGTGCCAAGTGTGTTCTTAGCGCCGACGGCCTTTTCGAAGCAGAAATGTGAAGCGGGGCGGGGGCAGGACGCGGCTGTGCATCGAGGACCGCGTTCTAAAGGCCTTCTTGGAAAGGCACTTAATGGGGCGCTCTGCCCTGCCTTGTGGTGGGGAGAGGAGGTCCGTGGCTGGTGCCTATGGCCAGGCGACAGTTACCCTCCACGGAGCGCACACATGTCCTAGCCGGTCTCCTCCAGGCCTGTTCCCGGTGATCTCTGATTAGAATCAACTTCCAACTGCTCCTCTTCCAGGGCTGAAGCCAGTGGGTGGGTTACAGCCTCTCTGGAGCCCATACAGGGAGCCCTGCCACGAACAGGTGAAGGGCCCTCCTGAGCTGGCCTCTGCCAGCCTTTGCACGGACCCCTTCCGTGCCCCAGGTGCCCCAGGTTTCCAGCTCCGCTGCCTGTTGGAGTGGGAGGGGTTGGTCCCTGAGTGGGCTTCTGCCAGCTCCTGTTCTCCCTGGAGACTTACCTCCAAGGTCTGCGCCTCCGTGAGCCCGCCCTCCCCCCTGTCCACTCCAGCAGAGCATCCACCGTGTGGGCTTGTTGATGGGCAGGGACGGGGCGACCCAGTGGGAACATCCTGGCTTTCCCTCAGGGGGACGTGGGCCGACGTTGCTGGCCAATGTGTCAGTGGCAACTTCTGTGTTGCTGTGATGCCGAGCAGGTGTGAGCAAGCAGAGCTTCAGACTGAGATGGCCCAGAAAGAAAGACCTGGTCATCTCGGAAAACCAGCCCACAAGAGCCCGGTGACTGACAGTGGCCTGATGCCAACTGACCACGGGGCTGGCACAGGAGTGGGCAGGGTTTCCTTCTGTGGTCACGGGTTGCTGTGAGGTGGGGGTCAGACAAGATTGACTGGTCTTGTCCAGCAGTTCTCAACCTGTGGGTTGCAACCCCTTTGGGGGTCGAACAGCGCTTCCACAGGGGCCGCCCAATTCATAACAGTAGCAAAATGAAAATAATGTTCTGGTTGGAGGGGGTCACCACCACATGAGGAACTGTATTACAGGGTCTCGGCATTAGGAAGGTTGTGAACCACTGGTCTTATCGTTCTTGACAGCAGCTAATGACATTTAGGGTGGTCGCGTGTTTGGTGTCCCCGCTGGGTGGGGGATTTTTGAAGACAGGGTTTGTGTCTGGTGAACCTCGGCAACCTTGGCCACTTGAGGATCGGCCTGTGGGTGGAGTTCAGTGAACCTGTGAGGGAACCTGGGTGGATTGATGTGTGGATGGGAGAATGCTTGGGTAATGAGTGATGGAGGTTGAGTGGATGGATGGACAGGATGTGATGATGGCTGGTGAAGGAAGGAAGGATGGATGGAT
>NW_022103898.1:5036322-5038818 GCF_000313985.2 Echinops telfairi | reverse complement strand
GGAGCATTTCCAAGGCTTTGTAAATAGCATCTTTTCTCTGAGGTCAGCAGGTCATAGCAGGGATCCCAGCCCTGAGTTCAGTCCGTCATTTCTCTGGGTCAGATCCTTCGGACCAGAAGAAGCACTCTTTTCACTCATGCCTGTAGGCATTTTAAGCGGAGAAACAAACAAATAAACCGCCCAGGGTCCGTAGAGCCCATCTAGGAACCTCCCATGGCTTCCCAGAAGGCCCCTGGACAATATTCCTACCATGTACCTACTCAGCTCTGCCTCACCTTTTCTGGACATGTGGAAGTCCCCACCTCTTGGGTGGCCTCCATTCTAAGGCATCCCTGCGTGCGTGTTCCGGTGGGAACACGGGGGAGGATGGCGCTGAGGTGACCTGAATGTCCTCTGTCTGCCCAGCAGGCCTGGGAGGCTGCCCAGAGGGGCCCTCCATCTGGGGCTGAGAAAGAAGAACAGGAGTCCCGGGGTCCTGGCTCTCAGCGAGCTCGTTGATTCTGGCCGAGTCACGTTCCTTTCAGTGCCGCCCGGAGGGAGCCTCCTCCCTGGGAGATGACGGGAGAACACACACGAGCAGTGTCTTAGAAAACCAGACCCGCTGCCTTCGAGGCGAATCTGACTCACGGCGACCCTGAGGCAGGGTCGACCGGCCTCTGCGTTTCCGAGTCTCTCCTGCGGTCCTGTGAGTTGGTCGAGCCCTTCACTGGCCTGGGCGCCAGTGTTTACGTCCTTCTTGATTGACGGGGGAGGGAGGACCTCGAGGGAGGGAGAGCTTGCTACGCAGGGGCTGTGAGGGGGCTTCCAAAAGTTCGTGGAAAACTTCCGTTATCTTTCCGTTCCATTTGCCCACACACTTTTTGAAGTCTCTTGTCTAGACGGCTTTCCTCCTCTACGTCGCCGCCCTACAAACGGTTGCTTGCCATCAGGTTGACCCAACTCTGGGAGACCCCACCTGTGTAGAGTGGAACTGCACTACAGGGCGTCCGAGGCTGGGACCTTTCAGAAGCAGATCTCCAGGCCTGTCAGCCGAGGCACCTCTGCGTGGGTTTCAACTATGTTGTCTCCCAGTCAAGCACTGAACCATTGGTGACACCCAGGAGCATGGGCCAGGGGGGTTGGATGTGCCCAAGGTCATTGGTATATGGCGCTGCCATTACGCTGACTCCTAGCTAGGACTGTGCTCTTCTGGCTGTATCGTTCCGATGAATGATGAATCAAACTCCCCAGGGGAAAGGACAATCAACATCCTTATCATGATGATACTGATACTGATAGTAATAATAAATAGAGTGCTTACCAGGGGCCAGGGTGTGTTCCAAGCATTCACTCATTTCATCCTCCCAAACACCCTTGGGGCAAGTACTCTTATGATTCCCATTTCCTTACGACAGGGAGACACGGAGTGGTTAAGTGAGTCTCTCAAAGCTCCACAGCTGGTGTCTAGTGGGATTGGGATTCACACCTGGCTCGGGTCCTTGTGCTACCGTATCCCGCCACCTCAAATGCTGTCCAGAGAACGGCATTCCTGAGATCCGTTCCTGCCAGGCAGATTGGGACTCTTGCTTCATCTTAGCAATGACAGCCAGCCTCCCTTCTAGAACCCCCCAGTCCAATCGGGACATTTTACGAGCTGAAGAAGGAGGCAAGCTTGGTTAGTTTGTTTTTGTAAAGGCTGAGTGAATTAAGGGAACCAGTGCTCTGGAGATCGATGGCATACAACATTGGGCAAATCCGAGAGAAAAGACCTCTTCAAAATATTCAACGACAAAATTGCCACTTTGAGAACAACGTTGAGGAAGGGTGCCTGACCTAAAAGGCATGGTATTGTCAGTCCTCTCACACGTATGTGAAAGCTGGACACTGATTAAGGAAGACCGGGGAAGACTCGACACACGTGAATTATGGTGCTGGCTAAGAATGTCGACTGTACCTCGGACGACCAGAAGCAGGAGGAAAAACAACTCTCCTCGAAGAAGTATAGCTAGAAATATGCGTAGACATAAGGATGGTGGGACTTCCTCTTGCTTACTCTGATGGGGAAGGACCAGTCCCTGGAGAAGGACATCATGTTTGATAAAGTAGAGGGCCAGCGAAGAAGAGGAAGATCCCGTGAGATGGACGGGCACAGTGGGCACCAACGTGTCTGCTACACAGAGAGATGGACAGGGACACGCCACACGTCATTCTCTTATCCAGAGGGTTGCCAGATGTGTGAGCCAACTTGGTGGCATGTAGCAATAGGAACAACTTACAAAATGTCTAGCCCATGCTGAAGGTGGACTTTGGGGCCAGGGCGTGGTGCCCCAACAGACAGGACTGGAAAACACTCCTAAAGGCCAACAAACGATCCTTGAACTAACTACAAGCTTTTCTTTCTTGTGTTTTGATTTGTTCTTTGTCAGTGGTTTGTTGTTGTTGTTTTGTTGTATATTGTTGCTTGGTTTTGCTCTGTCTTGTTTTTGTGCATGTTATTATCTCCGCAGGTCTGTCTAA
>NW_022103898.1:5028109-5034954 GCF_000313985.2 Echinops telfairi | reverse complement strand
AAAAAAAAATAATAAAAATGTCTGGCCCAGAGTCTGGGAAGGTGCAGGCATAGCTTTTGAAACTTCTGGATCCTAGCCCTAGTACAATTAGATAAGAAAGTAGAAAATCCAAGGAAAGCATTTGGATCTAAATGAGATGGCAAGGTGTCTTCCTGAACTCCCAAATGCTATTTGGACTGGCTTTGGTGCAAGAGACAGCAGTAGGAAGCAATGGAGTGTCCAGTGGTCCCGGGATCAGAGAAAGTTAAAATAATCGATAGGAAATCATTGGAAAGCTCAGCGGACCAATCTGAGGATAGCAACTGAAACCGGGCGGCATTTGCTCACTCAGTGATCCGTGTGGAGCAGGAATACACTGTGGGGATTGAAGGGACTAGCAGACTAGCCTCCAGGAAATCCCGAAACCGCACCAGAGATCAGGACTTCACACTTGAGGTAGAGAGAGCTGGAACTGGGATAAAAAATGAGTAGAAATGAGACAACAGAGAAGATGGTAAAGGGGAAAAATATCAGAAAACCGGAGTTCTTGGATGGTGCAAACTATTAGCACACTCAACTGCTAACTGAAAGGTTGGGAGTTTGAATTTGCTCAGAGGCCGCTTGGAAGAAAGGCTGAGAAATCTACTTCCAAAAGGCCATCCATTGAACACCTGTGGAGCACAGCTCTGCTGTGACACACAGGTGTCGGGAGTCAGAACCCACTCAGCAGCGGTTCATCAGAAATACAGCTGCTCCAAAGAGTTTCTCTGTGAATCGGAAAAAACGACTGTGAACAACGCCCTTCTGAAGTTTCAGGGAAATCAATCTCATGGAAAAACGATCAACCGTCAAGTATCAAGGTGTGATGCCAGACAAATTATTATAAGAAAAAAATTAAGAAGCAGAATGGCATCCCTATGGGCAATAAAATGCATGCCTATAGACTAGGTCAACCGGCAACTTCTCTTTGAAAACAAACTAGAAGCATTACGAAAATGATCAAAACACGGGGGGAAATGCCAGTCAGGAGGAAAAAAGAAAAAGGCAGTGATGTGCTAGAATTCAGGAAATAACAATTCTAGAAATAGACCTTAAACTTGAAGGCACACAAAGTGAGTCAACACTCAACAAAAATAGAGCTTGAAAAGAAGAAACACTTTTTTTTTTTTAAAGAAGTTCATTCTTTTTTTTCGTGAGGCCCCGCTTTCACGGTCTGTATTCGTACTGAAAATCAAGATCAAGCGAGCTTTTGCCTTTCTGTCCTTAGAAGAAACGCTTTGTAAATGACAAGAGCGATGAGAAGACCTGAAGCGGAAACGACAGATATTGAAGGCAAAGACGACCCAACATGCATTTTGTAGAAACCACTGAAGAAGAAATCCACAAGGGAGAAAAACATATATTAAAAATGATAACCCAAGGAAACTTTCCAGAAATTAAAAAAAAAAAATTCCACATACCAGGTAAGAGCAAAGGATCCCTGGAGGTCCAGTGGTGAAGGCATTCAAAAGCTGACGGAAAGATCAGCCATTCCAGAGGATGGGGAGAAGACGGGCAGCCGGCTTGTGGAAAAGTTCGTAGCCTTGACAATCTGATGGGGCTCTTCTCCACTATCCTATAAAGCCATAGTGAGGGGCTGGTTAGTGTCCCCACTTGGCAGGGACCTCCTGAGGGGAGCCCAGTTCAGGGGAGGCCTTGACCTTGTCTACCTTCCCCCACAGGCTCCGCCAAGAGAAGACAGACACCGTCCGCTGTGTGAAGGCCTGCCTTCCCAACGACGTGACGTGCGTGCTGGACCCGGTGCACACCATCTCCCACACCGTCATCTCGCTGCCCACCTTCCGGGAGTTCACCCGCCCTGAAGGTGAGTCCTGTCTGGGGAGGGCGCCCTTCACCTGAGCTGGAGAGGCCATTAGAACTCGCTAGAGCTGGGCAGGGTGTGAGAGAGCCCTCACCCCGGCCCTCAGCCCTCTCCCTTGTCCCCAGACGGCAAAACGCCCCACCTGGCCCATTCCCCCCACTCTCCATTCTGGGTCTCTCCTCATGGTGGGGCCTTCAGCAGCGAAGGCTCTCGGCTTCCAGCCTGGTGACCCGCTTCCCGACGCTCCGCTCTGGAATCCCGGGGCCACGCCTGCCCGGCCGCGCTCAGCAAGGGCTGGTTCTGTCCTTAGGAGCAACAGTGGCTCCACAGACAGCTCAGCATTGGTCAAGCACGAGGAGTCGGGGGTGGGGGTGGGGGGGCTTCCCGGAGGAGGGGGCTTCCCGCTGGGACTGGTGGTCAGTGGCCACCAATCGTGGTTCTGTGTGGAACAGAGCAGGACTGGGAAGGCCTGGAGGTCACTGGAGGTTTTGGGGCCCAAGATGCTGGCAGGGGTCCCCAGTCAGGTCCTGGTCCTTACAGGTAACCATTGTATGTGGGTGGGGGGGGTGTTGAGGGGATACGGTTTGAGGACCTCATTGGATTTGACTTGGCTGAGTGGTAAGCATTTTAATGGCAATGGGCCTGCAGGACAAGCAAGCTCCTTAACTTGAGTCCCCAGGAGGAGGGGGTAGGTGGAGGGGACACTCCCCTGTCGTCAAGTCAATGGCGACTCACAGCGACCCCATAGGACAGGGTAGAACTGCCCCTGTGGGTTTCCAAGACTGGAACTCTTTACGGGAGCAGAAAGCCTCATCTTTCTTACTCAGAGCAGCTGGTGGTTTTGAACTGCTCACCTTGCAGTTGGCAGCCCAACAAGTAACCACTATGCCATCAGGGTGGAGATGTTTAATGAGCTGAGCTGCTCCCTAAGAGGTTGGAGCTTCATGACCACCCAGAGGCACCTTGGACAAGAGGACTGGTGACCTGATTCCCCCAAACTAGTCCTTGGAGTCTCCTGGATCACGGCTCTCCTGTTTCACACACGGGGACACTGTGAGTCCGTGTTGATGCTATGGCCACTGTGAGCTTGAAGCTGGGACTCTGACCCTGAGGCTCTGGGGAACATTGCTGGGGCCGGGGAGTGGGGGGAGGGGACAGCCGGTGAGGGTATTTGGAAATATCACCGTAGTCCCTGAAGGGCAGAAGGACAGGGGCAGGGAGCCTGTGAGGGGCTGGTTTGTGTCCCCACTTGGCAGGGACCTCCTGGTAGGTCTGGGTAGACCAGGCACCCCGAAGTCCGATGCATGGCCCAACTCCAGCCACCTAGCCTCTGGTGTACTGCCCACCTGCCAGGCCCATTGGGGTCAGTCGCTAGCACCCTGTCCATCAGGCACTGGCCATGCATCTAGGCACCCTCTTGAGGAAGGCATATGAGGACCTCATGTTGAAGCACTTGGACAAAGCCACACAGGATTATGGGAGAGCTCAGGCCAGACCGTAAGCCCCAGCGGAGAGGGCGTGGGGAGCGGCAGGAGAGACCGCCAAGGGGGTGGTTGCCAGGAAGGAGTGAGGGGCCCCGACTTCCAGCTCCCTTCCTCTTAGAAGAGGGTGCCCAGAATCTCCTCAGGCTGGGGTGAGAAGACACCCACCCTGGGGCTCTTGTTGTAGTTCGGTGCTGTGGGTGGTCTAGCCGCCGTGTACAACACTGCCCGGTCCTGCGCCATCTTCTCCGTGGTTCTGTCTGAGCTTGTTGGTGCCGCTGTGTCCGTCCATCTCATGGAGGGTCTTCCTCTTTGTCGCTGCCCCTCCACTCTACCTAGCACGATGTCCTTCTCCTGGGACTGGTCTCTCCTGACCGCATGTCCAGGGCATGTGACACGGTCTCACCACCCTCCCTCCTAAGGAGGATGTGGGCTGTACTTTTCCCAAAGCAGATGTGTTTGTAGTTCGTGGGACCTTCAGTATTCTTCTCCTGCACCGTCATTCAAAGGCGTCTGGTTTTAATTCGGTCTTCGTTATTCAGTGTTGCAACTTTCACATACATAGGAGGTGATGGAAAAAATCATGGCTCATTGATGAGGAAATTCAGGTGCAGAGGGAGGGTTCTCCCAAGGCCACCCAAGTGGTCTGGGGGCAGAGGGGTGGGGGGGAGTAATCAGGGCACCCAGCCATTCAGCGCACTGGGAAGACCTGTCAGATTCAGGTCACTGTGGGGCAGGAGAGGAGGCGTTTCCCTGAACGTCCCCTTACCCACGTCCCTCCCCATCTTCCTCCCTTCCCGGATATTCTAGATGACCTGGGTCCCTGTGTGCCAGCCCTGCTGAGAGTGAAGCTGGACCTCAGGAAGACCCCCCACCTACCCCTCTCAGCAGCCGTGGTGTCTCACTGGTGCTGCGGGCACAGGCCGGACGGCCCCTCGGGGGCCCATCCTCTGCTCCATGCTGGTGCCCTGGCTTCCAGTGCCCAGGGCTTATTCCAGGGTGCCCATCTGTACCAGCCTGTCCTGGCGAGTTGGGGACACCTAGCCCATGCTGTCCTGTATAGAGGGTGTCCTGAGGTGCCTGGGCCACACTGTGTGTTCACCTGGGTTCTGTGGAGAAACACACACACACACACACACACACACACACACACGCACACATATACACATATATAAACACACCAAATTCACTGCCATCAAGTCAGTCCTCCCTCATAACGACCTTCCAGCACAGGGTATAACTGCCCCTGTGATTTCCGAGACTGTAACTCTTTATGGAAGTATAAAGCCTCATCTTCCTCCAGTGGAGTGGCTAGTGGTTTAGAACTGCTTACCACCAGGGTGTGTGCTCTCTCTCTCTACACGTGTATATGTATGTATGTGTGTGTGTACCCATACACACATACATGTATATTTAATATAACCACATAGAGATATGCATATACATATGCATATATACTTATGTGTAGATATACACTTTATATATAGAGAGAGAGACAGAGAGATTTATATCAAGAAAATGGCTCACATACTTGCAAAAGTGAATAAGTCCAGTCCCTCTGGTTGAAGTCCATGGGTCAGATGTTAAGCTGGAAGCTTCTCCCAATTCAAGGAGCTGCTGGGCTGATGAACCAGTAAGCAGGAGGACCACAGGCTTGCATCCACCCAAGGTTAGCGGGCCAGGTTTGGGGCTGCAGAGTCCAGAGAATCCCAGGTTGGCAGGTCAGACGGCAGGTTGGGCCGATGGCAGACGGCTGATGGCTCCTGAGGTTGACAGGCAAGATGGCAGTCTCCAGTCTAAGAACAGGTGAACCCGATGCAGAATCCAGGTTCAGCAGAAAAAGCAAGCAAGCTCCCCACAGCATCCACTTAGACGGGAAGTGAGCTACACCCCTAGGAAGCTTCATCAGGGCTGTGACCTGAGCAAGGGGACTTGCATCCCAGCCTGATCTTAGAACTGCTCGGCTCTTCACTGCAAATGCCTCCGCGGAGTTGACTACATCGTATTAGGTCTTGTCACGGGGCATGACTGGCCTAGGCCTTCACGGCCACGCTGCCGAGCGAGAGGTGTGACACAAACCCAGCTATCGCGCTGTGCTTCTCCTTACAGAGATCGTCTTCCTCCGGGCCATCACGCCCGCGTACCCTGCCAACCAGGCTGACATCATCTTTGACATCACGGAGGGGAACCTGCGGGAATCCTTTGACATCATCAAGCGCTACATGGACGGCATGACTGTGGGTGAGTGACCGGAGAGGCCCAGCTTCACCTAGAAGCCCCTCTGTCTGACTGTTTGGGTCGCCCTTCCCATCCCCACCCTCAACCCTTCAGGGCCTAGGAGCCCAGAAGTGGTCGCCTGTTCAGGCCATGCCGTGGACTCTCCAGGGAACCCACTGAGCTTCGATCTCCACGCCTAAAAGAATGGGTGCATTAAATGCATTCTGCATCTCCCAACCATGAGTTTCAAATGCTATCACACGCAGAAAGCACCCCCACCCCAGGGCCTGGTGGTGCCGAGTCTGTCCCAACTCACAGCAGCCTGTGAAACACTGCGCGGCCGGGCCCCAGCCTCATCCTCACAATTGTCCCTCTGTGAGCGTCCATTGATGCAGCCACCGTGTCAGTCCATCATGCCCAGGGCCTTCCTGTCTTCCACTGCCCTGAGCCTTTCCCAAGCACGGTGTCCTTCTCCAGGGACTGGCCTCTCTGCTAACATGTCCAAAGTCTGGGAGACGAAGTCTCGCTGTCCTTGCCTGGAAGGGGCACGCTGGCCGTACTTATTCCGAGACAGGTTTGATTGTTCTTCAGGCCATCCGGGGTGCTTTCAATATTCTTTGCCAGCACCGTAACCCACGTGCACGGATTCTTCCATGGTCTTATTCAAAGTCCGACTTTCCCATGCCTATGAAGTGATTGACAATACCTTGGCCTGGGCCAGGCATACCTCAGTCAGGGAGCCTAAGTCCGCCGGTCTTATTTCTCCTGGAGCCCAAGGCTTGGCCTTGGAGCTAGCTTGGCTCGCCATGTGCCTTGTCATCCCCGCCCTTCCAGGTCCCCCACGTCCCTCACGCTGACTGCCCCTCGGAGCGTAGAGCCCGCTGCCCTTCTCTCCCAGAGATGAGGTGCTGGACACACAGGAGAGTTGAGGCACAAGATGGGCAGGGGCACTTCCTGGAGTCGCGGTACCTAGGCAGAGGAGTGGGGGACAAGGAACCAGGCAGAGGGGCTCCGAGGACAGAGAAGCTAGCGAGTGGGGGGGCGGGGAGGGGGGCGCTATACTAGTTCCATCCAGCTGGGGGTGGGGTGGGTGGTGGGTGGCAGGAGAGATGGAGGCTGGATATGCCCTATGATCGCTCTCATTGTCATGTCCTGAAGAGTCACTTTTTAAGACTTTTTAAAATTTGTGGGGCCTGACTAAAGAGTTCTACCTACCATTTGGGCCTTCGATTTAGACGCCAAGTGTTTTTTCAGGGGCTGAGCAGACTAGGGCTAGCTCCTGCCCTCCCCAGGGCCTCAGTTTCTCC
>NW_022103898.1:5013980-5026522 GCF_000313985.2 Echinops telfairi | reverse complement strand
AGTCTTGTTTCAGCCTTCCTTTCAAGGCTGCCTCGCTCTCCTTCCAGGCAGACCTATTTGTTCTGCGGGCAGCCTGTGGTACATTCAGTACTCTTCACCAGCCCCATAAGGCGAAAGCTCTGATTCGGCATCAGTTATCCTTATGGACGTCCCGTGTTTGCCTCCATGGGAGGCGATGGGAAATGCCACGGCGTGCAAGGGTCAGACGCACCATAGCCCTCAAGGTCCCATCTTTTCAGGAGGCCATTTGCAGCAGACTTGTTCCCACAATGCAGTGCGCCACTTGGTTTCTTGGCTGCTGTGTCCGTGGGCAATGAGGTTGGGTCCCAGGACCACGGAAGCCTCGACCACGCCCATCTTTGTCTCCATTTCTTCACGATGCTGCGTCTGGATCCAGCCGTGAGGATGTCGGTTGGCTTTGTGTTGAGGTGTCATCCACCGTGGGAGCTAAAGTTTGGGGTCTTCCTTCTATGTTTGTCCAGGCTTCTGAGCTCTGGCAGGTGAGGCGGAGTTGCCTCCACCTGGAGCCTTCCTCCAGGGTCTGACATCACGATCGCCTCCATGCTGTCCAACCTCTCGGACTATTGGCTCAGATTGGCTGAGGATACAGGCGTGCCACACCCTGGCCCTGGTTTGGAAGCAGCTCATTTTGTTGTACTTGGCCTAAATGTGTTTTGCAGGTGGTCCGGCTTTTCTTTTTTTTTTTGCGAATGGAAGGTTCCTGGCAACTGTGGGTCGAGAGAGTGTGTGGACACCACTGTTCCAGCAGCGGGTGTTCACTTCATTCTTTGGGTTGCGTTTGGGTCATTCTTACAACGGTTCACGCTTTATAACAACGTTATTGCACGCCCAACAGATTCCAGGGCAGTGTAAATGTGACTTGTATCAAAGCAAAAAACAGGATCTATCGAACCAATGCCGACTCAGAGTGACCCTCCAGGACAGGGTAGGACTGCCCAGAATAGAAAGCCAAATCTTTCTTCCAAGGAGTGGCTGGTGGTTTTGAACTGCTGACCTTAAGGGTAGCTGCCCACAGTGTAGCAAGTATCCCACACGGGGAAACCAGAGTTCGAGTGACTTGCCTCATTGTGGTGTTCACTTTACTACAGTGTCCTGGGTCTGAGCCTGGAATGCCTCCGAGATGTGCCAGGATCCCCTTCTTGTGTTTAAACGACTGCCTCTTGGTTTGGGTACAGGTTTGACCTGCGCACAGGGAAGTGTTCTGGAATTCCCATTGAGTTAGTTAATTGTGGCAACCTGACCGATAATCACATGTGGGGCTAATTGAAAGGCGGAGGGATAAATGGGTGGTGAGCCTCGCCTTTCTAGTTCTCGGGTCTCTTGCTTTGTGATGGTGGCACCAGGGTGCAGCTGCCTTAGCAGTTCCCTGCTTCAGCTGCAAGATTGACTTCTTACAAGACATCCCCAAGGAGAAGCCACATGGACCTATCCCGATGCAGCCCTGGGTGCTGGAGCAGCCGTGTGGAGACCCTTGTTAGTGCTGAGATGCTTGTTCGTTCACTGACTCAGCTTTCCTCCTGCAGTCGGCATCATTGCCTCTGTTTTGTGAGGTGGAGGACTTTGTGGACTGGTGTTGGGTTGATGGGTTAATGTTGGACTTGTGGGCTTGGGCAGTATTGGGTTGGGATGTTTTCATGATGCACACTCTCTTTACATAAAACTCTCTTATACATGAGTTACTGTGGATTTGTTTCTCTAAAGTACCTAGACTAATACACCATTCTTCTCAAGGTGACCCACAGTCTGCTATGATCCACACAGCCAACAGCTTTGCGTAGTCGATAAGCACACAGGTGAACATCTTTCTGGTAGTCTCTGCTTCCAGCCAGGATCTATCTGACATGGGTAATGATAGCCCTCGTTCCACATGCCCTTCTGAATCCAGCTTCAATTTCTGGCGTTTCCCAAGCCTTGTACTGCTGCAACCGTTTCCTAATTATCTTCAGCATAATTATGCATAATGACATAATTGCATATGATAGTCATGATATTGTTTAGTAATTTCCACATTCCATTGGATCGCCTTTCCTCAGAATGGGCACGCATGTGGATCTCTGCCAGTGGGTGGGCCAGGTAGCTGTCTTCCAAAGGCACGGACCAGTGAGTGTTTGCAGCATTGCATCCGTTTGCTGACACATCTCAACTGGTTTTCTATCGATTCCAGGGGCCTTGTTTCTCACTAATGCATTCAGGGCAACTTAGACTTCTTCCTTCGATACCTTTGGTTCTTGATCATATCCTGCCTCCTGAAATGATTGAATGCCAATGGAGTCTTTTTGGCACAGTGACTCAGCAGATTCCTTCCGTCTTCTTTAGATACTTCCTGTGTTGTTCAATAGCTTACCCATAGACTCCTTCAACATTGCAACTCAAGGCTTGATTTTTTTCCCCCCATTCATTTCTTTCTGCTTGACAAATACCAAGTGGGAGTCCAGAGAGGTGAGAGAGCTGGTTGGTTGGCTAATCCTTTTGTTTTTCTAACTCCAGGTTTTTGCACATTTCATTAAAAACTCTCTTCTGTCTTCTTGAGCCATGCTCTGGACTCTTTGGTGTGGTTCTTTGACTTCATCATTTCTTCCCTTGCCTTCAGCTACTGTGCAGTCAAGAGTAAGTTTCAGAGACTCTGCTGATATCCACTTTGGTCCTGTTTGCCCTTCTGTCTTTTTAATGATGACTTGTGATAATTAGGTAACTAATGGTCGCTGGTTAGCCTTGGCTGGGATTCCAAGAGCTCACAGTTGAGTTGTCACCGGCCTTCAGACTTGTTGCCGGCCTTCATTTGCTGCCCACTCAGGGCCTCAGTTTCCTGAGTGGCTGTAAAGTGGGAGGTTTGGATGACACGAACCTTAAGGGAACTTCAGTGTCCTGTGGAGCAGACAGACAGGAGGGAGGAGGATCCTGGGCTTGCTGCCCACTGGGTGAGGGAGAGGGAAGCCACCTCCTGTACCCTGCGGTGGGTGTAGATTCTGCAGGTGTGAGCCACTGAGGGGCCTGCCCTTTGGGGGCTCCTGGTGTCTGTGTATGCAGTCCTACAACCTTTGCACTGACTCACACGTTTTCTCACTCACCATCTGTGGCAGGCCCTGGGAGATGGCATTGTCAGCGCCAAGATGAACAGGAGCAGCCCTTGCCCCGGGGCTTTGCTCTGGGGGAGGGGAGACGCCCTGACAAAGAGCACTCTAATGCTATGCGGCATCAAAGGCCAGTGGCCAGCCTGCACAGGGGGCTCCTGGGGGCCAGGCTCCCCACTAAACCCTTCCCTGGGTGACCCCGCCGCCGCCCGCAGGCCAAATGCAGAGTTGTGGCCACAGCGTGTCTCACAGGCTGTGTCCACTCCAAACAGAGGCAGCTGGGAGTGCCTCTCTCTCAGCTTCCCATCCACTGGGGCAGAAAATCCTGGCGCGGCTGAGCTGGGACGCTCCTCAGACTTTGTCTCTGCCAGACCCTTCTTGGGAGGGGGTTGGGGGGGAGCTTGGGCCAGAGGGGCAGGGGCTGAGCCAGCAGACTGGAGCCCTCGGGTGTGAGGGGAGAGAGGGCTCCCAGGCATGGAATGGGGGTGTGGGCTTTAGGCAGGGCTCCCCAGGAAGATAGGGAGTACAGCCATAGGCAAGGAGCACCCTGGGAATATAGGGGTGTGGTTGCGGAGTCCTCCCCAGGAAGGGTGAGGATGCAGCTGCAGGGGCTCCCTAGAAATAGAGTAGGGATGCAGCTGTGGGGAGCTCCCCAGGAGTAGACTGGGGGTACAGGTTCAGAAAGCTCCCTGGAGAATGGGTATGGGCATGACTGTAGGTAGGGGCTCCCCAGGAATAGAGTGGGGGTACTGCTTAAGCAAAGGATTCCCTGGGGATGGAGTTGGGGTGAAGCTGCAGAGCGTGAGCTTCTTGGGGGGGGGGGCAGCAGCAGCTAGGGGTCCTTGGTCATGCATGACTTGCATGCGTGGTCTTCGAAAGTCCACCTGGCCCAGGACATGCCCTGGCTGCTGCTGGGCCCTGCCACCCACCAGGTGGGACCTGGACTTCTTCTGCTTCTCGGGCAGCTTGGGGGTACCCAGTCTGGAGAGCTTCTGGGTGGGGCTGGGAGACCCTGGCGGAGTGCAGGCCAGGCTTCTGCCCCGCCCCCCTCATCTCTGTTGCTGCTGGTGCTGGGTGCTCTTGAGTGGACGCTGGCTCACGGCAGCCTTCTGCGACAGAGTGCTACTGTCCCCACGAGGGTTTCCCGCTGAATTCCCAACCGGAGCCAAGCCTCAGGCCTCTTCGTCCTCAGAGTCTCTCTAAACCAACTCACCGCCATGGTGTCAATATGGACTCCCAGAGACCCGACAGGACAGGGCAGCACTGCCTCTGTGGGTTTCTGAGGCTGTGACCCTTGACGGGCAGCAATTGGTGGTTTCGAGCTGCTGGCTTTGCAGTTGGCAGCCCAACGTGCAACCACTAGGCCACCAGGGCTCCTCAGGGCTGCTGGGTGGGTGGATATAAATCACCAGCCATTCAGTTAGCAGCTGAGAGCTTAATCTCCACTGCAATAGGTACGCAGAACTCAGACAGCATTCGGAGGGGAGGGTTTACTCAAACGTTAGCAAGCTGTACTACCAGGGAGAAATGCTCAGGGGAGTTGTTCTTCAGAAACAGTCACAAGGTGCGCTCAGGTCTGCTCATGATGCCCAAAGGGCCTACCACTCCCTGGTCAGCTGCAGCCCCAAGGTCCTCAGCTCCACTTCCAGGGCTCAGCAAGTCCAACTCCCCAATTAAGGGCCTAGAGACCCCCACTCTGCAAGCCAGCCTCCTGCACAAAAGCTCTCAGCTTGACTGGCTCCGTGGGTCAGGAAGGCCCTCACTCTGTGCCCTGCTCTGGCTCCTGGTCCTGCTGCCACCCCTCTGATGGTACAGCTGTCACCTGGATCCAGAGGGGTCACTGTGCAGGGATCTCGGGTCCAGAGGACACACTCCACTCCTGGCTCTTGCTGGACATGAGATCCCTCCCCCTGCTTCCCAGAGGGTTTGTTTTATACACAGCAGGATGGTGCTGCGGGGAATCCAGTTCACAGCTACTCCCAGGTGAATCCTATCAGTGTTCTCCCGAACCTTCTTCCCCAGACCCACGCAGGGAAAGGTTGGTTGGCTGGCGTTAGAGGCTTTGGCTGCAAGTTGTTGTTGCCAGGTGCCACCAGTCAGTTCCGGCCTATGCGACCGTATGTCCAACAGAACAAAACACCCCCGGTCCTGCGCCACCTTCACCACGGTTCCTATGGCTGAGTCCATGGTTGCAGCCGCTGTGTCCGTCCATCTCCTTGAGGGTCTTCCTCTTACTCACGGCCCCCCACTCGACCAGGCACAATGTCCTTCTCCAGGACTCGCCACGCCTGACAACATGGCCAAACTATGTCAGAGCCAGTCTTGCCATCCTTGCCTCTCAGGAGCATGGCACAGCTCTGGGGGTACTCCCTCCAAGACATCTGGTTTTCCTGCTAGCAGTCCGTGGTACTTTCAATGTCCTTGTCCAGCACCACAATTCACATGCACCGATGCTTCTTGGGTTGTCTTTCTTTACACTGGACAGAGAGGAAAGCCACACTGACTGAGTCACTGCCTCTGGCCCCGGTCAGACTCAGAGCGACAAACGAACAACCCCACTGCCATCCGGCCAATGCCCAGTCAGCAAAGAGCCACGATCCCTAGAGTTCCCAATGGCGGCCCATCCCTCTGTTCCAACACCAGGCCTTTCTTCCAAGGCCTCTCAGCGTGGACTAGGACCCCCAACCTTGTGGCTGTGGCCTGGTCTGTTAACCCAGGACTCTGACCAATGTCTAAAGAGCCCCAGTGACTCAGGCGGGGTCCCCAAGTGGCAGGCATGGTGTGTGCCTGACTGCCAACCTGAAGGTTAGTGGGTTGAGCCTGCTCAGAGGTTCTAGGGATGTGAACGCCGTGGAAGTCTGCTCCCGTCAAACTAAGCCAACAAAACCCAAACCTGCTGTTGCCAGCCCACTTGGAGCGGAACGCCGTGGAAGTCTGCTCCCGTCAAACTAAGCCAACAAAACCCAAACCTGCTGTTGCCAGCCCACTTGGAGCGGCCCTGGGGACGGAGTCTGTGCAGAAGCAGGCTCGGCCACAGCGTCTTCTTCACCGGCGGCTGGTGGGTTCAAGCTGCTGCCCCTTTGGCTGGCAGCAGGTCGCCTCGCCAAGGTGCCACCAGGACTCAGAACGGCGACAGCCACGAAGGCCGTGTGTGGGGTGCTGCTCTCCCCTGCATCCCGTGAGTCGGAACCAACCCTGCATCCCCGTGAGTCGGAACCAACCCGAGGAAACTAACAAACATGGATGACAACACTGGCAGTCTCTGGATGCTGAGGGCTGCAAGCCGCTCGGCCCCCTCCCTGCAGCTGGGTGGGGTGGGGGAGTTCCCACGCCACCTGTGCTATTGGGCAGCCTTGCGGAGCCTCAGGCTCCGTCTTGCCAAGATGACAGAAGAAGAGAATTCCCTCGGTCAGCAGAGAGCCGAGAGGGCCATGCTTGCCCTAATGTGTCCCTGAAAACCCGCCGCTGAGCCGGGATCAAGCTGTGGAGCCGCTCACCGCCCTCTGCCGCATTCCTGTTCCATCGGCTGTCAGGGAGGATGAAGACTGCATTTTGAGGCCTGCGCACCTCTCCTGCAGCGCCTGAGGGAGGCTGGGGCCCCTGCACAGGCCTGCTTCGCCAGGTTCAGCCCCGCCCTGCTGGCGGCCGCCCGTAGAAGGAAGGGGTCTGACGGAATCACTCCCTTGCAATGACTCCTGGGAAATGGGGACTCTGGGTCAGTGCGGTCTGTGTCACCAGTGTGTGGACCAGACCGAAACGCTACCAGGGGCCACCCCTGGCCCTTGCTGGCCCTCCCAGGTGCAGCGAACCCTTGCGCCTTGGGCCCCTACCACCTCCCAACTCACATCTGCTTCCAAAGACTCTAAATTCGCTGCCATTGAGTCGACGTCGACTCATAGCGGCCCTATAGGATGGGTAGAGCTGCCTCCGTGGGCTTCTGAGACCAAGCCTCTTGACAGGAGCAGAGAGCCTCATGTTTTTCTAGTGGGGCTGCTGGTGGCTTTGACCCGCTGACCTTGCACTTAGCAGCGCAACCTGCAACCACCACGTCACCAGGGCTCCTTCACCATTACTTGCTGTTGAAGAGCAGAGTCGATTTAGGTTTTCTGAAACATTCCCTGGAAAGGGCAATGCTCTCTCTCCTGACAGCCCAGTACTTGAAGCCGAGAGACGCGGCCTGAAAGGGAAGTGTTCAGAATCACTGCTCCGGAAGAGTCGAACTGCAGACCTGGTGGTGAGCACCCCAACATGAAGCCCAGGACACCACCAGGCACCCCTAGACATTGATCCCGTCCAACCTTAACTCCAGGCCACCGCTTCCGAGACAGAAGGAGAACTGAGGCGTCCCAGCTGTGGTGCTGGCGGGGGCCTGGAAGACCTGCCAGGAGAAAGAGCAGATCACCCTTAGTAGAAACCAAATGTCCTGGCCTCCTTAGAAGCCGGGAGGAAGAGACTCCGGATAGCAAAGCACATCCTGGTTGGTCAGCGAAGAGCAGGGAGACCCTCCACCCCACCTGAGATGCCTGTGGACACAACTGGACGCAAGGGTAGCATGATCAGTGGAGCAAAGGTTGAAGTTGTCAAGGATTTTGTCTTGTGTGGATCCACAGTCAATATTCAGGGAAGCAGCAGTCACGAGATCAAAAGATGGGTTGCATGAGCTCCATCTGCTGCACAAGACCTCTTTAGAGCCCCGAAAAGCAAGGCTGTTCCTTTGAGGACTAAGGGGCACCTGATGCAAGCCGTAGTGTTCGCCATTGCCGCATCGGCGTGTGAAAGTTGGACATTGCCTAAGGAAGACTGAACAAGAATCGATACACTGAGTGGTGCTACTGAAGGAGACTGTGGGAAGTACCACAGACTGCTAAGGGACAGACCAACCTGGCTTGGAAGAAGTGTGGCCAGAGCGCTTCTTAGAGGCAAGGATGGCAAGACTTTACCTCACCTATTTTGGACATGGTGTCAGGAGAGACCAGTCCCTGGAGAAGGACACCATGCTTGGTAAAGTAGAGGGGCGGTGAAAAAGAGGAAGGTCCTTACGGAGATGGATTGGCACCTTGGCTGCCACAAAGGGCTCGGGCACAGGGACGATTGAGGATGCCCCAGAACCAGGCAGTGTCTTGTTCTGTTGTACATACGGTCACTGAGGGACAGAGCAGACTTGACGGCCCCTACCAACAGTAACAACACAGATCCATGGTTCAACAGACAGTGCAAGACGTCTCCTCTGTCCAGCTCGTATGTAATAGCCCCTGGAGCTGGGGCAAGCTTGATGACCACTGCTGACCTGTGGCTATCGGCCCAGCTTGGAACCCACTGCCTCACTGGGCTCCTGACGACAACGTCTTTTGCAGAGGGTTCTCCTGGTGTCCAGCCTTATGGTGAGAGATGCACATTGCCAGGGTCCTACCAATGCAGTGCCATGCAGAACTGGTCCCCTGCCCTAAAAAAAGTGCCCTGGGAGCCACCTGTCTGACCCTTCCCCCAGCCCCAAGCAATCACTGCTCTTCCCCAATCTCATCCCAAACACCAAACTCACTGCCATCGAGTTCGGTCAGACTCACAGTGACCCAGGTTTCTGAGACTGCAACTCTTTACGCGAGTAGAAAGCCTCTTCTTTCTCCCAAGGAGCAGCTGGTGGCTTTGAACTGCTGACCTGGTGGTTAGCAGCCCATCCCTACTGGGCCACCAGGGCTCCTCCTCGGTCTCCTAATTCCACCTTCCCCAGAATGTCCTGCCGTCGGAATCAGACAGTCTGCAGTCTTTTCAGACTGGCCTCTTGCGCGGAGCAGTATGCCTGGAAGGCTCCCCCCCTGCCTGCCCATACTGGGGGCTCCCAGGAGAACGAACAAATCCATCTTGAAGGAAAGGCAGCCAGGCTGAGCCTGAGGAGGAGGACGCAAGCCCTGGCCTCACCCACACAGGACGTCGTCTCCTTGGAGAACACGCACCATGCTTGGTGGAGGAGAGGGTCAACGCCTGGAGGGAAGACCCTCAACGAGATGGACTCAAGCATAAGAGAAGTGAGGCGGGCACAGGGCCACGCGGCCTTCCGTTCTGTCGTCCAGTCAGGACTTTCTGCCCCACGTGGCGGCGCCGGGCAGCAGCAGCATGTCATCGTAGCTCTCCTGCTCTTTGGTGTTGGGTTTCCCGTGAAAGGTCAGCGGTTCAAGCCCACCAGCTGCTCCTCAGCAGAAAGGCGTGCCCGTCCACCCCCACAGAGGTGCCAGCCTTGGACACCCTCTGGTCATCATCTGGCCAGAATGAGTCAGAATCGTCTTGAAGACAGTGCACTTTGCTTTCGTCTTTAAGGGAGCAGGCTGCTCCCTCGCTCTCTCCAGGAGCCTGTAGGTGGATTTGAACTGCCAGTGTGTTGGCAGCCAGTGCTTAACCCGTGGGCTGCCAGGGCTTCTCTGGGGAGAGAAAAACATCTGTCCACATTGCAGGTTGGCTTTGCCTCTCCCAAGCAAGGCAGGTGGTGTGGCACTGTGCTCCGGAGATGGCCAGCCTGGGCCTCCGGGTAGCAGATGGTGTGTGACTTTCACAGGTGCTGAAACATCACTCCTGTGGAGTGGGAACTCGGGGTCGGGTGGGGGGCTCAAGGCCCCCACAAACAGCAAGTATAGAGCAATTCCCTGCATCTCCGGGCTGACGAGATGTGGACGCTTCCGCTGTGTGGGCTCCGTGGGCACAACGTCTTCCTGAGCGATTGAATTGTGGCCCCCGCAGGAAAGGCAGGTCAGTAGAATGGTTGGTAGAATGTTCTGGAACTGCGTTTTGGAAAGCTTCCCTTTTGGGCTGGGCATCGGGTCTAAGTGTTGGGCTGCCTGCTAAAAGGTCAAAAGGTTGGTGGTCCGGGAGAAAGCTGAGGCTGTCTGTCCCCACCAACAGTGACCGCCCAGAGCCCCTGGAGAGCAGTTCCCCTCTGCCTGTGGGGTCGCTCGGAATGGGCTGGGGGGCAGTGGTGGTGGGGAGGGCCGTTGGGGGGAGAGGAGATAGGGTTCTCTTGGCTTTCCTGTGTCCCACTGAGAAAATCAGCCGCTCAGCTGAGATGGGGTGGCACTCCTGCTCTGGTGTGACCACACTAGTGCCCCCTGGTCCTTTGCCCTCCTGGCCATATTGGGTTTTTCACTTGTGCAGAGCGGGTAGAGGGCCTCTGCTTTTACAGGGCAGCTCAGCCTTAGGGGCTCAGGGGCCTGCCTGCGGGCCTCCTGAGACCTCCACGGAGCCCTGGTGCCGAAGTGGTCACTCGGGCTGCTAACCGCAAGGTTGGAGGTTCGAAACCACTGGCCACTCCCGAAGTGAGAAACAGGGCTTTTCTACTCCTGTCAAGAACGACAATCTCAGAAACCCACGGGGGCAGTTCTGCCCTGTCCTACAGAGTCGCTGTGACTCGGAATGAACCCGCTGGCGGTGAGCTTTTCTGAGTTTGAAAAGACCTCAGCCAGTGTCCTGTCCCCTCTGTTCTCAGATAAGAGTGCCTGTACAAGGGCTGAGTGTCTTGGAGGAAGCTCGGATCTGGCTTGTGTTGGTGGTGGAGGGAGGCTCTCAGGGGTCACCGCATTGGCTCCAGCTCCTACACGGACAGCGGAGGAAGCCCTGCCCGGCGGGCATGGCGGGCATCATCTTCATGATGGTGGTGTGCACCTGTGGGTTGCAGTGCCCACTCTGGGTGTTGGGGGCCTTCCAAACCGGGGTCTCACCTGCCAGCCCTGCAGCAGATAGTGTGCTCTGGTGAGACACAGGGTTTGTATGGGCTCGTTTTCAGAAATCAACCACCAGGTCTCTCTTCCTACTGTCTTCGTCTAAAATCTCCAGGCAAATGGGTCTACCTGGGGCTCTGCTGGTATCTTAAGTGTTAACAGCGGTGCAGCACACAGAAGAACCCGAGTCAGGCAAGCTGATAGATGGGGGTGGACATTGGTTTCACCAGGTGCCATGGAGTTGGTTCTGACCCACAGCGACCCCACGTACAACAGAACAAAACACCGCGCCGTCCCCGCAATGGGTCCTGTGTCTCAGCCCATGGTGGAAGCCGCTGGGTCCATCCATCTCGTCAAGGGTCTTCCTCTTTTTGGGCGCCCCTCCACTTTACCACGCACGATGCTGGTCTCTGCTGACACCGTGTCCAAAGTACGTGAGACGAAGTCTCGCCGTCCTCGCCGCCAAGGAGCGCTCTGGCCACACTTCTTCCGAGACAGGCTGGCTCATTTTTCTGGCTGTCCACAGTACATTCAATCTTCTTTGCGCTTAGATGCAAGTACTTGTCTCAGGGTGGATGGCTCTGTGTTCTCTGCAAACACCCCTCCCCCCCATCCTGCCCTGAATGTCCTGGGCAAGGAGCTGGTGGTGGCCACGCTGGCCCCCTGCCTGCTGTGCTCCGGGAGGAAGGCAGCCGAGGACCCAGCAGTGCTTAGTCAATGCACCCTCTCCTCCGGTGGCATTTCTTGAACACCTCGTATGTGCTTGGTGACAAGGACGCAGCCTGTGCTGTTGGGGGCTAGACAGCCCTGGGAGAGGCAGGACAGTAGAGGGAGAAGTGCAGCAGTCAGACCAGGTGGTAGGGGCAGGTGGCACCTGCTGCCCCTCCAGGTGAACGATGGAAGGATGGTCCAGGCCCTCGGCCCCTGGGTTCTTCACCTGCGAGTGCCAACACGCTCTGGCTCAAACAGGCAGCTGCACCAGGGGCCACTGCCCTGGGGGCCGGAAGGGGCCTGGCCTCTGACAGCCCCATGGGCAGGAGCGGCTGCCCGGGTGGCGGCCGAAAGGGAGGGCTGCTCTGTCGGGCTGGCTGCCGCAGGTGGGTGCTGGGGGCGGGGTATGGCGTAGGAAGATGGCTGAAGAGCCAGGCAGAGACGTGTTTTAATTATAACCTGCAGATCTGGGGAGAAATCAGGTCCCACTCAGCCCTGTGGGCTTATTTCTGCAAAAGCTTTTGGGTCTCAATGCGTGCTGGTGCGCACGTGTGCGTGTGTGTCTATGGAGCTATGCATGTACAGGTGTGGGAGGGGGGTGTCTATGGAGGTGTTTGTGTGTGTGAAGTCATTTAAAATGTGTTCATTTTGAAAGAGCATTTTAGATTTCCTTATGAATGCATATGAATAGTACCCCGATGGCAAGTTTATGCATTCAATTTATTGGTGGCTGGGCTGCCCTTTTTAGGGAGAATTGTACATAGCTGGTCTCTGCTTGGTAGGCTCCTAGCTCCTAGCTGTGTGGCTTCAGGCAGGTCCCTTAACCTCTCTGAGCCTCAGCGTGCTTCTCAGTAAAACCACAGTCAGCAGATTCACCTTGCAAGGCTGTGAGGGCCGGGAGAATGTGGGTATGTGAACAAGTGACCCCACAGGTCAGTGTCAGGCTCTGTTCTCTGGGACTCCAATGACCTAGGGAGATTTAGTGGACCCGTCGCTCTGCCTGGGGTTAGGGGGTTGGGGTGGGATCTGGCCAGCC
>NW_022103898.1:4998848-5012595 GCF_000313985.2 Echinops telfairi | reverse complement strand
TCTCCTAGCAATGCATCCCAAATTGGGTGGGGGGTGGGTCTCAACCACAGAAATGATGGTCCCACAATTCTGGAGACCAGGAGTCCAGACTCAGGGTGTCAGGGAGACGGTCAGGGCATGGGGAGGGGGTTGTTCTCCGTCTGCTCTGGGGGACGATCACCCAGGATCGCACCTGGCATCCCTTGACTCGATGGCAGTGAGTTTGTTTGTTTTTCTGGTTTGTTGTTGTTGTTGTTGTTTTAATGTCCCATCAGTTGGGGTGTTTCAACAAGATGAAGAAGCTCTGGGAGCACTCACTCATCTATGCCAGGGGATTTGGAAGACAGCTACTAGGTCAACTGACAGGAAGAGATCCATATTGGTGCCCATTCCAAAGAAAGGTGGCCCAACAGAATGCTCAGATGATAGAACAGTATCACTGACATCACATGCAAGTACAATTTTGCTGAAGATCATCCAACAACAATGGTTGCAGCAGTATATTAACAAGGAGCTACCAGAGGTTTGGGTCAGATTGAGAAGCGGATGTGCAAGAAGGGATATCATTGCTGATGTCAGATAGATCTTGGCTGAAAACAGAGATTACCAGAAAGATGCTTCCTTGTGTTTTATTGACTGGGCCGAGTCAATCGACTGTGTGGGTCATAACAAGCTGTGGAGAGCCTTGGGGAGAATGGCATGTAGACTTTGGCTCTGGCTGCAGGGGGACGTGGGGTGCGCATAGCAGGCCTGAAGAGGAAGCCGTAGGCAGGTCCCTGGGAGCTGGGGCGGGAAGAGAGAGGTGAGGAGCAGGCAGGGAGCTGAGAGTTGGGTGGTGTGAAGGGTGCCGAAGATCCTGAACAAGGAGCCTGATACTACATGCACCCTCGAGGGCTGGCACACCGAGAGGCCGGGTTTGGGGGAGGAGGCTGGGTCTGTGTTTGGGGTCTCAGCTTGAATGGAGTGCTATCTGGGGTGCTGTGAGTGGGGTGATGTGGGTATGGGCCTGGGACTCAGGAAGGTGGGGAGCTGAGTCTCCCAGAAAGGAGGAAACTTCTCTGGAACCTTCCTGAACACTGACCAGGCCTGGGTGGGGAAGTGGCTGGGTTCAAGGTCCTGGTCTTGGGCAGCCCTGCTTCTACCTCGACCCAGCTGCCCCATCGCAGACAACTCCCAATGAGAACAGAACGCTGCTCCGAGGGTGGTCAGCGCTGAGGCGCCTCTGGTGGACTTGAACTTCCAACCTTGCAGGTAGCAGTCCAGCTTGTCCACCGCATGAATCCCCCCACCCCCCAGACCACCAATGACAAGGCCACCAGCTTGACAGGGGAGAGGATGCTAGAAGAGATGCCCGTGGGGACCTTCGCTGTGGAAATGCCAGCGACCACGACACAGAGGGGAGGCGCGGTCATCCCCGGAAAGGACGCTGCCCACAGCTGCCCCGCCCACAGTAGGCGGTGCGGGATGCGCCTGCGTGAGAGACGGACAGCGGGCGGTTTTGCTGAGACAAGTCGGGCAACATTTGGTATTTGAACTATGCTGCTCCACCAGCACCTGTTCTCACCTGAGTGTCTCTCGGACTGATGGAAAAGATGAGACCTCGGGAACGCAAGTCCGCCCTCTGCCAATTAGGGCAGAACCATTCGGAAAATTGCAAATGCCTCGCCGCCCGTCTGCCCTGGGTGTACGGCCAGGCTAAGGGCTGGAAGGGGGTCCTGTGGTGGCACAGACGGTGGAGTGCTTGCTGGACGACGAACTGCGAGGTCGGTAGTTTCAGCCTACCCCGGGGTGCCTCAGAAGAAAGGCCCGGCGATCCGCTGCTGCTGGTGCCGCTGTCCGAGGCTGTCCAAGTGGTCACAGTGACTCTACACACAGTGGGACAAAGCCTGGCCTGGTCATTTTCATGGTCAGTGGTGTGCGGGAGTCCGTTGTTGCAGCAGCCACCGTGCACACACCGAGTGTCTTCCAGGGAAGGACGGTTCCTTCTGTTGCCATGGCGCCCAGTTCAAAGGCCTCTCCCAGCAACTACCTGGGGGTGGGGTGGGCTGGGGCTCCGCCCCTAAGGCTGTATCAGGCAGCGTTCTGTTTCAGGAGCAGTTGGTTTCCATTGGGGACATTCTGGGAGGAGGTCACCAGGCTTGTCTTTGTCTGGAAGCTCTGCTGACTCCTGTCCACCACTAGTGGACCTGCCAGCGTTTGGAATCTCAGTGACTTTAGCATCCAGCATCACAGCAACATGTGGGCAGGTGGGGGTGGAGCTCATATCCTCCCCCGCTTCTCAAGGGTGGGTGTCTCTCCCCCCTGTGGAATGGAGGTGGCCTGGATGAAGCAATGGCACAGGGGGACCGGCCAGTCCCCACCCCTGCCCCTGTCTGGGGGGCTTCTTTCCTGGCCACCCCTCCTTGGACTCTGTATGCTCTCTCCTCTTCAAGTGGGGCTGGGCCTGCAGTGAAGAAGGGCTCCCATCAAGGTCAGCAGAGATCTGGGCCATGGCGTCTTCCTGGTTGGCCGCCACATTTGCAATAAGTAAGACCACTTGGCTCTCCTGAGCCCCCAGCGTCTCTGTTCCAGGGACTTAGCTGCACCTTCAGGTTTACCAATCACCGTTCTCCCTGCCCCCCACCTCGCCCCACCCCCCAGTGGCCACCCAGGGAAGCCAAGCGCTCCTTTTCTTCTGCCCCTTGGTCAACACCCCTGAGAACGCCATCAGCCTTGACCATGCCCATTCAGTCCCTGGATTTTCGTTTGGGGTCATAATGCCCAACGTTGTGAACTATGCACGGGAGAGCTGCGTGCTACATGTGGCGAGTGCACTGGACTGCTCACCGAAAGGCCAGAGGTTCAAGTCCCCTCTGATGTGCCAGAGAAGAAAAGGCCTGCAATCTGCTTTGGGGAAAAACGGCCCCTGAGCTGAGAACCGCACCAAGCACATCCTCCTCTCACACCCAATGAGGTGTGAGAGCCGACAGCGGCTGGCTCCTGTGGGTGAAATCTATGTCAAAGGGCTGGCCACTTGGTTTTAAATATATACATAGAAAAAGCCTAGACTCGTGTCCAAGGCGGTGAAATGTTGCCTGGTTTTACAACAGGCTTCCCGAACCCGCTGTTGACAACCCTGTGGAGCATGATTCTCCCGTGGCACGCAGGGTGTCACCACGAGTCAGCCGCAACTGTGGTGGCAATGGCCACGTTGGTTCGTTCACTCAACAACCATCTATGGAGTCTCTCCTAGGGGCCAGGCTCAGAGCAAGGACCGACTTTGTCCCGAGCATACAGAGCAGCCCACGAAGACCTGGCCACGGGCCTGATGTTGAAGCGGAGAGGCAAATGGTCACTAAGAAAGCTGGTGACTCCGGGTAGGCGCTGACGGCTCTGGACTCCTCTTTTGGTGGTGACGTGTGGCTGTTCCGTTGTAACAGTCTGCCCTTTGCCCTTCCAAACACCAGCCCTGGTCCCATCAGATCTCATCCCTTAAATCGTCCTTTTTTTTGGCCAGAGACTCTTCTACCCTCTGTCCGTGAGACTTGCAGGACGTGTGAGTTGAACCCTGAGCTTCAGCGAGGGAGGGTGACTTGTGCAAGGCCACACAGGCAGTCAGTGGCAGGGCCACAGAGGAAGCCAAGGCTCTGACTCCCGGTTCTCAGAAGAGCCTGAATTTCTCATGGTCAGAGTCCCTGCAGATGTGTGGCTTCCCCCACATCATTTGAAAGCACCGGTGGCCTATCACACTCAGCGGCAGGCAGCAGAAGCTGAGGGTAGCCCTGGAGCCCAGGAGTGCAGACTATGGCCCCTGTGAGGTGACAAAGCTCTCCAAGGCCCCGCTCCTGGATCCCCGAACGTCAGCTGCAACTTATAAAGTGGAGGCAAGACGTGAAGGTGAAGTGCCCGAGGGGTCTGCATTTTTCAAAGGGGGAAAAAAGGCTTAATTATATCTTTAAGAGGCACAGACACGTCGGCTGGAGACTACTAGCAGTGTCTGAGGCCCGGAGCAGGAATGCCTCGGACAAGGATTTGGAAGATTAATGCCGTTGAACTCAGCATCTTGGCCCTTAAAAAAAAATTTTTTTTTTAAACATTTTTCCTGGGGCTTCTGGCAAGGCAGAGCGGTAGACACTCCAGCAGGTCGGCCGGACGAGCACGCCAGGCAGGGTGGGGGCGCGTCTTGCTGCCCAAGCCTGCCAGGGCCCCTGTCTCTACAAGAAGACCGACAGAGTTACATAGCCTTTCTGCTGTGGCGCCTCCAGGACTCACCCCCCTTCCCTCGGCTTCCCTCCCTCCCTCACCCGTCTCACTCCTTTCTTCTTCCCCCTTCGTCCTACTCCATACACGGGCCCTGCCCAGCCCCGGGATATGGACAGGCGGAGCAGAGAGGAGCACAGTGCACAGGCTGCCCCTGACCAGGGGGGCTACTGACCTTGGCAGATGCAGTGTCACAGTGCTCAGGGCCGAGGTAGCAGGTGACATAAAGGACGGCCAGGGCGGCTCGTCCAAGATGAGATGAGCCCGGTGTCCAGCTTGCACAAGATGGCAAGTGGGGCCATTGGGTGGGTGGAACTTGGCCCCCAGGAGGCTTCCTACTGGCTATGATGTCACTTACGGGCGACAAATGTCCCCTACCCCTCCCTCCCTCTCTCCCTCCCTCCCCCTCCTCCCCCTCCCTCTCCCTATTCCCCATTCTTTCTTTTCTCCCTCCTTCCCTGTCCCTCCTCTTCTCCCTCTGTCCCTCACCCCTCCCTCCCATTTTTTAATGTAGCAGAGGTTTCTGGTAGCTCCAATAGGAGGCTGGTCTAGAATGGGCAGTGGGGAGGAAGCCAGGAGGCTGCTGGCCCAGCTTCCTGTTTTGGTGAGACTGGTGAGGTGTGGGGCCCTCCGGAGCAGCCCTTTACCTCCCCCTTCAACCTCATCTCCTGCCCATCTCGAGCCAAGCTCAACATTACTACCAGAACTCATCTGAAACTTCAGGCCTTTGGCTTTGCAACATGCCCTTCTTACTTCCTTGATCTCTACTCGTTTTTCAACCTCCACCCTACATGTTGGCTCCTCTGTAGAACCTTCCTTGTGCAGAGTAGCTTTTACTGGATGGATAGTTGGGAGAGCTGTGAGTGATGGTGGATGGACAGATGGATGGATGGATAGATGGATGGATGGATGACTAGAGAGGTGGCTGGAAGGATGAGTGGATGGACAGATGGATGAGTAAATGGATAAATGTGAGTGGATGGATAGATGGAGGAATGGCTCTGGGTAGATAACTAGATGGGTGGATGGATTATTGCACAGAAAGCTGTGAAGAAAGAGGTGTCTTGGGAGAAATGCTAGGTTCGGTCCAGCTGAAGGCAAGGGCGTGGAAGTTATGCTTGAACTAGCCTGAAAGGGGAGAACACAGGTCACCCCCATGGGAGCTCGGGGGAAGCATGGCCAGGCTGCAGGCTCAGGGGCAGGGGCATAGAATGGGTGTGGCCTGGGAGGGGTCCTGGTTTAAGTGTAGTTGTGGTGGCTGTCAGGTGTCATCGAGCTGGTCTGACCCAGAGCTGGGATGAGTTGGAGCGTCCGCCTGGAGTTGAGGTCCGAGGGGACAGCTTGAGAAGCTGATTTCGGGAAGGGGTGGGGGAGGACACGCACGCTTTGAGCATCTGCTGTAGGTGCCCCTGGGCCGCCGCCTTCTGTTCTCAGTGCCGGCATCTGCCCGGCCGTCCTCGTTAAATGCAGAGCTACTGAGAGAGCCCCAGGCCCAGTGTGGGCAGCATCAGCCATGCAGCCAGCGCAGCCCAGCCCCTGTCTCCCGTCCCCTCGTCACCAAAGTCCAGCCTTCTCTGTGAGTGTTTCTCTCCTTTGCCCACTTAGCTGTCTGCAGCCTGGCTCGTTAGCATGCAGGCCTCGTCTTTAGCCATAAAGAAACTGAACTTCCGGAAAGGCCTTCATAATGTATTGCGATGCCAACCATTTCCCGCACATTCAGGGCGTCCCTTGAAACTGTTTTAAGATGCACACTTTTCGACAGTTAATACGTGTTCTCATCGCCAGTCATCCTGGACCCCAGCCCGGCGTTACCTGGAAATCTTACCATACTAATACCGGAGCGCTTCTTCCTATGCTAGCTCCATCTGTGAAGGAGCCTAGGGGGCACAGTGGGTGACAGGTTGGGCTGCGAACCACAAAGTCAGCAGTTCGAACCGACCGGTCTTAAGAGAAAGACTTGGCTTTCTCCTCCTGTAAAGAGTTACAGTCTCAGAAACCCACAGGGGCAGTTCTGCTCTGTCCTATAGGGTCGCTGTGAGTCAGGACTGATTCAATGGCAGTGAGTTTTATCATTTCTGCCACTGCCTTCCCATCAGTATGTCGTATTGTGGTGGCTTGCGTGTTGCTGTGGTGCCGGAAGCTATGCTATCAGTGTTTCGGATACCACCATGCTCATCCATGGAAGTCAGGCTACATTGGAACTTACCGATGAAATGGTAAGGAAGAAATGCCAGGCGGTCCACTTCCCGAGATCAATGAAAAGTCAATGAACACCCTATGGATGACAACAGAACATTGCCTTCTTGTTCGTCCAGGTAGACTAGAGAAACAAATCCAGGGAGGCGCATATGTGTGTAAGAAAGAGTTTTTTATAAAAAAGCAATTGTATATTGAGAAAACATCCCAGCCCAGTCAGGATCAAGTCCGTAAGTCCGATATTAGCCCATATGCGCGATACCGAACTACAAATTCCTCTTCAGACTCACGAAACACATGCCATGAGGCTGAATGCAGGAAGACTACAGGCTAGTGGGTGGAAAGTCTTGCGGATCCAGCGGCGGTGTGAGCCTCTTAGCACTTGCAGGGGTCTCCACATGGCTCCTCCGCCTCCAGAGTTCTGGCTGCATCAGCATAGCGCTATCAGGCCGGTTGTCGTCCTCAATAATGTCTTGCAGGGAGTGAGCTCGTGTCTCCCCTCCAGCAAGCTATTTATCTCTTTAGCGCCTCCAAATGAGGTCATCAAGCTGTGACTTGATTGACAGGCTAAACTCCACCCCTTCACTCTTAAGAGCCTCACATGGACAAGATTATGGAACCACTACAACTTCTATGCTGCTGGACGACAATTCCCGTCATTTGGAAGACTCACAAAATACACAATAGCCACAGTAAGGAACCTGCGCCAACCAGCATCCTGAAGGTAGCTCAGGCCCAGGCAAGCAGGAATTCCCATAGGATTCGCCAGGATTGCAACTCAAAGCTTGACGGCGACTTCCGTTCTCTTTCAGCTTGAAAATGCACAGCATTTCTTCCCCTTTGGGTTTTCCAACTCCAGCTCTCTGCGCACCCCAATAGAGTGCTTGACTTGGCCTTCTCCAGCTGCCCTTTGAAATGGTTCGGTTCCGCTCTTCCTCCCATTTGCTTTAGCTACTCTGCGTTCAAGCGCAAGTTTCAGAGTCTCTCCTGGTCCCACTCTGGCCTTTTCTCTCTTTCCTGCCTTGTTAATGAGCTTCTGCTTTCTTCCTGGACAATGTTCTCGAGGTCGCCCCGCAGCTCATCTGGTCTCCTGTCGACAGTGCTCAGTGCGTCCACTCTGTCCTCCAGATGGTCTCCAGAGTCATCTGGGATGTAGTCAAGGTGGCGCTGAGCTCTTGTGGACTTTAAGGTGTTTTCCTGCTTCAACCTGAATTTGCCTGTGAACCTTTGATGATTTGTTCCATGGTTGGCCCCTGGCCTTGTTTGGGCTGCTGATACTGAGCTTTTCCATGGCCTCTTCCCACGGGCGTAGTCGATTTGATTTCTGTGTGTTCCATCTGGAGGAGTCCGCTTCTCCAATTGCTTTTTGTGTTGGTGGAAAAAAGCTATTTGCGATGAACCAGTCGTGGGTCTTGCAAAATCCTGTCATGTGCTCCCGCGCTTTATTCCCACCACCAAGGCCGTGTTTTCCAACGATTGATCTCTCCTCTGTGTTTCCAACGTTTACATTCCCGTCACCAGTAATTATCCATGCGTCCTGCTTCCATGTTGATCAGTTTCAGACGGAAGATGTTGGTAGGATTCTTCTTCACTGGTTTTAGGGGTTGATACATGAGCTTGACCATGAACGGGTCCGCCTCGGAGATGTAGAGACAGCATCCTTGCAAGAGAGCCCTTGAAATGTCCTTGTTGACAATGAATGTGACGCTATGCTTCATGAATGTGTCCTTCCCGGCACAGTAAACCATAGGTTTGTCTGTTTCAGGGTGTCCAGTGCCCGTCCATTTCAGCTCACCAATCTCCAGGCCGCCCATCGTTCTGTGTTCCATTTCATTTTTGATGACTTCCAATTGTTCCCTATTCATGCTTTGTACGCGCCACTTTCTGGTTACGAACGGACGTTTGCACCTGCTTCTCCTCACTTTGAGCCAGGCTGCCTCATCAGCAAAGGAAGGTCTCGGCGGATGGTTCGGCTTCGTCCATGTTGTCCATGGCCCTCGGAGGAGGAGGAGGAGGCAGCTCTTCCCCAGCCCTGTATTGAGTGCCTTCCTCCTCTTCCGGCATGACATGGGACAGTGTAGCACCACTATCCACAGCGTTTTCAAGGCTAATCCCTCAGAAATGAGCCATGTCTTTCTTCTCCCTCGTCTGTTCTTACCCCACTGGAACCCGCTCACCATGGGCAACTGCTGGGATTTGACTCATGAGTGACCGGATGGGGATACTTCCAGCAACACAGCAACACATTAGCCACCACAGTATGACGAGGTCCAGATAAGTAAAGACAGCGATGTGTGCACACATTTATATGTACGCATGTGCACACACGTGTTTTTGTTGTTGAGGGCTGTCTAGTCGATTCCGACTACCAGTCACCCCCGTGTGACTCGGTAAGGCTGTCCCATAGGGTTTCCTGGGCTGTGAGCTCCATAGGGGCAGACCATAAGCCTTTCCCCCACCAAACTACCCGGTAGGTTTGAACCACCAACCGTTTGGACAGCAGCCAAGCACTTAACCGCGGTGTGACCAAGGATGTCATTTAAAAAAAAACCTTTTAAGTCAACAGCTGATTGCCACCCGGGTTCTTAGCTATACAAGGGGACTTCAAGACGTGCATGGGCAAATGGAACAAAACAATCGTGGGTGTCTTTGCCACAGGTCTCACTCCGCTGGCCGCTCCTTGCTAGTCACATATTCTGTCATTGTGCGCTGGCCTGCGGCTCTGCTGTGAGGTGCCGCCGAGGCAGCACCAACCCAGAGCGAGGGACCCCAGGCACAGCAGAAAGACTCCCTGCCCTGGCCAGTGCCAGCCTCACAATCCGTTCCTGTGTTTGAGACCCTGGTCGCCGCCACTGGGTCAGTTCACCTCGTGGAAGGTCTTCCTTGACGCTGCCGACCCTCGGCTTTCTTTGCCAAGCATGATGTCCTTCTCCAGGGACAGGTCAGTCCTCATGTCCAAGGTACCCGAGACAAAGTCTCACCATCCTTGCATCTGAGGAACATTCTGACTGTACTTCTTCCAAGACTGATCTGCTTCTGCTTCTGGCAAGTCCACGGTGTAACTCCGTGTTCTTCACCAACCCCCTAATTCAAATGCATCCATTCGTCCTCTGGCTTTCTTGCTGTCCAGCTTCCATGTGCATATGAAGAGACTAGAAACACCACAGCTTGCGCTAGGTGGACCCGAGTCCCCGAGCGACATCTCTGCTCCTCATCACTTTAAGAAGAGGGCTGGTGCAGCCGAGTGACCCACTGCAGTGCATCTCTGGACTTCTTGCTTGCTGTTGCCGTGGACATTGATGGGGGAGTCAAGTAACTCACAAGCTGGACAACTTCACTCTTGCCTCCTTTTAGCATGACGCTGCTTGTTGGTCCAGTTGTAGGATTCGGGTCACCTCGATGTTGAAGTGTAAGCCGCACTGAAGGCTGTCGATTGTGCGCTTCTCCAGCAAAGGCTGCAGGACATCTACGCACTCCAGCCAGCTGAACTCACTGCCCCAGAGTCCATCCTGACTCCTAAGCAACCCCTTAGCACAGGGTAGAACTGTCCCTGCGGGTTTCTGAGACTGTCACTCTTCATGAGGGTAGAACGCTTCGCCTTTCTTCCGAGGAGCAGCTGGGGATTTTGAACTGCTGACCATGTGGCTAGCAGCCCAGCGCGTAACCGCTGTGCCCCCGGGGCTCCATTCCAGGTGGCTAAAGAGTCTCCTCCAATCCCGATGCTGCGTTCTTTGTGTGGTCTAGCTTCCGAGATGATTTGTTGGCACGAATAAGTGTGGTGACAAGGCACAACCCCGATGCACACCTTTTCTGATCCTGAGCCGTGCAGCTTCCACTGTTCTGTTCAAACAGCTGCCTCTTGGTCTGTGTACAGGTTCTGCGTGAGCACAGTCAAGCGGTCTGGATTTCCCTTTCTTCAAGCTGTTACCCATTATGTTGTTGGCATGCAGAGTTGAATGCCTCTGCATAGTCCCTAAAACCCAGGCCAGGATCTTTCTATACTCTCCGCTTTCAGCCAGGATCCATCTGATGTCAGCTCTCGTCCCACAGCCTCTACGGAATCCAGCTTGAATATCTGGCAATTCCCTGTTGATGCAGCTGGTTTTTCATTCTCTTTCGCATAATTACGCATAATATAATTGCATGTGATACTAATGGTATTGCCTGATAATTTTGCTAGACCTCCTTTCTTGGGAACAGTCGCACAGGTGGGGATCTCTTCCAGTCAGTTGGGCAGGTAGCTGTCTTCCAGATTCATTGGCACAGACAAGAAGTACTTCCTTGCAGAGCTGCATCTGTTGGTTGAAACGTCTCCATTGTTACTCTGTCAAGGCCTTCATTGTAGCTTGGGCTCCTTCCTGTCATACACCCGTTCTCCTTCACACGCGGACTCCTGTTTGTCAGCCAATTCCTTTTGTTACCATGACTCTGTATTCCTTCCATTTTCTTTTGATGCTTTGTGTGCTACGCAATATCTTAACCATAAACAAGAAACCCTACTGCTGTCGGGTCCATTCTAACTCAGAGCAGCCTCACATCGCGTTTCTGAGACTGTAAATCTTTATGAAAGCAGACAGCCTCGTCTTTCTCCTTGGAAGTGGCTGGTGGGTTTGAACTGCCCACCTTGTGCTTAGCAGCCCAACGCTCACCCAACAGCAGTATCAGAGCTTATCTCCTACCCATAGAATCCTTCAGTGTGGCAGTTCGAGGCTTGAATTGTTTCCTCAGTTCAGTCAGCTTAAGATGTGCCAAGCATGTTCTTCCCTCTGGGATTTCTAACTCCAGGTCTTCAACGTTCCATTATATGTGCATGTGGATCTTTGTGGTGTACCAGATGTGTCTGTGTATATAATGTGTGCACGTACAGTATACTTTATATGCATATATGGGTATACTTTTGGAGAAAGATGGGGCTTTCTACTCTCGGAGAGAGTCACAGTCTTGGAAACTCACAGGGGCAGTACTACCTGGTCCTATAGGGTCACTATGAGTTGGTATTAACTCAATGGCGGTGAGTGAGGGAGATGGATTCACTGTATGTGCCCGTGTGTGTACCTGTCTAGTACAATATATATGCACCTGGATGTGTGTATGCTATGTGTGTTTAATGTGTGTCCAGGTATATATGTATAGTGTATGATATGTGCTTGTGTATATGTACGTGTATAATATATACCATATGTGCACATATGTGTGTGTATACTCATTGTGCCCACGTGTAGTGGTTATGCGTTGGGCTGCTATCTGAAAGGTCTGCAGTTTCAAAACCACCGGCCACCCCACAGGAGAAAGATGGGGCTTTCTACTCCTGGGAAGAGTTACAGTCTGAGAAACCCTCAGGGCAGTTCTAGCCTGTCCTACAGGGTCACTGTGAGTCAAAATCTACTCAATGGCAGTGAATTTTAAATGTGTACCTGTATAGTGCAATATACACTATATCATCACTATACACTTGATTATATGTGCATGTGTATCTGCATAATGTGCTATGTGTGCACATGTATGTGTATCTGTCTAGGACACTATATATGCACAAGCCTGTGTGTACTATATGTGCCCATGTATGTATGTGTGCACCATATTCTGTATGCGCTCATGTATGTGTGTCTGTCTAATGCACTATATGTATATATACATGTGTAGCAGCCTAATACACTATATGTGTACATGCAGGTGTATACTATCTGTGCCTGTGTGTATCCATATAGTACGTTATATATGCACATGTTTGTGGACTATGTATGCCATGCATGTGTATCTGTATCGTATATGATATGTGCTTATGTATCTGTATAGTACACTGTATATACACACATGCATATATGTAGAGTGTGTGCTTATGTATCTGTGTGGCATACTACATGTGCACATGTGTGTGTGTGTACATATATGTCCAGGGGCAGGGGAAGTCTCTGGATTCAGGACCCCCGGCGCACACTGCCCAGGAGGGAGGGCACTGCTGGCACCTGAATGTGGTGACCCCACATCTTTGCCAGGAGTTGAACTCGGTCATGGGCACTCCCAGGAGACATAACTGTGGTGTCATCGCTGGGCGGCAGGCAGAGAAAGGGTGCTGACAGCCGCTTATCTCCCCATCAGTGGTGTTGAAGCCCCTGTTTGCTCAGAGAACAGCGGAGAACTGCCTGGAATTCCACCCCCACTGCTGTAGCCGTGCCCCGGGCATTCCGTTTCTGAAACAGAAGCTCTGAGAGCAAAGGGGGAGGACACCGCATCCCCCCACCCCCTCTACTCCCTCCTCTTCCTGAGCATGAACTTGATGTTGTGGGCGGGGAGCTGCCAGGTTCTCCCCACATTGGCTGGAGAGGCTGCTCTGAGCAGCCTGCATCCCCGAGGGTCTGGGGTATCCCCCACAGGGGCAGTGCCCACTAGGGGGTGAGTCCTCAGGTGGCAAGTAAGCTGCAGCACTTGGCCAAGAGCTGCCTGGGCTCTGGAAGGTCCCATTGGTACTTGAGATTGGGACTGAGATGGGCACTTGGCGCATGAGGAGTCTGGTGTTAAGGCATGAGCAGCAGTGGGCACTCTGTCCTCAACTCGGGACAGGCGCCAGCATGGGAGAATGTGGCAGGAGGGCAGGCTGTCAATCCTACTGTGAACTTTAGGTGAAGGGTCACACTTTCCCAGCATGGTCCAACCTGCTTTGTTTCACGTCTCTGATGGCAGGTGCCACCATGACCCCTCATTCACCCCACTTCCCCCCTGTGTCTCCCACTTCCATTCCCCCTCCTGTCCTCAAACCCAAACCAAACGCTGTCCCCAAGTTGATTCTGACTTGCCGAGACCCCATTGGTCAGACTAGACCTGCCCCTGTGAGTTCCCACAATCTTTACAGGAGTAGAAAGCCTCATTTTTCTCCTGAGGAGCAGCTGGTGGTTTTGAATTGATGACCTTGCGGTTAGCAACATAACTTGTAAACCCCATGGCTGCTTCTTTCCTCACCCAAACTCACCACCGTCAAGTTGATTCTGGCTCATAGCGACCCCCTCGCGCAGGGTAGCACCGCCCCTGTGGGTTTCCAAGACTGTAACTCTTGACTGGGAATAGACGGCCTCAACTTTCCCCCACGGAGTGGCTGGTGGTTTCCGCCTGCTGACCATGTGGTTAGCCGCCCACAGGCCACCCAGGCTCCCCTTCTTTCCCAGCCCCTCCGAATCGGTCCTTGAGTTGACGATGCCCTCCTTATCTCAGATGGGTGGTGACATAGTGGTTATGTGTTGGGCTGCTTGCCACAAGATCAACAGTTCAAAGCCACCAGCTGCTCTGTGGAAGAAAGATGAGGCTTTCTACTCCTGTAAAGATTGTGGGAACCTGCAGA
>NW_022103898.1:4993904-4998589 GCF_000313985.2 Echinops telfairi | reverse complement strand
ACTGTGAGTGCCCTGCAGGGTTGGGAAGTGCCAGCAGGGCCTGGCTAGGTGACAGAGATGGCCAACACGGGTGTCTGGGGACGGATTGGACATCCAAGGATGGGAATTGCAGAGCACTGCCCTGTGCTCAGGTAGAACCCACACAGACCAAGAGACCGCCTCGTTCACCATCAGGCGAGGTGGGTGCCAGGGTCGTCCCCTCTCCTCATACTTCCTCAGTCTCCTCAATCCTACTGTGTGTGGAGCAAGCCGTCTGGGAGCCTGCAAATGCCTGGGGCCGTTTCCGGGAGCTTTAAACCCTCGGAACGATGTGGCTATGGAGAGGAGGGCAGATGGGGAAGCCTGGTTCCCAGAGGGCAGCAGTTGGGGCCAAACCACAGCTGTCCCCCCAGGACCCCCAGGACCCCCAGAACCCAGTGGGCCTCTGTGAATGGTCGCATCCAGAAGTAGGAAGCTCGCTGTGGCCAGTGGTGGAGGGTGGTGAGACCACTTGGAGGGGATGTCTCGCAGGAGATGTGAGCTCTAGCCCTGAAATTCCTCCTGAAATCCCCAGTGCTTCTCCAGTCCCTCTCACTGCCGGGCCACCTCTGCTCTCTCCCCAGGTGTTGTGCGCCAGGTGCGGCCCATCGTGGGCCCCTTCCACGCCGTCCTGAAGCTAGAGATGAACTACGTGATCGGGGGTGTGGTCTCCCACCGCAATGTCGTCAACGTCCACATCTTCGTCTCTGAGTACTGGTTCTGAGGGCCTGTCCATAGTGCAGCCAAGGCTGTGCCTCCAGGCCAAGTCATAGCCAAGAGCAGCGCTGCCTGGGCTTCGGTGCACCATCCAGACACTTCATAGTTTCATGTATTTGTTTGTAGTGTTAGGACAACGTATTAATCTGGGCCAAGTGATAAGTCCATCTGATCTACTGTGGTGTTTCAATGACAAGTCCATGGACTTGTATTTGGTTAAAACCTTGTTTGTCTTTTTTTAAATGCAAAGGTTAGTTATTGCTCCCTCACTCTGCTTGTGGGCTGGGCGTTGCCCAGGACCAAGAAAAGGAAGGCATGCTCCCCGCCAGGGCAACCAGTCCAAATGTCGTGAAAAGACCAGTTCTGGCCCTGGTGGTGTGAAACTCGACATTTTGGTACTTTCATGTCCAAATTCTACAGACAAGGCTGCTCTCAGACAGCAGGCGCGATAGATACATTATCCTCAAAGCAAAGTTCCTTCGGAGCACTTGGAAGGTCGATTTCCGTTCTGTTTCAGATGGAAGTAAAGCAAGCAGCTTTGGTCAAGGTCCAGTACTAGCCGGCTGGAGGGTGGTGATGGCCCAAGTGTGTTCAGGAACGGAATAATGTGTTTCTTCTGTTCTAGATGGGAAATAAATGGCTCTGTGGGCCCCACAATGGCTGTGCGTGTTAAGTCTTCCCAGAAGGGAGCCCCCTCTCGTTCCGGAGCCTCCACCAGCAGAGTCTGAGGCCTGAGCCCCTCCGGTCTCCTCCCAGGTTCTGAGCCAAGGTCCCTGCATGGGCAGTGGGGAAAGCTGCCCATGCCTCCATCTGAGAAGTAGGACTCAAGACCACCGCCTGCTGGCTCAGCCCCACAATGCACGTCTCCAGGCCCCGTGTCTGTGGGACCCGCTTCTGGGGGTGCCCTGCATGGGCATTCAGTCACCTCCAAAGCCCCCAGAAAGGAGTCCCCCAGGCAGAGCCTGGGCTCTTGGCAAATGGTGTTTCTTCTCCTCCACATGCAGCTCGGCCAGGCCGGCATGGTTGTTGTTGTTGTTAGGTGCCCTGGAGTTAGCTCTGGCTCCTGGCAACCCCATCAACAACAGAACAAAACACTGCCCACTCCCGCACCATCCTCACGCTCGCTGTTATGTTGCAACCCTGGTGTCCATCCATCTCGTTGAGCGTCTTCCTCTTGCCCCTGGCCCCTCCACTGTACACCAAGCATGATGTCCTGGCCCTTCCTGGTAACGTGTTGTCCAGAGTATGTGAGATGAAGTCCCGCCATCCTTGCTCCTCAGGTGCATTCTGACCGCACTGCTTCCAAGATGGATTCATCCGTTCTGTCAGCCCACATGCCCGTTTTCGAGCTGATCCAAGGGGTTCAGAGTGAGGAACTCAGCTCTGACAAGGAGACAAAGAAGGGACTCATTCAATCGACCTACCTCCAAATCTCATTCTTCTAAACCCTGTGTCAGGGCAGACAGGAATAGACTGGATATATGGGGAGAGGCTGGATTTACGGGGAGAGGCTGGGTTTATGGGAACTGGATTTATGGGGACAAATGGCTTTATTGGATGTTCCCACGCCACCCTGCACATTGATGTCGATGCCAGGAGTCCAGAGAAGGCCCGGCTGTCTGAGACCCACTGGTTCCACACACCTGTCCTCTGACCTTCCTTAGACTCTGCCTCCATCCTGTCTTCTCGGGCACAGTCCCTTCTCGCTCCTTAATCTGCCCCAGCAACCCAGCCCTGCCATCGCCCCTGGTCCCATCTCCCCACCTGTGGGCTCCACCTCCTTGGGAGGTCAGCATGGCTGGTATTCTAGTAGAGCCTTGGTGGCTCTGTGGGTTAGGTGTTGATGTGCAAACCATAGGTGGGTGGTTCAGACCCTTCCTGGGGTTCTGGGCAGGATGCTAAGTAGGGAGGATGAAAGCCCACATGCTTCTGGAAGAGGTCCCTGCCCTATTTTGAATATGGATTTAAGATGGAGCTGCCATTGGTCGGCTGAGCCAAGCCTGCTGCCATTGATTAGCACTCAAATGAGCATGTGCCTTAAGGTGGGTGGATCAGAATCCTTCTTGAGGGGGCATGGTCTGCAGGTGGGACCTAGCTGCAAGGATATGATGGTCCTGGATGGATGGATGGATGGATGATGGAGGGCATGATGATGGATGGATGATGGAGGGCATGATGGATGGATGGAGCATTGGTAGCTAGATGGATGGATGGATGGTGGAGGGCATGATGATGGATGGATGGTAGATGGATGATCGAGGGCATGATGGATGGATGGATGGATGGATGATGGAGGGCATGATGGATGGATGGAGGTTTGCTGGATGGGGGGTGGATAGATGGATGGATGGAGCTTCCACTCTGGGGAAGCACACGCATGTGGAGCCACAGGGTGTTGTCCCTGCCTGACCCAGAGAGTCGGGAAGGCCAGATTGGAGCCTCACCATGGCAGGTCCTGGGAGCCCTGCCATCTGAGCTCAGTCTCTCCCTCTGCATGATAGAGCAATACGTGGAATCATTGCCTGGCCACCCTGCTCCTGGGTGGCAGTGAGGAGCACCGGGGTGAAAGGGTGCTGCAGACTGATTTGGAAGCACCTGTTAACAGTGCTGCATCATACATGTCATGGATGTACCTGCCCCATCTGAAAGTATAAGTAGCGAATTAACACGGCTCTCTTGTCTAAATCACTGCTCCCTCCCCGCCCCCCGCCCCCCAAGGCACACTTGTGGGAGGATTGTGTGACATACAGGTGCCTTGGTCTCTGAGGGAGTACCTTCCTCCTAAGAACCCCTGCCAAAGGGCAGGGGAAAATAACTCACATCAAGATGCCCGGTTCCGGTTCAGCACAGCCAAGCGCCTTGTTGTCGTTAGGGACCAGACTAGAACAAAGCGCTGCCCGCTCCTGCGCCACCCTCACCATTGTTCCTGTGCCCGGGCCCATGGGTGCAGCCCCTGTGCCATCCATCCCATTGAGCGCCTTCCTCTTTTTTGCATCCCCTCCACTTGACCAAGCACGGTGTCCTTCTCCAGGGACTGGTGTCCCCTGACAGCATGTCCAAAGTATGGAAGTGTCATTGCCTGGTGCCTCCATCCTCAGACCGGCACCTTCCTCTGCTCTCAGACTATCATCTCCCTCCACCCTCTGACCACTACCCTCTCCCTCCGCTCTTCATCTCGCTGAGACTGCCACTTGGCCTCCTCTGGCCGCCATCTCCAGGTGGTGGTAGTGGTTTGGGACAAGGAGTCATGGAACAGGGCTGAGTGGGAAAGCTCATGTGGAGGGTGGGACCCAGACACTAATGACATGTCACAGGCCTCTGCTAACACCCCTCGGCGGGGGAGAGTGGGGGAGTGGCCAGGTTCCAGCTTCCTAAATAGAAAAAAACCAACACAATCACCCGGAGCTGCTGTTTCACCAGCCAACAGCCTTGGATTGAGTCTCAAGTCCAGGCTACCGGACACCAGATGCCTGACCAGTAAGGATAGATTATTCATGCCTATCTCTTGAGTAGCTACAGGCCCCAGCTGTGGGTTTCCTAAAGACCATGTCTGAAGGATAAAACCTTCAGATTCCCAAGAATATGCTCTCTAGACACCCTTCTCCAACCCCACCCGCACTGGGCACACAGCAAGCACTTAATCCATGTCCTTTCCCCACTGCTGTGCAGTCAGCAGGTGCTTAATCCATGCTTCCTCCCCTCTGCCGTGCACATAGCAGGAGCTTAATCCAGGCCCTCTCCTCGGTGCCAGGCACAGGGCAGGTACTCAATCCATTACTAGATCCAGGCCCTCTCCTCGGTGCCAGGCACAGGGCAGGTACTCAATCCATTACTTGATCCAGGCCCTCTCCTCGGTGCCAGGCACAGGGCAGGTACTCAATCCATTACTTGATCCAGGCCCTCTCCTCGCTGCCAGGCACAGGGCAGGTACTCAATCCATTACTTGATCC
>NW_022103898.1:4958570-4991060 GCF_000313985.2 Echinops telfairi | reverse complement strand
CTGCCGGGCACAGGGCAGGTACTCAATCCATTACTTGATCCAGGCCCTCTTCCCTCTGCCGGGCACAGGGCAGGTACTCAATCCATTACTTGGTCCAGGCCCTCTCCTCGGTGCCGGGCAAAGGGCAGGTACTCAATCCATTACTTGATCCAGGCCCTCTTCCCTCCGCCGGGCACAGGGCAGGTACTCAATCATTACTTGTTCCAGGCCCTCTTCCCTCCGCCGGGCACACAGCAAGTGCTTCATCGTGCTCATTCCTCTCTGCTGTGCATTCGAGCTCAAAAACCTAACTCCGGCTCACAGTGACCCCGGAGGACAGGGTAGAGCTGCCCCTGTGGGCTTCTGAGACTGTGACTCTTCACGGGAGGACAAAGCCTCAGCTTTTCCTGCTGCGTGGCTGGTTGTTTTGAACTATTGGCCTCGTGGTTAGCAGCCCGTGCTTCATTATTCTGGGCTCTCAAGAGCAGGCAGCAGTGGACACTGCCTGCCCTCCCCAGAGCGGAATTTGGCCTTGCACAAAGGCACTCGGGTTAAATTCTGCCCCCCTTCCCACAGACCTATTTTCGGATCGCACCCCTATGCCTGTGAGTGTGGTCCTGTTTGGGAACAAGAATTCCTTTGCTACGATCACACCTAGCAGAGCAGGTCCGACATCTAACCTCTGATCAGACATTGACAGGAAGGTCACATCCAACACAGACACACACCTGAGGGAAGACAGATGCCGTGCGAGGGCAAGGAGTCAAGGGACTTCCCACAAAGGGGCATCAGCAAGGCTGAGACCCTGAGTGGGCTTCCTGAACTGTGAGAAAATAAACATCCGTTCTTGAGCGCCACCCCACTGTGGTCTTTGTGTTACAGCTGCACCAGGAGCCTGAGACGGAATGGTGTCCACGCTGTCTCCCTACATGAGCAGGTGGAAATGGCTTCTCCCCAGCGGTTCCTGTTGTCTCAGCTCTCGTCCCACTCTAACAGAAATACCACCAAGGGAGTGGCTTTCACAAACAGAAACTTATTCTCTCACTGTTGAGGAGGCTGGAGGTCTGAATTCGTAGTGCCTTCTTGAGGGAGATCTTCTCTCTGTGTCAAATCAAGGGGAAAGTCCTTGTGTCCTTGTAACATCTCTGGGCCCAGTGCTCCTGGGAGCTCTCCATGTGTCTCGGCATCGATCCTCCCCTGGGTCTAGGAGCTTCTCAGCACAGGGACCCTGGGTCCAAAGGACAGACTTCACTCCCGGCTCTACTTTCTTGGTGCTACTGGGTTCCTCTGAATTCTACTTACTTAACCTCTTTTCTACCTCAAAAGAGATTGATTTAGAATACAACTTAATCCTGTAGATTCACTCTCTCCTCGTTAACATGACTGCCCCTAACCGTGCCTCATCCGTGTCGTAGAAGTGAGGATTTACAACACACACGGAGGATGATTTCAACAGATGGCGGATGATGACATCATACTGAGCATCATGACCTAGTCAAGTAGACATTCCTGGGGAGGGGGCACAATTTAATCCACGACAGTGACTCATAAAACCCTCCCAGAAGCATTGCTTTGAGAACTTGAATTGCGCACACCAATGTCCAAGTCCAGTAAGTAGCAGAGACATCCCCAGGTGCCCCTGGACCACATGCTGATGGAACCAAAGTTCAAGAGGGTCCCATGCTGGTCAGTGTCCATGGGGACCTGTTGATGACATGTGTTCTTCTGGTGACTAAGAATTCAGTTTCTGCCTCTGATTAATCTAATAATGGTTGGACTACATCTTCCACATTCCAGATATCCTCAGTTCCTGTTTTTATGCCACCAAATGTTGCCACTCAGTGCCCTCAAGGTGTTGCGCTGGAGCAGGGGAGGGGCTTGTTGTGAGAGAGGCAGGCACATGTAGCTGAGATGATGGGCCATGCTCAGTAGCATCTGTGCTAGCTTGTCATACTGGAGTCTCCTGCCTCAAGTAGCTATGGTGGCTGAGCAACTAGGAACTAGGAAGATGAGGCAGGAAAGCCACAGGCTGGTGGAAGCAGAGGCAAGTGCATCCAACACTAGCAGGTCAGACGTCAGGCTGCTGATGGCTCCCAGGCTGGGTCAGGCAATATGGCAAGTCATTGGTTCAAGTCCAAAGAACTGGAAGTCAGAGAGTTAAGTGCAAGACCTGGGATCTAGCTAGCTTTCCAGCAGTACCACTGATACAGGAATTCGGCCGTAAGCCAGAGGAGGCTTTCTTCCAATTGCTTCAGGTCTCTGGCCTAAGGGGGTAGTTCTCCGCCCCAACCTTCCCACACCTGCTTGGCTCCTCACAGCAGAGCGCATCATGGAGTTGATTACATTGTGTGAGATCACATCAGGGGACTTACTGCCAAACTACTGAGAATCCTTGCCCAGTCAAGTTTAACTATCACACCTGGGGCCGGCTCTGGTGGGCTCTCAGAAGACTCTCTTCACGCTCCATTGCTAGTTCTTCAGCAAATATTTACTGACAGCTCCTGCAACCCAGGCCTGAAGGACCGGGACGAGTGAAACACAGGGCTGTGGTTAGGGGGTTACCAGCCCAGCAACACTGGAGAATCCCCAGAAGTCTTCCATACCTAGAAGAAGCCAGCTTCCTTAATTGACCAACAAGAGCATCCTGGGAGAAGCTCTTCTGTCTTGGCTTTTCTTTCTTTCCTTCCTTTTTTGGTTTCTGGTTTAATGAAGCATACCGTGTACATATGCCCATCTAGCCTTGTCTCTCCCTCCACAGCACGCTGTTTATGACACACTCCACTTCTGCTTCCAAAATATTGGAAGAAATAAACTCCAGATGATCCCATGAAGTTGGTTATAACTAATAAAAGCAGCCTCTGGTTTTAGAGTCCTGGGAATCATAGCAGGAATCCTGGCTTACTCTGGCTAATAGGTGTGTTAGGCCAGGTTGACTAGAGAAACAAATCCAGAAGACATTCAGATGTCTGTAAGAAAGAGCTTGATATCAAAGGGTAATTGTATATCAAGACAACATTTCAGCCTGGTCCAGCTCAAGTCCGTAAGTCTGACATTAGCGCATATGTCCAATACTAGTTCATAAATTCCTCTTCAGACTTACATAGCCACTCGCAATGCTGCCAAATGCAGGAAGACCCCAGGCTGGCAGGTGAGAACTCTTGTGGATCCAAGGCAGTGGAAGCCTCATAGGCTGTCTCCGCAGGTCTCCGCCACATGGCTTACTCAGGTCTCCTCCACAGGAAGATGAAGCAGTGAGTGTGACCCGCCTCCAGGGAGAAAGAGGAAGTTCCCAGAATCCTCAGGAGAAGATCACACCCACCAGGAGACATCATCAGGCTGTGACCTGATTGACAGGCTCAACTCCACCCCTGCACTCTATCAAGCTGACATGAAAGGTTATAACTACCACAGTAGGAGCCCTGGTGGAGTTGTGGGTTACGTGTTGGGCTGCTAACCACAAGGTCAGCAGTTTGAATCCACTAGCCTGTTCTATGGGAGATAGATGAAGCTTTCTATTCCCATACTGATGTACAGTCTCAGAAATCCAAAGGGGGCAATTCTACCCTGTCCTATAGGATTGCTCTGCATTGGAATCCACTCCACGGTCTGTGAGAGTGAGCGGCTCCAACTACGTCTGACGTCCAATTGAATCAGGATGTCCGACCGACCAGATGCGTGCAATTTCCTTTCACCCTCCGCCTTCTTTCTGAAATCTGCCTTCTTCTTCTAGTTGACCCTGTTTGGGGGACACATCCCATCGCCTTGGTGAGACCAGGCGTCAATGACCAGGGATTGAGTGAAAAATAAAGGGCGTATCGAAAGAGAACTCACCCAAAAATAAAGACGGCGGCATTTGGGTCTTGCAGGATGACGCCCGAACAGATTTCTGTACGATGTTTTTTCTCAGAAAAGGGGTAATGGGTAGCCCCCCACCTTTTGACATACTCAGCTTCCTGCCTAGTTTAATTGCACTCTAGAATTCTCCAAGGAGGCATCGGTGGTCCAATGCTGTCCGGCTCTCAGCCACACCACCACTCGGCACTACTAGGGGGCCGAGCGGCATTAAACAACAGGATGCAGGACGCCCCTTCAGCCACTCCACGGGGTGCTTCCTCCGCCCCCAGCAGCTACCCCAATGGTCTCATTCTGAAAGGGGCACCATATGCCATGAGAGCAGGTTCCCAGGAATGTCTGAGCCAGCCGCTTCATCCTGGCACTTACACCGCCACCTGAGTGATGTCATGTTAGATCATCACCCACAATTCTGCTTGTCAGAGGTGGGGGTAAGGGGGTGCCAATAGAGCACAGGGCCTTTAAAAGCCACCCCAGCCTGGAGAGGGGCAGTGCCACGTGACTGCGTCACCTGGTGCTGTAAGGCGCCTGGTGACCACTGAAGGACCTGCCATCTGGCTCTTGTCTGACTGGGTTGGAGGGGGGTTTTGTAAAAGTGGACAGAGGCCAGGTCACCCCTGTCTGCTGGTGTCATCAATACCCGCCAAAGCCCTCAGGGGTGTGATTTGGTGGGTCCTTGGGCCACCTGCCTGCCGGAGGTGATAGATACCCTGAGGTCTGACAGTTGGCATCATTTCCTCAAATGACACATTGGTCACTTCTGGCCACCGTGTGGTGGTGACTCACTCAGACTGTGGAGCCAGGCGGCCGAGACAAGAGTCCAGGGCCTGCCGCTGACCAGCGAGTTGCTAAGCCTCTCGAGGCTGCTTTGGGGTCACTGGGACCTGGCTCCTCACCGTCCTCCCCCCCACCTGTGGGAAATGCAGCCTCCCATAAAACAGTCCCGTCTTCTTCCTCCAATCTCGCCGAAGCCCTGTTCCTGTTGCTGTCGCGTGTCATCGAGTTGGTTCCGACCCCCAGTGACCTTATGTCAGAACGAAACACTGCCCGGCTCTGCACCAACCTCACAATTGTTCCTGTGCCAGAGCCTATTGTCACAGCTACTGTGTCCATCCACCTCCTCCACTTTACCAAGCAGGATGTCCTCCTCCAGGGACTGGTCTCTCCGGACAACAACACGTCCAAAGTATGTGAGACCAAGTCTCACCATGCTGGCCCCTAAGGAGCGCTCTGTCCATGTTTTTCCAAGACAGATCAGGCTGTCCTTTGGCGGTCCCTGGTACATTCAGTAGTCTCGGCAGCGCCACAATTCACAGGCACCCATTCTTCCCCGCTCTTCCTTATTCAAGGTCCAATGTTCACACGCATAGGAGGCCATTGAAATTACCGTGACCTGGGTCAGGTGCCTATTGTCCTCAGTAACATCCTGGCTTTTCAACACTCTACAAAGGTCCTGGGCAGCAGATTTAACTAATGCCACTCGTCTTTTGATCTCTTGACTGCAGCATCCACGAGCGTGGCTGGTGAGTCCAAGCAGACAAAATCCTTGACAACGGCAACCTTTTCTCCCTGTTTCATGATGTCACTATTTGTCCAGTTGTGAGGATCGGGGTCTTCTTTGCATTGAGTCCATGCTGAAGGCTGCCATCCTTGATCTTCCTCAGGAAGTGCTCCCAGTCCTCCTCACGCTCAGCACCTAAGACTGCGTTGTCCTCTGCATCACAGGTAGCTCATAAGCCACCTTCTTCTCCATAGAATCTGGAAAGCCCTGCCAGGCAGTCATGCGTAGGCCCATTTCCCAGATGAAGCAATTGATATGAATGAAGAAACCCCTGGGAGGATCTTGGGCGAGTGGGAGCTAAATGTCAGGAGAGGGGCTTGGTGGGGAAGGAGGGAAGCAGGCTGCCTCCCAGGTGGCCTGCTCAGTTCTTCCCTGCCCTTCTCTCCGTCAGTGGACAGGGCAACCCCCCAGGAGACAAGGACCTGGCCTTTGTCAGAACCTCTGCTGGTTCCTGCAGTCGGAAGGGCCACTTCCCCAGGGCATGCCTGGACTCTTCTGCCTATCTCGTCTGCATTGACCCTCAGCCTGCAGCCACAGAGAACAGGCAACGGCGAGAAGGGTGGCCGGGGACGGGAGGTGGGGCGATTCACAGAAGCCGTGAGCCAGTGTGCACGGTGGCCATGCGGTGGATGCAGCCTGACGACCGGATGGCGTGACAATCACTCGACCACATGGTCCTGAGGCACATGACCACCCTGTGGATGGACCCCCAAAACAGTATGCTGAGTGACAATCGGTCAAGAAGGATAACCTGAGAAGAAACAAGCAAATGTACACAAACCAGGTTTCCTGGGGGAAAGGGCCTTTCACTTAGGCAGCACCGCATGCGCATGTGTGTCAATGGCTGCGGAGTGCTTTGGGCAGGGGTGGACTGCGAGGTGGCACAGCCTGACGGACAAGTGTCCCCATGGTGGCCCGATGGCACCTGTAGACACTGTTGTGATGGCGTCTGTTTCCCTCTGAGTATTTCCACCACAAGAATCTCTTTGGGAGTAATTTCATTGAAAACTCAAGCCAACAGAGCCGTGAAAGAGCCTGCACAGGAAAGGCGTCATGCGCACGACATCCCAGCCCGCGGGCAGGGATCCAACAAAAGGAAACAAAACCAGCTGCTGTCTGACTCCTGGCGATGCCCTGTGACAGACAAGAAGCCCCCCACCCCACCATCCCTGTCCCCCATGGGGTTTCTGCAGCTGGAATCCTGACCGAACTTATGGGCAGTCTCCCCTCCCCTCCAGCCGCAGGGGAGAGGGAGAGGGTAGTGGGGAGGGGGGTGCTCAGCTGTCGGCCTTTCAGTCAACGCCAGTGCTTACCCGGCACGCCTTCTTGCTGTGTGATATGCCAGCTGGTGATATGCCGGCGAGTCAGTCCTGACCCACGTACAACAGAACACAACAGCATGGCCTGAGTCGATGCCGACTCACAGCAACCCAATACGACAGGGTAGAACTGTCCTCTGTGGGTTTCCGAGACTGACACTTTACAGGAGTAGAGAGCCTCATCTTCCTCCCTCTGGTGGGTTCAAGCTGCTGACCTTGCAGTTAGCAGCGCTGTGAGAGGTAGGTTTATTGTGCCAACCTGGCCAGTAGGAACATGTGGGATTAATCAAGTCTCAGTTTGCTTGGAGGGCAAAGATAAATGGCTCTGCAAAGCCCACCCCGTCTCTTGCTTTCTGGTGATCAGAGCGTGCTGGCGCTTTGGTACTGTTGCTATATAGCTAGTTCTCTGCCTCAACCTGTGAGCTACACTACCTGTGGGCCAGGCCAATCCATGGATTGTGTCACTAGAACTTGAGGCTCCTTTGAGACCTGCTTCGCCACACTGCTGGTGTGCACATCGCTTGAGCTTGAGGCAAGTGGATTCCGTCACCTTGCATTGCATGCATTTGAAATCCCATCCAGGCCTGCTTTGCTAAGCTCCCGAGTGACTGACTGCTGATGACCCACCCTGCTGCTTGCTGCCTGTGGGTGGACTCTGCTGCCTTGCCCAAGAGAGGACTCTGCTGTCTGCTTCCCTGACCTTGGACCAGGCAGCCCACGTGAGTTGAAGGACTTCCAATATATTAACTGTTCCACGATGTGAACCCTCTGTACTGCTGTGTGGACTAATTAGCTGTTATATTCCTTCTCGCTGTGTAAACCTATCTTTTCTCTATATAATCCTCAGTGTCCTGGTTTCATTTCTCTAGAGAACCCTGCCTAACACAAGCCCCCCAGGCAATCACTGTGCCCCAGGGATCCTCTGGGTGGGCTCCAACCACCAGCCGTTCAGAGTGCCACTGACAGGTCAGTTTCATAAGCAGCCAAGGTAGGGCCCAAACCCTGCTGGCCTCCCCCAAGGAAGTGGGGTAGCTCCTCAGTCCCCAGCAGAAAGAGGACTTGCCACAGGGTGGGGTGCCAGAGGAAGTGAGCAGAACATGTCGTCCGTGTGTCTCTGCAATAATAACGTCACGTCACTCCCCCTTGCCCAACGACTGCAGCAGTCCCCGCCACCCCTCAAACCTCTCACTCGCCTCCACCTGCCTCTGCTGTTCCTTCACTCTGGTGCTGCCCCACACACACCCACACACATACACACCTAAGTCCTCCCAAGCTTTGTCTGGCCAGCTCCTACTCCCACAAGTCTGGGTCAAAATGTTACTCTTGAGGTCCCTATTTTGACTCCTCCCCCAGTTCCCATCAGGTGTCCTCCCTGAGGGGTGCCAATGTGGAACACCCCGAGGCTGGAAGTTCTACCTCTCTTTTCACCTTTCTTCCTAGACCCTGTCACGGTGTGTAGTCTCGGATGATGACTCTCGTGTCACGGTTGTCCCTTCCTTTAGAAACCAGGGTGGGCAAACTGCGGCTCTGAGTCAGATGCGGCCCCCTCAGTATGAACGGGTGGCTCTGGAGTAAAACTGGACATTTAAAAAGATGTTATTAAGATACTGAGGATTTCATTTGTTTGTAGAAATACACTTATGGCTCACAAATTGCTTTTTAATCGTCATGAGGGACAGGGTTGGCTCTCCTGTCTCAACGTTTGCTGACCCCTGGGCTAGACTATCAACTCCACTGCCACCGAGTCAGCCCTGGAGGCCGACGAAAACTGCGCCAGCACGTTTCCGAGGCTGGAAGTCTCTCTCTCTCTCTTCTTTAATCATTTTATTGGGAGCTTGTACAGCTCTTATCACAATCCATACACCCATCCATTGTGCCAAGCACATTTGTACCTAGGTTGCCATCATCATTCTCAAAACATTTTCTTTCTACTTGAGCCCTTGGTATCAGTTCATTTTTTCCCTCCCTCCCCGCATGAATCCTTGATGTTTTATAAATTAGTATTTTTTCATGTCTTACACTGTTGGATGTCTCCCTTCACCCACTTTTCTGTTGTCCATCCCCCTGGGAGGGGGTAATATGTGTGACCACTTCCCCCTTTCTCCCCCCACCTTCTCCTTCCCCTCCTGGTATGGCTACTCTCCTTATTGGTCCTGAGGGGGTTATCTGTCCTGGATTCCTTATCTGTAGCAGTGTCCATCCTCTGGTCTAGCCAGATTTGTAAGGTAGGATTGGGGCCATGATAGTGGGGTGGAGGAAGCATGAAAGAAGTAGAGGAGAGTTGTGTGTTTCGTCGGTTCTGTACTGCACCCTGACTGGCTCGTCTCTTCCTTGTGAGCCTTCTGTAAGGGGATGTCAATTGTCTACAGATGGGCTTTAGGACTGCTGGAAGTCTTCACGGAGGCAGACTGACACACCTTTCTCCCTTGGAGCAGAGAGGACAGAAATGTCAGTTCCCTTCCTTGGCCTCAAATACGAGGGGACTTCAAAAACTGGGTGGAACCTTGGCAAAGGTCTCACGGAGCGTCGAGTGGGTTTGAACTGCCAACCTTTCAGTGTTAAGCCCACCACTTAACCCAGCACACCAGAGGGCTCCTCTGGAAGTCACAGCTCCACCAATTTGTTCACCCAGTGGTGCCGAGGAAGAGAGGCCTGGTGATTCGCTCCTGAAACGCCAGCCACTGCAAACCCGCTGCAGGGGTCCAAGCCCTCTCACATCCAGGAGACCCCCAAGCACACACACAGGCCTCCCTGGGTGGTGGGAAGGGTCCACAAGCTGCTGAAAACGTGCAGCACTCACAAGACCATCAGAAGAAAGGTCTAACGATTTTCTTCTGAACATCTCCGGGTGCACAGTTCTACCTTAACACTCTGGGGAGGGGGTGGAGTAGAGAGCTGTGAGGCAGAATTGGCTCAGCGCCCCCCAATCAGGTGCTCCACAGAGCAGGCATCTGAGAAGTAAGGGGCTCACTGTGTCAGGGGAGGGTTGCAAACTCCAAGGGAGCCATTGTGAGTGTGTGCAGAAGGGGCCCCGATGCTGGAGCATGCAGGCTGTGCCTGGGGGGTGGGGGGGCGGGGGGCACGGAGGAAGTTAAGGGAATAGGGAAGGCTTGTGCACTGTTGGAGCTAGACCAGGAGATTTGGGGACAGCCAGGCCGGTCCCGGTTGCCAGGCAACAGAGTCCCCTTGGGTTCTGGGTGTTATAATGAGAAAAGCCATATGCAAATGAGTCCAATTGCAATTAGGAGAACAACACGTGGTCTGTCTCTGGGGAAGGACTGGGAGGCGTGTGGGAAGGTTCCCAGTTGCAGACAAAGAATAGAGAGAGAAAGGATTTGGAGTTGTGTGAAAGGGGAGCAGTGGGGGGGGTGGTGGCAGGGGGGTAGGGGCACGGAGCCCTGGGTCCTGCAGACTCGCTGGTGCTCAGAGCAGGGTTGGAGCTCTGCCCTGGGGGCACCATGGCCACAGAGACCAGAGGAAGTGGGCTCTGCCACTCAGCAGCCACAGGATCCCCTCCTCCTAGTCATTGTCAGGTGCCTGCTGCTGGAAAGGTCAGGGTTTTGAACCCCCAGCCCTCTGTGGGGACCGAGGGGAAACCCCACGGGGCGTGGCTACCCTTCCCACAGGGTTGCCAGGCGTTGTAATCCCCAGGACTGGCCCGGGCTTGGTGGTCCCTTATTGAGGCTCCCTGGTGGCACTGTGTTTAAGCACCAGGCTGCCAACGAAGAGGCGGATGGTTCAATCCCACCAGCTGCTCCACGGAAGGAAGAGATGGCAGTCTGTGTCCCTCGGAGCTGTTTGTTGCTACTAGGCTCTGACCCATGGCGACCATGTGCACCACAGAAGGAAGCGCCGTCCTGTCAGCCTCACCATTGTCGCCATGCTTGAGCCCATTGCTGCAGCTGTGTGTCAATCGTCTCCTCGTGGCTGGGTTCAAATGACAACCCTTGCTTAGGCCGATACCCTTCTTGGTGTATTACTCTGTTAACCATTTTTCTATGACTGAGGTTGGAGAGGGCACTGCCTCCGTGGGGCGGGTGGAAGGGCTGGAGACAATAACGTAGATCGAAACAAGAGCAGGCTACTGGGAGAAAGGAGTGTTCCGAGACCAGGAGTGAGATTTGGTCCGCGGCTACGATCACAACCCGAATCAAAAGACTATCAGAGGCAAGCAGGAGGCCGGGAAGGAGGGGGCAGCATGGAGGGAGGAGGGTCCTTGGTCACTAATCACTCAGTCCTCCACCATCCATCTGGACCACAGTCCAAGAATCCACGCCTGAGCCTCAGTCCACCCCCACCAGAAGAATACACCCTCTCATCTCCTCCTAGTGGGTCCCGGGGCAAGTCACCTCATATTCCTCTAGGAAGCTTACCTTCAAAGCCCTTCCTCATGCCCTTACACAGGCCACGGAAAAAGAGGGCCTTTGCGCTCAAGGGGGCCTCCTGGAACCCTTCCCATGGTGGGGGCGGGTGGCCCTGTGTTTATTTTCCTACCTGGAGGGAGCCTGGGACTGTGACCTCACTGGCAACCACCCCAGCAAGAATGTACTTCTATTGATTTGTCTCAAGACGGTACCTGTGTGTCCTGGGGCCTAGCCTGGCTGATCATTAGCAGGCGCGGGCCAGCTCCGTGCATGTTCCGGCTCACCCACTACAAGGCAGCCAATTAGGCAAACTGGTTCCTCTTCACCTCCGTTCCTCCCTCCAGAGCGCTCTGCTTTTCCTGCTGGGGCTGCGTAAGAAGGTGGCGGAAGATAGTGATTGGATGATTTGGTTGTGATTGTGAGCCGGGTTAATGAGGATGGCAAGGCAGCTGGGCATAAAAGGAACCATCTCTGAAGCAGAAAGGAGGGTGTTCACTACCAGCAAGAGAGACGAGCCAGGAGCGAGTGCTTCCTTTGGGCCCAGAACCCCTGCGTAATGAACCTCCTGGACCCAGAAGATGGCTGTGCCCCAGAGACTCCGCAGCAGGACCCTGAGTGGGAGCATAAGACAGAGCGGTGGACTTCCCAGACCGCAGCGCAAGGAGAGTCGAAGGCTCTTGGGCAGGAGGCTGGCTTATGGAGTGGATGCCACTGCGCACTTAATTGGGGGAGCTGGGTTCACTGACCCACAGAGCTGGAGCTGAGAGCCTTTGCGTTGAGGCTTAGAGCAGAGTTGTATACCTTTTGAGGATTTAGTGGCAGCCCTCAACGAGCTTTCTAACTTTGCCTGAGCTAGGCCGAGGCCAGGCTAAGAGGATACGAGCCCAAGAGAGACCTGTCCTGAGTGAAGCACTGTGTCCTGGGCATTTCTCACTGGAACTATAACCTGTGAACTTCCTTATTAAGCCCCGTGATCATGAGCATTGTCTGTGAGCTCTGTGTGGTCACTGCGGTGAGTTATCTAACCCAGCCAAGAAGTAAAGTGAGCAGGGGGGGAAGAGACAGAGGGTAGAGACTTGTCTGACCTTTTGATAACCAGCTTTGGGAGCCTGAAGAGGTCGGATGTGGCCCCCATACCCCACAGAGAGGATGCTGAAGATGCTGCTCACTCAGGCAGGAAGGTCAGGCTGGCCAGGCACGGGGACACCAGTTCCCAAGGGATGAGGATGGAGGGATAGTCCCACAACTACAGATCACCGCTTCCCCTCCCCCCCAACGGTGGATCGTGTCCCGAGATGCAGATGACATCAAGCCACCGTGGTGGACCTCCCGACCCTGAGTTAGCAGAGACTGCCCTAGCTTCCTGAAGGGCACTGTGTCACCTGTCTGGTGGGATGAGTACTAACGTCCTTCCTTCCTGAGGCACAGGCATCCCTATGGAAACAAGCTTCCACGGAAGCCATCACGGAGCGTGGGTCACACGCAAGGCCCTTATGTAATAACCTGCTCCGCCAGCTGGACTTGCGGAATAAGCCTGGCTACGTCCAAGTCACGGAGAGTTGAATTGAATGCCAAAATCTGCCAAGGGTGGCCGGGGACAGGTGCCTGGGCCTAGTGGAGCTCTGGGTCCATTTGTTAGCTTCATGTGGTCAGTCACTGCCGCTCACTCTGCCCTGACTCCTGGGGACCCCCGGTGTGTAGCAGCCCGGAGCACCATGGGATGGGACCACGGTGAATCTTAGGGTTTTTCTTGGCTGATTTTTCACCAGTGGGTCATCAGGACTCTCTTCCGAGTCTATCTTAGTCTGGAAGCTCTGCTGCAGCTGGCTCTGCATCCTCACGGGGTGGCTGGGAAATTGAACCTGGGTCTCCCCCATAGAAGACGAGAATTCTACCTGTGAGCCATCAGTGTCTCCTCATCAGCAACTATGGATGGTGCTTTCCAGCCCAGGACAGGGAGGCGAGGACCGAGAGACTCTCTCCTCCTTTAGAACAGTCTCTAGCCTCAAGGGGCCTTTGGTCTTGTGCCCCAAAGAGGCACAGCTTCTGGAGGCTACTTCATAACAAGACCCCATCACGTACTCCCCAATGGGGCATGGACCACAGCCAGACACACTTCCGGGGGCCTTACAGATGTTTGCTCCCGGGGGGATCGATCTACTGGAATACAGTCCGTTTGGTGGGATGGCCTGTGCTACTCCATAGAGTATGTGTTAGACTCCACAAATGAAAGAGGGAAATACATTTTTTTTCAAATGAATAAAGTGGACAGTTTTTAAAAAGAGAATGAGAGAAGAAACCCTCTAGACGCCTCACCCATTGGGTCTGCACACTGGCCTGAGAGGCCACCCAGGGTCGAAAAGGGAATGTGGAATGTATTTAGATGCTTTTGAGGCACACAAGCCAGTTCCAAACAAAAGTTGGTGTTGGTGGTGCCCCTCTATGTCAGCTCCTCTTCCTAAAGTGGATATGGAAACTGAGGCGCAAAGGTTGTCGTTTTAAAAAGTTGAGATCAAATCCGCTGCCCTAGGGTTTCTTGGTTGCAGCAGTACATTCACAGGGAGCTGTTCGGGCCAGCTTCAGAAGAGGATGTGGAACAAGGGATCTCGTTGCTGCTGTCCAGTGGATCTTGGCTGAAAGCAGAGAATACCAGAAAGGTGTTGACTTGTGTTTTATTGACTATGCTACGGCATTTGACTGGGTGGATCATAACAAGCTATGTGTGGTAGTTATATAATTTCATGTCAACTTGCTAAGTAAGTATAGGGGTGGAGTCTAGCCTGTCAATCAGGTCACAGCCTGGGGATGCCTCCTTGTGGGCATGGCCTTCTCATGAGGATTCTGGGAACTTCCTCTCTTCCTCCCTGGATGCCCCACTCTCTCTGCTTCCTGTTGAGGAGACACAATCAAAGAGCTGGAGGAGCTATGTGGAGGCCCGCGCCAGCGCTGAGATGCTTACAACACCACTGGATCCACAAGACTTTTCACCCACTGGCCTGTGATCTTCCTGCATTCGGCATCATTGCATGTGCCATGTGAGTCCGAAGAGAAATGTATGGACTAGTATCAGACGTATGGGCTAATATCAGACTTATGGACCTGATCTGGACTGGGCTGGGATGTTTTCTCAATATGCAGTTGCTTGTTGATATCAGACTCTCTTTTACACATATATGAATATCTCTGGACTTTGTTTCTCTAGTCAACCCGGACTAACACTATGGATACCCTTGAGAAGACCAGAATTCCACTGTGCCCCTGCTACGCTCGAACATGGATCAAGAGGCGGTTGTGAGAATGGAACAAGGGACTGCTACATGGCTTACATTCAGGAAAAGTGTGCATCAGGCTTGCGTCTTCTCATCATACTTGTTCAATCTGTGTGCTGAACAAATCATCAGAGAAGTTAGATTATATGAAGACGAGTATGGCATCAGGATGGGAGGAAGGTTTATGAACAGCCTGAGGTGTGCAGAGGACCCCACCTTGCTCGCTGACAGGGAGGAGGACTTGAAGCACTTGCTGATGAAGATCAAGGATCACAACCTTCAGTATAGATGATGATTCAATGCAAACAAGATCAAAATCTTCCCAACTAGACCAACGGGTAGCATCATGCAAAATGGAGAAAAGATTAAGGTTGTCAAGGATTTTGTCTTGCTTGGATCCATAACCAATGCTCATGGAAGCAGAGGCCAAGGGATCAAAAGAGGAGTCTCATAGGGTAAATGTGCTGCACAAGACCAGTTTAGAGTAGTGAAAAGCAAACACATTACACTTAGGGCTAATTGACGCCTGACCCAAGCCCTGGTATTTTCGGTTGCCTCATATGCATGTGACAGTTGGACACTGAATAAGGAAGACCAAGGAAATGTCGATGCATTTGAATCGTGATGCTGGAGAAGAAAGACTATTAAAAGTTCCAAGGACTGCTAAAAGAACAAACAAATCTGTCTTGAAAGAAGTATGACCAGCGTGCTCCGTGGAGGCAAAGATGGCAAGAATTTGTCTGTCCTACTTTGGACATGTCCGGAGAGACCAGCCACTAGAGAAGGGCATCATGGCTGGTAAAGTGGAGGGACAGTGAAAGAGAAGTAGACCCTTGGTGAGATGGATGGACACAGTGGCTATAACAATGGGCTCAGGCATAGGAATAATTGTGAGGCTGGCGGAGGAGAGGCAGTGTTTTGTTCTGTGGTGCATAAGGTCGCTATGGGTCGGAACCAGTTCAGTGGCATGTAACAACAATACAGCAAGTCTTCATGGAAGCAGACTGCCGTATCGTTCTCCTACAGAGCGGCTGGTGGGGTCGAACCACCGACCTTATAATTAGCAGATAAGTGCCACCAGGGTTCTTAAAGGTGGCATTACCCCAAATCAAACCCACTGCCATTTAGTCGAGTCCAAGTCACAGCAACCCTGCATAGGCTTTCCAAACTATCTATCTTTACAGAGCCCACAGCCTCATCTCTCTCCCATCTTCACGACGCCACTGGCAGTTTGAGCCTGTTATTGTGGCTGCTGTCGAAATCCGGGTCACCAAGGGGCTCCCTTGTTCTTGGTGATGTTCCACATCACCAAATGTGACCTCCCTTCCCAGCATTCGGTCCTTCCTGACGAAGTGTGTCTAAAGTGAGTGAGCCCAAGTCTCTCCAGCCTCACTTCTCAGAGGCGCCCTGGTTGTATGTCTTCTAAGACTGGTGTGTTATTCTGGGTTGACTAGAGAAATAAATTCATAGACACTCATATGTGTATAGGAAATAGCTTTATAAAGAAGAGCAGTGGAATATTGAGAAAACATCCCAGCCCAGTCCAGATCAAGTCCATAAGTCTGATATTAGCCCATATGTCCGATACTAATCTATAAATTCCTCTTTAGACTCACGCAAACACATGCAATGACGCCGAATTCAGGAAGATCACAAGCCAGTGGGTGGGAAGTCTTGAGGATCCAGTGGTGCTGTAAGCATCTCATGGTTCCTCCAGCTCCCAGGGCCCTGGCTGGCATCAGAGTAGCTTCATGTGGCTTCTCGTCAGAAATGTCTCATGGGGAGTGAGCCCGCGTCCTGCCTCCAGTAAGCTATTTATCTCCTTAGCACCTCCAAATGAGGTCATCAAGCTTCTATCTGATTGACAGGCTAAACTCCACCCCTTCACTTTTAATCCTCTCAAATTGACAACAGATTATGTAACTACCACAACTTGTTTCTTCAAAGGTTTGGAAAGATCCGTTCTCCTGCTGGGCCATGGTGCAATTGATATTCTACGTCAGCACAGCACAATTATTATTGTTGGCTCTGCTTCTAGCCAGCCATTGCTCAGGGTTCATTCTCCAGGTGTCTTGCTGCAGGTGGGCTGCCCTGAGCTGGGGACAGAGGTGACCTGTAACATCAGAGATGGTGAGTGATGAGAAGGAGCAGCGGCAGAGACATGGTGACAGCAGAGGCAACAGAACCAGGAGCCTTGCAAGAGACAGCCTGGTGGGCTTCCTTGCCCACCGAGGGAGAACACTGGGCACTTTGGGGAAGGATGGTCCTGGTAGAGTGGGGCACCTCTGAGAACCTAAGCATAGAGTTGAAGAGCTTGTAGCACCAGCACAAGTAGAGCAGAGGCTGGACTAAGGGGCCCAGGGCCAGGAAAAAGCCTGACTGTGGGCATGGTTGAGAAGCTGTCCTGACCAAAGAACTGTATCCTGAGCATTCTTGATCCTGAATTATAACCCGTTCCTTCTCTAATAAACCCCATCTCTGTGAGCGTGGTCTGTGAGTTCTGGGAGGCGACTGCAATGAATGATCGAATCCAGAATCCATAAGAAGGTCAGAAAGAGAAAGGATGCCTGACGCTCACCTTCTAGGAATCCGCCTTTGGCAAGAGTTTGTGGTATGTTCTCCTTGCTTATGAAGACAAGAGCTCAAGCAATGCATTGCATGCAGCAAATCTGCTGCCCATGACCTCTTTAAAGTGTTAAGAGGAGGGATGTTATTTTGAGGACTACGGTGGACCTGACCCAGTTGTCTCATATGCATGTGAAAGTTGGACATTGAATAAAGAAGACTGAACAAAAACAGATGCATATGAATGACGGTGTTGATGAAGAATATTGAAAGGGCCGGGGACCGCCAGAAGCACAAACCAATCTGTCTTGGAAGAAGTACAGCCAGAATGCTCCTTGGAGGCAAGGATAGTGAGCCTTCATCTCACATACTTTGACCATATCAGGGAAGGCCAGTCCCTGGAGAAGGATATCCCTCTTGGTAAAGTGCAGGGCCAGCCAAAGAGTGGAAGACCTGGCCAAGAGAGATTGACACGGTGGCTGCACCAATGGGCTCAAACAGAAGAACAATTGTGAGTACGAGGCAGGACCAGGTGGTGCTTAGCTCTGTTGTGCACAGGGTTGCTGTGAGTTGGAACCAACTGGACAGCGCCTGTGTTAGGCAGGGTTCTCTAGAGAAACTAATCCAGGACACTTATGCTTTTATACATAGAAGAGGATAGGTTTATGCAGCGGGAAGGAAATATGACAGCTAATTAGTCCACACAGCAGGACAGAGGGCTCAGTTCAACTCACTTTCATGGAACAGTTAATATACTGAAAATCCTTCAACTCACATGGGCTGCCGGATCCAAGGGCAAGGAAGCAGACAGCAGAGTCCTCCCTCAAGCAAGGCAGGCAGAGTTTGCCCACAGGCAGCAAACAGTAGGGTGGGTCAGCAACAGCCAGGAGCTCGAGAGCTTAAAGAAAGAGATCTGGATGGGATATTGAACCCAAGCAACGCAAGGCGATGAGATCCACCGGCCTCAAGCTCTAGTGATGTAGCAGTGTGGCAAAGCAGGTCTCGAAGGAATCTCCGTCTCTAGCATCACGATCCACGGGTTGACTGTCCCACAGGTGGTGTAGTTCCCAGGTTGAAGCAGAGAACTAGCTAAAGCAGCAGCACACTGGTCTGATCACCAGAGAGCAAGAGAGAGGAGGGCAGGCCTTGCCGAGCCATTTATCTCTCTGTCTTCCAATCAATCTGTGACCTGATTGATCCCACATGTTCCTATTGGCCAGGTCGGTACAATAACCTAACTATCACAGCACCTGATAACCATCTATGAAGCTAGGGGACATCAGATGGCCCCACTGTGCCATTTTTCTGTAGGGCCATAAAGTGCCATGGCCTCAAACTTTCGATGAGCCAGGGCCAGGTTTGGTAAAAAACAAAACAAAACAAAAAACAATGGACACTTTGGGTGGTTTCTCATGCTTTGAGTTTCAAGGCAATTGAGTTCCATCCAGAAGATTCCAACCTTTTCTCAGCCGAAGACTTCAGAGCCCCATGAGCCCAAAGAGCAAACCAACCATTGAATCAGTTGCGACTCATAATGACCCACTCCAGGCTTTCTGAAGAGGTAAATCTTCATGGGAGCAGATAGCCTCGTCTTTCTCCCATGGGGCCGCGGGTGGGTTTGAACTACCGACCTGCAGTTACCAGCCCCATGCCTAGCCAACAGTCTCACCAGGGCTCCTAAAGAGTCCCTGGTTCCCAGAAACGATGACGCCTGACAGCCAGAGAAATGAAGGCTTCCAAGCTGAGCTCTCATGCCTCTGGTTAAGCAGCTCTAATCATTTCCAACCTTAACACAGCGAGGTCTGGCTTCAGATCCCAAACCTTAGCCCCCAAAGCCAGCTGACCACTATGCTTAAGACATGAGTCCTTGGTGGTCTATTCCGGACATCCCTCAGGAGAGGAGCGGGCAGACATAACCCATACGGTGAATCGATCGCCTTTCACAATCATGTGGGGGAGGGAAGCGATAGTTCCAGCATCTGAGATTGACCATAAAACGACATCTTCTCACTGACTTGTACCCCTGGCTTAGCCTCCTGTCCGAAGGTCCTCAGCGTCCTCCCTCGGTAGGCCTGGCTGTCTCCTGAAAGCCTCCTGGCTCTGCTGCCTTCGCGTCACCGTGCCTCTGCCACTGACCCCCCTCACCCCACCCCACTCAGGACCACTACCTGAACCCCTCTCCCCCTTTAGTGATGGCCTTCCCAAGGCCCAGGCCTGGGGTCCCGGCATGCTCATCTGGTTGAATGAGAAGCCGATGGGTCCTATTCCTGGCCGTCCTTGCCACTAAGTCTAACCTGGACCATGGTCAGTCTTCGTACTGTTGACCAAGCCTCATGGCCCCCTGTGTGCCAGCGTAGAGCAGAACCGTGCTCTGTAGTTTTCTTCTCCCACCCGCCCACCGCCCTAAATCGTTGTTTATCGGCAGTGAGCTGGAAAGGGCAACGGAGTTAGCATACGCAGACAACACTGCACACCACTGTCACAAGGGTGGCGAGAGTGAGAGCAAAGACTGGCCTGGAGCCCAGGTGGAGCCCTCCCATCAAGAGGTGGGCATGGGAGGGGGCGGCCTCACACCACCTCCGTTTCGTAGGCATGGTTAGAGGCGAAGAGGGACTCGCTGGCTGCAGCCCCAGCCTGACCGCTGGCAGTGTACTTCCCTTGGCAGGCCAGCTGTTGGCCAGGGCCCGCTTGATGCTCCTCCTGGGCCGCCGTCAGGCTCTCCTTCTTGCCATCCCAGGCCTTCGGTCGGGGCAGATGCCTTGCAAGGCTCGCTCATAGAAGGTCAGGGCCCATGGCTGCAGCAGGGGGCACTTGTTGATGGCGTTGAGGTTGATGGACGCCTCCTCTTCGCTGTGGCCTAAAGACAGGACGGTGACTCCAGTAACAGCAGGGGGCATGGTGTGGCACAGTGCGGTGACGGTTGCCATGGCAATCTCGTGTGAAAATTCCTGTGTGCAGACATGCCCAGGGGTGACCAAGGTGCCTGCCAGGTAGAAGTGGTGGTAGATGGTAGCCAGCACCTTCTCAGTGTCATATGGCAGTGCTTCAGGTCATGGTCGCCGTCGGGGAGGATCTCAGCCTCCACAATGGGCACGATGCCATTCTGCTGGCAGAGGCTGGCACATCATTTTTCATGATGGCAAGGGCTGAAGGGGTATGTTCGCCGATCTTCAGCACACAGCACTATTGGCAAAGTCAACGCCATCTTTCTTGTACTGGGCACAGCACTCAGACACCCCATCCAGCCCTAGGGTGGTGGTCTCTCGGTTTGTTCCTGCCAGGGGCACCACACCCCTGTCAACCTTGGTGCCCATGATACCGCCCTTGGATTTGATAACTTGGGGAAAGGGACACCCGTTGTCTGCCTTCTGGTAGAGCGTCTCATGGAGGGAGAGGCCCCCCCAATGCAGCAGTTCACCTGGTCGTCAGCGGTCAGCAGCAGCTGGCGGTAGAAGCGGTGATTCTCTTCAGTGTTCTCAGTCCCCATGGACTGCAGCCGCTTGGCAGTGCTACCGGTGGACTCGTCTGCAGTCAGGAGGCCCTGGCCAGGAGCCACAGTGCGATGGGCAATGTCGGACAGCTCCTTCTTCTGCTCCGGGGTGAGCGCCGGGTATGGATAGGGCATGGTGGCCAGTTCCTCCCTGGAGGCTGAAGGAGCGGCAGCCGCTGTGATCAGCAGTGAGCGGGTGCCGCTCTGTACAGTTTTCAATGGCTATCAGACAAGGGTCACCAGGCTTGTCTTCTGAGGTGCTTCTCGATGGACTTGAACTTCCCCAAGGAGTGTGACTGTGACCAGGGCTTTTCAAATCCAATGCGAGACAACGGCCAAAGAACAGGAGCCTTGGTCACACAGTGGTTATTCATTGGGCTGCTAACTGCAAGATCAGTAGTTCGAAACCCGCCCCTCCAAGGGAGAAAAAATGAGGCTTTCTACTGGGGTAGTTAGTCTCAGAAACCCACAGGGGCGGTTCTATCCTGTCCTCACAAGGCCAAAGTCCATGGGAATCAAACTATTGGCGGTGAGTTTTTGAGTGAGTTAAAGAAAAGGGGATGTTCATAAATTGAACACACGGCTCTGAACTTCCAGGTTTCTGCTTTCTGCTTGACTGTGCACAACATCCACGACCCCATGGATTTTCCCCCCAGCAAGTGGCTTCTCTTTCCTCTCTTTCCTTTAAAATCGGGCCCCGGAGAGAAACTGACACAGTCCCTTCTCCGGAGCAGCTGCCGGTCAGAGAGCCCGGAGTGGACTTGCCTGTGCCACCCAATTCTCCTCTTCGCATCTGCACCCTTTTCTGGCCATCCTGGCCACGGAATCTAACCTGTACTGTGATCCCTTGTCCTAACACGGACTCAAGGAAGCTTGGGCAGGAGCCAGCGTTCGCACAGCAAACCCAGAACCTTCCGTCCTCCTCCACCGACACCAGTGGAGCACCTACTAGGTCTACACTGGAGCCCTGTGCATGAGCAGCGAGGTGCCCAAGGCTGGCCAAGCCAAGCCAGAGAAGAAGGTAACCCCTGGGTGTGTCAGCAAGGAGCTGATGGCATGTGTGTGTGTGTGTGTGTGTGCGCGCGCGCACACACAGACACACAGAAAGGACGCGGGCCGCTAAGCGAGAGGTGTTTGGTTAGGGCTCAAGGGATTGTGGGAAAGGAAGGCGGTGGAATTAGCTGTTGATGCAGGAGGTGTTTGAAATGTCAGGTCTCAATGGGAACGGGAAGGAAAGGCAAGGATGAAAAATCACTCCTCTAGAATATCGGAATTTATCATTGCCCCTTGGGCAAACACCGCGCAGACCGAGTGAGCGCCGTGAGCCTCTCTTGAGAGGAGACCCTTTATCCCCAGAGAGATGGCGTCTGGTCTGATGTCAGGGTTACTAAGGAAACGGGGTGGGCTTGCGGCCCGCAGAGCAAACAGACATATGAAACGCAGGTAAATCATTAATTCATTAATATGATTATTGATGAGAGCTGGAGAGGCTTCCTTAACCGTTCTTGACTCAGCCCTCAAACGTTCTCTTTCATCGGAGAGCAAACACTCCCGCGGCCACTTTGCGGAGCAATAGGCACCCCCACCCCCACCCCGCCCCCTCCCAGCGCCTCAGTCTCCAGCAAGGGCCCCCTCTCAGATGGTTAAGGGATGAAAGAAAGTGGAGAGCTAGGCTGAAGGAGGGGGTGTCGTGAGTTTGGGGGTGCTTCTGGCTGTCTGCTTCTTGGTCGGCACTGTGGTTTTGGTAGTGACCTGAAAGGCGTGGGGGAGACTGACTCCAACACAAAGCCTCTTTCAGCCCTTCAAACAGAGGCCAGCCCAGAGCCCCCACAGAACTTTTAACAGGCTCCCCCGGTCCTTCCCTCCACTTTAAAGTAAGATGCTGGTCGAGGCTTCCCCAGAAACTTTTGAGGGGGAGTCACGGCTGACTGAGCTTGGAGGTTGCTTCTTGGGGATGGGAGATGGAGGGCGGAGGGAGGGGGAGGTGAGCGTAGGGGCACCACGAAGGGAGGAGGCAGCGTGGGGAGAGCTGTGGGGGCCAGGAGATGGACAGAGGGAGAGCAGTTTCTGCGACAGGGCAGAGGCAGGAAGCAGGGCCAACAGCCTGGAAGAGGTGGCTCCCCAAGGGGGTCTTGAAGAGGGGAAAGAAGCCTCACAGCGGCTGGTGGCACGCGGGGGAAAACTGGGCTGCTAACCGAATGGGTGTCTCTGCGCCTGCCCAGCTGCTCTGTGGGAGAACAAGGGCTGCGTCTACTTCCATCACGCTGACACCCTGGGAGGCTCTGGGGCAATTCCACCCTGTCCTCTCGGTCACTGAGAATCAGAAGGACTAGACAGCACACGGCTACAACAGAAGCAAGGTCGCCTCGGGGCCCAGCCCATCAGAAAGTACAAAGAAGGACCAGAGCTTCACCAAGACTCTTCCCCGCCTGCCCCCCAGCTCCTGTCCCCGACCCTCCAGGCCTGTCTAGGTCCCCAAAGGACTCCTGGGTGGCATAAGTGGCATGCACTCACCTGTGAACCTTCAGGAAGTTTGAGCCCACCCAGAGTGGTGACAAGGAAGAAAGGTCTGGCAATTTGCTTCCTTCAAGACGACAGCCATGAATATCTGGTACGGCAGTTCTGTGCCGTCAGGTGTGGGGCTGCCAGGGCCCATTAGCCCCTCAACAATAAGGAAGGAGTCTGATTTCATTTCTTTGGGGTCTGGCAAGTGGGGAGGGCATAGCACAGCCCTTCAGTGAGCTTCCCTCTCTGGCACTATGGTTTAAGCATTGGGCTGCTGACCACAAAGGTGGCCGCTCAAACCCACCAGCTGCTCCTTAGAAGAAAAATGAGGCTGTCTGCTTCATAAAGATTTGCGGTGTCAGAAACTTTAGAGCAGCGGTTCTCAACCTGTGGGTCGCGACCCCTTTGGGGTTCGAATGACCCTTTCACAGGGGTCGTCTGATTCATAACAGTAGCAAAATGACAGTGATGAAGTAGCAATGAATATAATTTTATGGTTGGTGGGGGGGACCCACAACTGTATTAAAGGGTCGCAGCATTAAGAAGGTTGAGGACCACTGCTTTAGAGGGTCTCTAAACAAACAAACATTCTACACCCAGGCTCACCCTCAGCCAATGGGGACAGAGGTTAGGAGCAGCCACACACTTGTCAATAGGCTCTGAGATTTGGGGACAGCAAAACGGCCTCCTGCTGCTGCCGGCCAGACCCCTAACTGAACAAACGCTCAGCAAGAAGCAGTAGAGAGCAGGAGTTGTGAGGAGGGCCAACCCCAGTGCCCTTCAGGGGGCGAAGGACAGAGTGTGGAACACCCTCAGCCACCAAGAGGAGTGTGTGCTGAAAACGTTTTGGTCCCTGGTTGCTCAAACGGTTAAGGTCCACAACTAGCACAAAGGCTGGTGGTTCAAACCCACTAGGGGGCTTGCTGGAACACAGGTGTGGCCATCTGCGTCAGTAGACGTGGCTGCCAGGAAAACCATAGGAGAGGTTCTACTGAGTCATGGACCCAGCGCCCTGGGTCAGAACCGTTTCCGTGTTTGCTGCCCGCCAGGCCCCCCCTGGGCACATTCTCAGAACTTGAGCTATTTCAGAATCATCAAATGAGTGATTTCAAAATCAAAAGCCCGCCTCTGGCCTTTATTGTTGTTCGGTGCCAATACGTAAGGTAAGCACGGGCTTCCTTGTGCTTACTTACTAGTCCTTTCACCACATCCGTGATTCTGCACCTGTCTCTCTCCCAACCCCGCAGCACTTGCTGATAGAACCAGTCTCTTGCTCCCGTGTACGATCCCTGGCAGGGGCAGAGGACCCAGTCAGCAGGGGACTTCCGGCATACTCTGCCCCTGAATGGGGATCATCAGCTTATCATCCTGCCAGTCTTGTCCTGAGCCTTCAATCCTTCATGGGGGTGCTTTGCACATGCTGTTGTCAGGGAACGCTGAGTTGGTTCTACCCACAGTGCCCCGATGTTCAACAGAATGGAACACTGACCGCCCTGGCCGGAGCCATCCGCACCATTGCCCTCATGTTTGAGCCTTCTTGGCCGCCACCGTGTCCACCCATTTCGTTGAAGGGCTTCCTCTTTCTCGCTGCCCCCGTACCGTACCAAGCCCCATGTCCTCTTCCAGGGACTGGTCTCTCCTGACAACCTGTCCAAAGTTTGTGAGATGAAGTCTTGCTGTTTTTGCCTCTCAGGAACATTCTGGCCATACTTCTTCCAAGACATCTGTTTGTCTTTTTGGCAGACCACGGTACTTTCAATATCCTCTGCCGCACCAGCATTCAAACACATCGATTCTTCTCCGGTCTTCCTTATTTACAGTCCAACGTTCACATGCATACGAGGTGATTTAAATACCAAGGCTTGGGTCAGGCACACCTTTGTTCTCGAAATAACCTCCTTGCTTTTCAGCACTTTAAAGATGTCTTGTGCAGCCAATTTACCCCGTGCAACAGAAGAGCTTACTAATGGTTAAGTCCTGGTATGTAAAAATGTGCTGTGGGGACCCCCAGGGCTCATGCACATGCCAGATGCTCTATCCCAGCTATGTTATTTAGATCAGGTATGTTTGTTCTTCTGGTAGCCTATGGGACTTGCAATATTCTTCACCAGCACCATCATCGAAACACATCGATTCTTCCGCTAAGGCTTTGCCATGCCCAAGTGTCGATAGAAATGGGCTGTCTCCGCCCTCTCCTCTTGCCTAGCTTCCTGTTTGCCCCATAAGCTCACCCCTGTTCATCAGGAGCCCACTTGAACCCGTGCCGCCAGGTTCAGTAGCAAGAGCTCCCATCTTCTCATCTCCTGCTCGTCAGGCCAGCAGCACACAGGACGGTAAACTGAGGCCACGGCCCGAAGTTTCGGCATCCAGGTCCCCACATTCCAAGCTAGATTACCAGCGTTCCCGCCATTGCTCCCTCCCGGAGGAGGAGATTCTTCCGTGGGGAATTCGCCCTCACACAACATGAACGGGCTCGCTTTATATCAGGAGACGGGATTTTAACTGACAAATTGGACAGGTTCCCTAAGGCAAGGGTTACTAAGCTATGTCATCTTCTCCAGACATGTGATTTATAATATTATTCCTCCGAGCTCCCCAGGAATGAAGACCTGGCTCCAGAAGGAGGGCAGCTGTCTGTCTGTCTTGACCCCACCCCACCCCTATATACAAATATGGCCCTCAAAAGTCTGCCCTGGCATACAAACAGAGACCCACAAATCAAAATTCAGCCTGGCCAAGGGAACTTAATTGCATTCAGCCTAAAGGATCTGTTCAGTTGTCAAGCACTTAACATTCAGGGCAAGGCAGGAGTAACCCAGAGTTAGCATTTGGAGGTGTCTGGCTTAGTCCCGGGTGCCATAGTGGTACAAGGTCAGCAGTTCAAAACCACCAGCTGCTGCATGAGAAAAAGATGAGGCTTTCTACTTCTGTGAAGGGGTAGTCACGGAAACCCACAAGCGTAATTCTGCTCTGTCTTAGTCTGACTCTGAGTGGGCATCCACTTGATGACACTGTGTTATTAGTTAACTGTTATGGGACCCCCTGGTAGTGTAGTGATTATGATGTGGGCTGCTAACTGCAAGGTCAACGGTTCGAAATCACCAGCCAATCCACCGAGACAAGCAGGGCTTTCTACTCCCCTAAAGGGTGACTGTCTCAGAAACACCCGGGGCAGTTCTACCCTGCCCGGTAGGGTCACTGTGAGTCAGCATAGACTCCAGGGAAGTGAGTTTGGCTTGGTTCTAAACAGAGCATCCTAAAAAGTATTTCTCTCCCAGCACCCCTTCCTCCGGTTTATTCGGTAAATACACTGAGGTTTATGGGTGCAGAACCCAAGGGCGGCAGCCCTGCTCCCTCAGGGGCGCTGTGTGCAAAGCTGGAGTGAGTCGCAGACTCCCTGCGCAGCCGATGGGGATTTGACCTCTGTATCTGATTGCGCTGCCGAAGTCAAGCAGCCAGTCTTGAAACAATGTCTCCGTATCATGCAACTTCCTAAAACTCTTCGAGGGGAACCTGAGCTGCTGAAAAATGATCCTGAATGTCACCAGGACAAAGCTTCCCTTCCAAGATATAATTAGGGGAGCTCTGAGCATGCCTTTCACATTTTACTTGAAAAGCATTGTGTGTGTGTGTGTGTGTGTGTGTGTGTGTGTGTGTGTGTGTGTGTGTTTCCTCCACGTTCACTAACACCACTGCCCCCGCCCCCCTTTCTTTGTTCTACCTGCTCTAGAGGGCTTTAGCCGGCCTTCCCGGCACCTTTGTGCAGAGAAAATGGTTAAAAAAACAAAAACAAACCAGCGCAGGGCTTACTCGGGTCATGGGGAGCATTTCAAATAGAATTCGTGCCGTGTGATTTCCTGCCTGCCTCGGTGGTTATCGTCATCTTCCTCTTCTATTCACGCCGTCTCGGCAGTAGTTTGGCTTGGTAATATGGTTCTCGTGTTTGGTTGGGAGGCACTGGGGGGCTCGGACAGTTAAGTGCTAGGCTATGAACCTAAAGGGGGTGTTGGCGGTTGGCACGTGCGCAGCAGGAGTGCCTCTGCGGAAAGTCCCAGCGATCTGCTTCCGGAGGGTCGCTGCCATGAAAACCCTGCGAGCACCATTCTGCACTGCCACACACCAACCGGGTCACAGAACCGGCCGGGTGGCCCCCTGGTCTGGATTTGGTTTGGGTTGGTGCACATTTGCGCGCACACCCTGGTTGTTCATAAGCAACATAAGGCTAAGGGTTGCTAATACTTCTGGTCTAATCTTTAAGCTCTGACCATGTAGTGGGTTACGAATTGGTCTGTCAACCGCAAGACCGGGAGTTCGATACCACCAGCCGCTCCGAGGGAGACAGATGAGGCTTTCTACTCCCCTAAAGACTGACAGCCTCAGAAACTCACAGGGGCAGTTCTACCCTGTCCTGTAACGTTGATGTGAGTAGGAATTGACTGGATGGCAGTGAATTTGTTTCTCCCCCAGCCCCTACCCCCACCCTGTTTTTGAGAGATGTCTGCGGTCCAGAGACAGAAGCACGCTGAGTTGGTACTGCATCCCCATAGAAACCCTGAGGGGGAAAAGGTGTCCAAGAAGGGACCAGGCAGTGAGCAGTCTTGAAGCTCTCTAGCTCTTAGGGGGTTTGGATTAGAGGAGAATGGATGCCATAGAAATACGGGGTTGATGAAGTATGTTGATTGGACTGCCTGTTGACCTGGTGGCGCCGCTGGCTAAGTTTAGAACAACTATCCACGAAGTTGGTGGTTCAAACCTACCAGCCGCTCTGTGGGAGAAAGATAAGGCTGTCTCCTCCCATAAAAGTTCACAGAGCCTAGCGAGAGAGCCAGAATGGATTCCATGGCAGCGGGTGGTGGTGGTACAGACCGCCAGAAGAAAAAACTAATCTCTCTTGGAAGAAGCACAGTCAGAATCCTCCTTAGAAGTGAGGATGACGACACTTCATCTCCCGTACTTTGCACCTGTGGTCAGGAGGGACCAGCCCCCGGAGAAGGACATCGGGCTTGGTAGAGGGGCGATGTAATAGAGCCAGACCCTCGAGGAGATGGCTTGACACAGTGGCTGCAGTAATGGGCTGAGACTCTAACTGTGCTTGTGAGGCTGGCGCACAGCCGGGCGGCGTTCTGCTCTGTTGTGGGGAGAATCGCTGTGAAAGTCAGAACCAGCTCCTGAGCACCTGGGAGCAATTCCGTGCAGCGCGTGGGTCAGGAAGCTGACCTGAGTTTGGTAGAATGTGGCATCGCTGGCCTCCATCCACTAGAGAGCAGTAGCAGCTCTCCTTCCTCCAGGTGTGAGCGGTAGAGCGTCTCCAGATACCCCCTCCTGGGGCGCAATTCACCCTTGGCTGAGAACCACTCCTCTAAGGAACAAAGAAAATTAGACACAGTTTGCCCAGAGTTGACATGGAAGCCGTTTGCAGCCATCGAGTTAAAACAAGAGGACGAAGAGGGAAGTTATTCTGGATTGTGTCAGAAGACAGAGCAAGCCAAAATCGCCAAAGCTAAGCCCACTACCTGCTGATCCTTCTTCAGAGCAACCCTGTAGGGCAGGGTACCGTTTCCGAGGCTGTCAGTCTTGACAGAAGCTGGCTGCCCCTTCTTTCTCCCGAGGATCAGCTGGTGGGTGCCCATCACCAGCCTTTCCGTGAGAAGGCCAGCCCTTCCCTCACCCCCTGAGCCCCTGAGGCTCCCTGAACTCGGACCCCTTGGGGCAAAATTGTAGAGGAGTCGGTTTTGACAAAGGATCCAGGAGAGCTTTCCAGAATAGCGGTCCCTAAACCTATTTGGCCTACGGCTCCTCTTACAGAGACAAATGACTCAGCGTGCCTCTGAGAGTGAAAGCCTTTTGTACTATAGCCCACACTCCAAGATAAAGTGTAGATAGCTGCTGTTAGCCACCTGGCCTCTGCCATCATTTCAGTGGTCCCCAGGGGGCTCTAACACCCACTTTGGGCAACAGTGTAGAAAAACCAGTAAGGAGGGCACACAAATGCCCCTATGCCCCTTGGGGCTCCTGGATCATGACTTAAGACCCAGTCTCTGCTCTGCCCGATCTGTGCTGAGCTCCTGATGGCCTGACTTCTGTGGCTCCCATCAGAGCAACATGCCAGCTGCCATTGACAGACAGGTGCTGGCTGTGCATGAGGTGCACTGTGTCCACCCATCTCCTTGAGAGCTTTCCGCTTTTACAGCACCGTTCCTCTTTACCAAACATGATGCCCTTCTCCAGGGACTAGTCTCTCCTGACAACATGTCCAAAGTATGTAAGACCAAGTCTCCCCATCCTTGCCGCTAAGGCGCACTCTGGCCTTACTTCTTCCAGAACAGATCTGTGTCTCTTTAGCAGTCCATGGTACTGTCTGTATTCTCCAGCACCACAATTCACATGCACACGGAGAATACCGTGGCTTGGGTCAGACGCCCCTTAGTCCTCAAAGTAACATCCTTGTTCTTCAATACCCTAAAGAGGTCTTGTGCAGCAGATTCACCTAATGCAATATGTCTTTTGATTGCTTGACTGCTGCTTCCATAAGCACTGATTGTGGATTCAAGCAAGACAACATCCTTGACAACCCTAACCTTTTCTCCACTTATCATGCTGTGACCTATTGGTCTTCCTTAATCGAGTCGCAATCCACACGGAAGGCTGCCATCCTTCATCTTCATCAGCAAGTGCTTCCAGTCCTCCTCCCTGTCAGCAAGCAAGGTGGTGTCAAACGCATATTGCTGTGCCCTCACCCTCCCCAAAGCACAGGGCAGAGAGCTCTGAAGATAGGGGCGCAGCCCTTGTGTGGCTTGGCACTGTGCTCGTGTCTGAGCTGCTCCAGGTCCACCGTGGGGCAGGCGACATGGCTCTGAGAGAGCAGCATGGAGCCCAGGCCCTCCTGGGGTCCCCGGCATCTAATACCACCTTTCGGCACAAACAGGAAGAGGCACGGGTGGTGTTGTGGGTTACGAGTTGGGCTACTAACCGTAAGGTCAGTAGTTTGAAACCCCCAGCCGCTCTTCGGGAGTAAAACGGGGCTTTCTGCTTCCATGAAGAGTTAGTCTCAGAAGCTCACAGGGCTGCTCTGTCCTAAAGGTTGCTCAGTCAGCATCACCTCTGTAGCAGTGGGATTGAACTGTCACAGGAAGCACTTCCCTGGATCGCCACTAGGTGATGCTCTGTCGTTTCCAATGACAGCGAGACGCTTTCTGCCAACTTCCATGTTTCTCTTCTCTGCCTCCAGCAACAAAATACAGCATTCTTCTCGGAACGCACACACGGGCCTGGCCTCCCCTCCTCTCTCCCTGCCCCCACCTCAGGGAGCTTTCTGTAAACCTTGACACCGGCTGGGTGTGGTGAGGATGGTGTGACTCGGGGTTTCGAGCAGGTTCAAAGGGAGCCTATGGAAAGGACCCACAGCTGGTCATGGCTCCTGCCAGCTGCCGGGCTGCGCCTGCCGGGGACTGGGGGTGGGTGGGTGGTGGGGGCGTTTCCAGCCCCTGATTTCCCAGGTCCGATGCCTGTGGACTCCGGACTCCAGTCAGGCTGCTAGCACCTGCAGGGTGGGTGGGTCTCACCTTGAAGGTTGCAAGCCTAGAGCATCTTGTAGCTCTGAATGCTCCACACAGGTGGCTTAGCAGATGGAAGAGTGCGGTGCTTGGGGCTGGCTTTGCTGAAGGAAAGAGAAATGGCTTTACCCATAGGAAGCACCTCCTTCACCCCACCCATCACCCCACCCAGCATGCAAATGGAGAACGCAAACTGTACTTCCTCTGATAGAACTCGCTCAGACCAAGCGTGCTCTGGAGGTGAGGTGCAGCCAGCAGTATTGACTTGCATTGTCTCAGAGGCCTTGACCAAGGTGCAGGTGGGAAGGGGAACATCCCAGGTGCTGGACAAGGCGTGCGTGCGCTCTTTCAGGGAGGCAGGCACCAGAGACACCTGCCCAGGAGCAAGGGGACACCCGGTCTCTCCTAAGTTATGAGTACTGCCCTAAGGCCGGCACCCCTGCTCCCCCTTGCCATCCTGGATCCTGTGCAGACCCTGTTTCCTCTCCCGGAAGCCCAAGTGGAAACTGCCGCCATCCTCAATTCCTTACCTTTCTGTTTTCCTGCAGGGCAGTGCTGAGGGATAGAGCCCTTGTGGCATCAGAGTTGAAAGTTGGGCAGCTCTCCACATGGTTTGCAGTTCAAAAGCACCAGCTTCTCTGAGGAAGAAAAACGAGGCAGACTGTGCCTGGAACGAGTGACATCTCAGAAACCCACAAGGGCAGTGCGACCCTGTCTGACAGGGTTGCTGGGAGTCGGCTTCGACTCAGTGGCAGTGAGTTTGGTTTGGGAAAGTGCAGGGCAGTGGAGTTGTGTGTGTGTGTGTGTGTGTGTGTGTGTGTGTGTGTGTGTGTGTGTGTCGGGGAGGAGAGGGGTGTCACAGCAACAGAAACAACATTGGGAGATACCTGAGCAAGGTGGGGGTGACTTCTTCAGATGAACAGTCACCCTTGTGGGGTTCAGCAGGGACATTTAACTGCCTGGTCATCCTGGAAGGACAGGTGACGGAGATGGACACACCTCTGGGGGAAAAAGGGTATGGACAACTGTATGGTTGGATGAGGCAGGCGGTCCAAGTCTGACACGAGAGGGAATTGGGTAGCTAGATAATGAAACCAAAACACCAAACCCGCTGGCGTTGAGTCATGGCGACTCTACAGGTCAGGGTAGAACTACCCCTGGGGGTTTCTGAGACTGTCACTCTTTATGGGAGTTGAAAGCCTCATCTTTCTCCCAAGGAGCATCTGGTGGTTTTGAACTGCTTACCTTACGGTTAGCAGCCCAATGCATAACCACTAGGTTTATCCCAACTCATGGCATCCCCGGATACAACAGAGGGGTACGTGACCCGGTCCTGCACCACCCTCATAATCACTGGCATATAAAGGTCCGCCCTACCTTTGTGGTGACTGTCCACCTCACCAAAGCGCTCCCTCGTCCCCCTCCTCTAGCCCGTGGTGAGCCGAACAACGTTCGACTGTGAGCTTTTCACGGGATAATCTTCAGAAGTGCATAACTGGGCCTTTCTTCCCAGTCCGTCTTAGTCTGGACGCTCTGCTGAAATCTCTTCACGAGAGCCCATCTTGCTGCTGTTGGAAAGACCAGTGGCCTGGCCTCCACCGGCCGAGCAATGAGCAACCACATGCGTACAACATGCCCACAGGGGAGTGCTGATCGTTGTGGTGGTTGTGGCTTGATGCCGGAGTAGGCACCGACTCATGGTGACGCTGTGCCCATCTGAACGCAGCACTGCCCAGTCCCACGCCACCCTCACGGTGGTTCTTACGTCTGAGCTCATTGTTGCAGCCGCTGTGTCCGTCCGTCTTGTTGAGAACCTTTTTCACTGCCTCTCTCCTCCATCGAGCACGACGTCCTCCTTCAGGGACTGGTCTCTCCTGACAACATGTCCAAAGTACATGAGACAAAGTCTCCCCATCCTTGCCTCTAGAGAGCATTCTGGCTGTACTTCTTCCGAGACAGATTTGTTTGTCCTTTTGGTACTTTGAATGACACGATTCAAATGTATCGATTCTTCTTTGGAGTTCCTTATTCAA
>NW_022103898.1:4943923-4957782 GCF_000313985.2 Echinops telfairi | reverse complement strand
TGAGAACCCACAGTGGACTCGATGGTGGGAGCAAAAAAAAAAAAAGAACAACTCAGCCAAGAACGAGAGGAAGCAAATGACAGAAAAATTGGGGGCTTGGGAAGACAATGACAGGGTGGTTAGGAAGGGGGGGGGGCTTGGAGTAAAGAAAACATAGTCTGTTGGAACACTGCGTGGTGAGTAGGGGTGGGAGGGCCCCCAGGGTGGAGACACAGCAGAAACATCAAAGATGGAGGTGGGGGCACGAGGTAAGCCCCAGGGAGGCGAGTCTAGGGGCCGCCTGGAAGAATGAATCCCCGAGGCCTGGAGGGAGCCCAGGGGACCCACTGGGGAGGCTGGCGGGTCCGTGCCCCCCTCCCACACCTCCTCTGGTGACCTTCACCTCCACTTGGCAGCAGCTGCCCACGGCCTGGCCCTTGTCATCAGGAGGACAGCTCCAGCCCCCTCCAAGACCCACCCTCTGACCACAGCTTCCTCTAGGCCAGACCTCTCACGCCTCCAGGCCACCACACCTCCTCGCCGACCTCCTCCTGGGCTCCTGCCCTGGGCTCAGCCAGGGAATGGTCCCCTCATCTTCAGCCTTGCTGGGACCAGGGCCCTCAACTCCTCTGCTCCTTTGTCCTTCCGCCCTGCTCATTCTGTCAGAAGTCGGGCCAAGGGCTTGCGTACATAACCACCTGTCTTGTCCGCCCAGCGTCTGCGCGCCTGCCAATGGACCGATCCCACACCCACGCTGTGGTGGCCCTGGAAGGCCACTGCTCCTCCACTCAGCGAGGCTGTCGCCTCTGGGCTCGGCTTCCAACTTAACTTGAGGGTCCCCAGTTAGACGCCACCAGCCCCGTGCTCCCCTGCCTAAGCATGCGCATCGTTGTGTGTGGGGCTCAGTGGTAGAAGTCTCCCCTTCCAGTCAGGAGACCCAGGTTGGAATCCCAGTCAAAGTTCCACCCACATAGCCAGCACCCACCTGACTGTGGAGGGTGCCGTGTTGTTACGACGCTGAACTGGTTTCAGCAGCGCTTCCAGAGCAAGGCAGAAGAAAGGCCCGGTGTGTGGATTGGAAAACCATCCAGTGGACACACAGTGGTCTGATCTGTAGCCCACCACGAGGTGGCACCGGGCCTGCAGCAGTACTTTGTTGTTCTCAATGTCACCCTGAGTCTATATTCATTGGCGATGTTCTATCGTTTATGTTTCTGATGATGTCATTGCCTGGCTTAGCTATCAAAGCGCAGCCACTTCATACGATGAATTTGGTGGTATTTGTATATTAGAAATCGTTCATGGAGGATTGGCATCAACTCTTCTCTTAAATCAGAAGCTCTCAACCTTCCTCATGCGGCGACCCCGTAAGACAGTTCCTTATGTTGTGGTGACACACACCCCCTCCAACCACAACATTATTTTCGTTGCTACTTCATCACTGTCATTTTGCTACTGTGATGAATCAGGCGACCCCTGTGAAAGGGTCGTTTGACCCCCAAAGGGCTCACGTCCCACAGGTTGAAAACGGCTGTCTTAAATGGTCAGAAGGATTCCCCAGTGAAACCTTTGGGTCCCGGACTTTTTTATGTTAGGAGATTTTTTGCTTTTGTTTTTGCTGTTTTATGAGTAGATCTACTTCTTCTTGTGTTATAGGCTTGTTGCGATTCCCCTCATCAGTCTGTGGTGACTTAGGTAAACAATGCACTTCTAGAAATGTATCCACTTGTTCTAGATTTTCGCATTTGTGGGACTACAACTTGTCATCGTACTGTGTGATTGTTATTATTTTTGAAAATCTCATTTGGTTCTACTGTAATGTTTCATATCTGATTATTCGTAGAATTCACTCTCCACCACCACCACCTATGAATGCATTTTCTCTGTGCATGAGCCATGTGTTCTGATCCGGAAGCCTCACAACCACCTTCCTCCACCCTCATCTTGCGGGGGCCTGACGGAGGGGTGCCCAGGGGCTACGCCCGGTGAGTGGCCGAATGCGGTGTGTCCTCTAAACCCACAGAGCTCCTAGGAAGGACGGTCCACAGGCATGGCTACAAAGTCCTAGAAGCCTTTCGGGAACCAAACTATCTTATCACAATGGGGTGCTGTTGCTTCCTGACCCATGCCCGTTAGGTCAACAGGAGTGACGCGATGCCTTTCTGGGGGTGGAGTTCCCCTCTCTTCGACCTTGTCCTGCAGAATTCTCTGCCCTCACTGACTGGCACAGGCTCAAAATGACGTTCTTGCCACCCTCGAGGGACCCACTTCGTGTTGCTCAGAAACACGTCGTGTTCTTTTGGGTTTGGGAAACAGAAAGACGTTTGAAAGGAGAGACCAGGGCTGTAGGACAGATGGGGTAGGGTTTTCTAACCACGTTCCCACAGGACAGCCCTGGCTACCCCCAAAGAATGAGCAGGGGTGCGGCCAGGATGGGAACCAATTCCTCAGCGTCTCTTTCCTAATCTTTTTCGTTTTCTTAAGATTGCTTCCTAAGACTGCTTCTTGAAACTCCTCCCTGTGGCCCTTCTGTCCTGTGAGATGACACCTTTGGACGCACCCAAAGGAGTCCCCATGTCCTTCTGAGCTGCCTTCTCTGCCTTGAATTGAACTGGCCCCTCGGAAGCCACAGTTTCAGTGAACTGCTTTGGTTTTGAAGGCCCCCCAACAAGACTAAGGCACGTGTATGGCTGAGAGAACCTGTCTGCAGCTGTCCAGTGATCGTGGAGACATGCTGAAACACTTTTTGTTTTGGGCCAACTCGTGCCTGTCTGAGCTGCCTCCCTGACTGACCCTGATATTGGGGGCTGGGCACTGGCGGGGAGGCAAGGAGATAATGGTGAAGAAGATAGACAAGGCGTCTACCCCAAGGAAGCTCTGCCTTAGAAGGACCTGCAGATAATCAATAAGCAAATGAATAAGAGCCAGTGGCAGAGACACTGGACAGGAGACTGGATTAGCTAGGGTGGTCCTCCGGTCCTCTCTGAGAATGTGCTGATCACACTGAAGGAACTTGTTATGTTGAGCTATGGCCCCTCCCCACCGAAAAGAATTGTGGGAGTCCTCAACCCTATCCTCCTGTAAATAGGATCCCATTTGGAAATGAGGGGGTGGGTTTCTTTGTTATGTTCATGAGGCCATATTGGTGCGGGTGGTGCTGGTGGGGGGATCAGCTGCCATCGAGCTAGCCTCCGACTCCGGGTGACTCCACGCACAGGGGAAGGGAAGCCTGCCTGGTCTGTGTCACTCCACGAAGGGTTGGGGATCGGATCTTTGGGAGCCATAGGATTTCCACTGGCTGATTTTTGGAAATAGATCACCGAGCCTTTCTTCCTAATCCATCTTTGTCTGGAAGTTCCGCTGAAACCTCTTCAGCATCCCAGTCCTGCACACCTCCACACACACACACACACACACACACACACACACCCCTCCACTGAAAAGATGCAGAGACACACACAGGAGGACAACTTCCTGGGAAGACGCCCAGGAATGCCACAGATCACCTGCAGATGCCAGAAAACAGGAGAGTGGCCACAGAAGGAACCAGAAAGTAGGGAAGTGGCCGCCGAGGCGTTGACACAGCTGAGACCCTAGCTTGGACTTTCAGACTGCGAGACAACCTGTGTCCGGCTTTGCCAGACACGATTGTCTTTGCTGTGGTAGCGTAAGGAAATGAGGATGCCTCCTGTCTTACGTATCACCTCCCTGTCTCAGAAGATTGCCCAGGCTCGGGTGAACCTCATTCGCAAGACAGCCTCCTTGTGTAGTTAGGGCTTATGCCAACTAGGCACTCCTGGATAAGTGTAGGGGCAGAGCCCAATTTATCACTTGGATGACACTTCTTTGGTGTCATAAGCCTTGCTCTAAGAGAGAGATACCGAGCAGAAGAGTCTAATCCTCATTGGCGCTTCACCTTCTGGGCCTTGCCGTCTGGTTCCCCATCACCTGTTGCATGGCCTGTGGATCCCAGGAGCTGCCAGTGGACTATCTATTGATGGTAGATTCATTGAGCCGACTTTGGGCCTCTGCATCCACCAGCCTGTGCCCTGCTGGCTCTGCTTCATCATCCTGCTTCCTGCTCTTCAGCCTCCACAAGTCAGGAGAAGCCTGACTGGACTGGATTTACCTCTTTCCCCAACTGGGTCAGCCATTTCTCGATAGAGCCCTCTTTCCACATCCAGCACATACAAGGGTTACTGGCTTTGCTCTTGAGGTAACCCAGCTTCACACACACCTGCACTGGATGGGTGTCTCAGGTGGACCCGTCATGGTAGGCAGACAGATGACACCACGGTGGAGACAATTTGAGTCTGTTCTACAAACAATCCTGGAGCATCTATCTTGGCTGAGGTTGGGCTTCCTAGGGAGGCGATGCTGATGGAAAGATTTGGGTCAACACCAACAAGGAGTAAACAAAGCAAAGGGAGAAGAGAAACCGGGCTTCCAGGTGGTCACCGGAAAGGTCTTCACCACGCCCAGGAGGCTATCTGGAGCAGGGGGGCCCTTTAGCTAGTCACTGGATATGAGTGGGCTCCAGGAAGGAGACCTGCTCTTGGACAGCATGTTTCTCTTTAGCAGAAGGGCAATTGCTGGAAACCCAGGTCAACTGCAAGCCGCCAGCTGTCAACACCCAAGCAGCTGCCCGAGTAAGTGCTGCCATCCTGAAGGAGTGGGCAGCTGGTGGGCGGGCCACAGGAACCACCACAGTCTGCCCCCGGTGCTGCTGGGGCCACTGGCTTCTGACGAGTCGTGGAGGGTACTGAGGGGGCTCTTGCTGGAGGGCTGAACCTTGACCCGGCCCCACCTCTGCAGCTGGTCACCAGGTACCGCCTCACGCTCATTGCCTTTCTCCTCTCCGGAGGTCTAGCGTCCCAGCACCCTCAGCTAGCACCTCTGCTGCGTGGGGTGGTGGTCTTCGTGCGCCAGCTCAGCTGTCACTGAAACACCACAAGCAGAAAGGTAGAACCCTGACGTCAGGCCGCCAGCTCCCGAAGCCTGCCCTCTCCTGCTGTTGATGCCTGTCTCTCTCCCCGGCTTCTGTTTCCGGCCCCTTGTCTTCGTGGGGCCTGGTAGTAGCTGTGTGCTCCTACCTCTGCTTGTTTTTCTGCCGAATTTGCTTTCTTATCAGGATGATTTGATTTTAAATGGGATTGGCTTGCAACACACCCTACACAAATACTGCCTCTTAAAATAACAAAAAACCAACCAAGCAAAAACAATTCCCAAATGGGATTATCACCACAAGCCTGAGAGTAAGGAGGTACCACACATCTATTGAGGGGGACACAATTCCATCCATAACATTCCACCTCTGGGCCCTGCTCCCCCAGATTCATGCCCTTCCCCCACACAGGAAAACTCTCACCCCATCCCATCCTCTCAAAAGCCTTATATCAAAAATAAATAAGTAAATCAAATAAAAGCCTTATACCTGGGCAAAGCTCCTCTTCCCAGGTACAACGGGGGCAGAGCCGGGGAATTTGAGGGAACGAAGTGATAACAGGCAGCAAGCAAGCCCCAACCCCAGCGGAACAATCCACATCAGCTCTCAGCACTTGAAAAGCGGCCTCTGTTCTTTGGGGTCATCCGGGCAAGGGCCCTGCCCCTCAGACACCACCTCCGGTTCCACCTTCCAGGACCATTGGGTCGGTGATCTGCTCCTTCAGCTTTGAGGGACCCCATCCTCCTGTTACATCTGTGTGGTATCCCCACTTCCTGGGCCCTGGCGGGCACTAGTTCTTTTGCTTTGGGGGCATGGCGGCCTCCTCCCCTCACTTGGGAGCTGTAGTTCCATCCTCTTGGCTTTGGCACCCAGCAGCCCTACACTGTTGACCAAGGTGGTCGGTTTCTGAGTGTTTGGAACTCAGAAGGCCATGGCACCACTCTTTGGGACCTCGGAGACCATGGGTGTGCCTCGGAGACAGTTCTGCTCCCCTTCTCCTTTGGACAGTTCTTCTGATCATCGGACCTCTCCAGGCACGGGCCTTTCCTTTGCCACCGATGTGGCTGCTCTGGCCTGTTTCCCCGCTAGTAAAATCCCCAGAGGTCGACAGCATTTTTTCCTCTTGTTCTTTCTCTGCCCCTTCTGCCTAAGCGGATTTGTCTTCTGCCGTGCTACTAGGCCCGATCCATCAGTCACAGGCTTAATCTCCGCACAAAAGCCTGAGTCACCAAGCCCTGGGCGAGAATTTCGAGCACGTGTCCTTGGTTTGCACAGCAGAATTTTCCAAAGCTTCACGTTCTGGTTTCACTTTGCATGATTCATGTGCCAGTCCGTCTCTCTCTCCTGGCGTTTTACTGTAAGTGGCAAGGAGAAGCCTCTTTAAGATCTTGTCGAGAAATTTCCTCCGCCAAATATCCAGTTTCATCACGTACAAGTTCTACCTTCCACCAAACCTTTCAACATAATTCGGACACATTCTTTGCCATGCCATCACATACCTACGGTGCCCTGCATCGAACCCCCTCCCTGCGTGTCCAGTCACATGCTCATCACCACCTTTAAAAGTCTCACCAGAGGTGCATTCAACATCTGCATTTCTAGCAATGCTCCGCTTGGGATAGACGCTTTCATACAGTTCTCAGGGCTTCCTGAGACCTCAGCAGATCGGCTTTGATGGACATCCTTTTTACTAACTCATCTGCTCAAGGTAGGGCAATAGGATCTTACTATTCTCTGCCACCTATTTGATTCTGGAGCCCGGGTGGCCCAGAGGATTGTGCACCGGGCTGCTAACCACAAGGTCAGTAGTGCAAACCCACCAGCTGCTCTGCCTGGGAAAGCTGGGGCTGTCTGCTTCCACGAAGATTTCTAGCCTTGGAAACCCAAAGGAGCAGTTCCACTCTGTCCTGTAAGGTTCATATGGGTTTCCCTGTTCTTAAAACACAATCTCATTGTCATCAAGCTGATGCTGACTCACAGTGACCCTATTAAACCCACTTCCACAGAATCAATGCCAACCCAGAGCAAACCTCTCCCCAGCTGTGGCTTTTCAAGACAGTGACTGTTTACGGGAGTAGGAAGTCCCATCTTTCTCCCGTGGAGCGGCTGGTGGTTTCAAACTGTGGACCATGCAGATCTCAGCCCAACACATAACCACGATACCAGCAGGGCTCATCTTAGGCTCCTTAAAATTCTTCCAGCTGTTACCCAATTTCAAAGCCATTTCTGTATTTTAGATGTTTGTTAGGGCTACACCTCACTTTCTTGGTACCAAATTCTGTTTTAGTTCTCGAGTAGAACTATGTATGTTGCCTGCTGGAAACAGCACACCAGATACTAGTCATTGGTTGAGAACCACAGTCCTCAAAGGATGTTTTGGGGCCTATGGGAGGCTGGAAGGTCAAAGTTGGTTTCATAATACTAGTAAGACGTCATTCACTCATGTTCTTTTACATTCTCAGTATTCAGAGGTTAGATGATGTGTGATTCTGGGACAAATTGGATGCAGAAGTAGATATCTACAACCCTGCTGCCATTTATTAAGCTAGACATTAAGGATATTTGCAACAACAATGACAACAAAAGTGTAATAATGTCACTCTGGCCCATTTTTTTTTTAATTTGGAAAATAGCAATTAGTTTTCATTCACCAGATGTTATTCATGTTAGCATGCAATAGAGTTATTACTGCCACTTAAAATGAACTTTATACCTGAAACATGGTTTTATTTTCTAAAGTGGTAGATATGGACACACTTAAATCCCCTAAGTAGAAGCTCTTTGAATCCTCAGTCTATTTCAAGAGCGCAAATGAATCTGGAAACCAGCAGGCTGAGAACTTCTGACCTAGAGCATGAGCTGTGTCCTGGAGCGTGGCACCCTGTTCCCAGAGGGCACCCCTGTCCAGGTGGCATTGTAGCTGTTGACTGTCCCAGCCCCTGTCAGGGCAGCAGCTTCTTGGTGGTGGTGTATGCACATCTCCTTTGCTAAATAAGTATGTCTCTTGGCTACTGTGGTGTTATCAGATATAAACTCTCAGTAGAGATGCCAGCTGGACGCCTGAATATTCCAGAATAATGGCAGGGCGGAATGGATTCAGTGGAGCCCCCAAGTCCCATACTGGGGACTCAGCATGGATCTTAGTGGCTGGCAGGTTGGTATTGACAGGAGAGTGGGTAGGTTGGCTGCAAAGAGTGGGCACCCATGCTTTTGAGGCCATGTACCTTTAAACTCTGCCACGATGGCTACCATCAGAAGATCGTGCCAGTTCAAGGGTGGCAAATGATAAAAAGTGGTGCTGCAACCCAGTCTTTGGGGGTATTTATTGCATCTTCTCTATTGGGCATGCTCTAATAGGCATTGGCAGGTGATACACAGATCTTTATTCTCGGTGCCTCTTCTGTTAGGTTCATCCATACACTTCTTCCTTACCTCTTCTTCCTCAAAATCGGGTATTTCTTCTTTCGGGCCTTTAACCATGCAGTCAAGCTATTTTCTCCTTCCCATGAATCTGCCTATGACCCAACCGGGCCTACATCTCCTTCTTCATGATCAGGCACACCACTCTGAGCTCTTCTTCTTGAAATTTCTACCTTGTTGTTGTCTTTCAAAGCCATCTCTGAATGGGCTAGACAGCATAACTATAGTCCACTTCGGGCTTGCACCCATTTATCAAGCATGGCATGCAGAATAATGGTCGCCTTATCAATATCATTCTTACACTCAGAACCTGTGAGTCTGTTAACGTTCCATAGCAAGGCCAGAGATGGAATTAAGGTTAGATGGGGATAGGGCTTTGAACGGCTTCATTCTGGTTTGGTCTACTGTAAATTTTCATTTCTACCCTACTCACTGCCTTGGCGTCAGTGCCAACTACAACTCTTTCCCGGAGTAGAAAGCCTCATCTTTCTCCCATGGCTGGTGGTTTTGAACTGCTGACTTTGTGGTTAGCGGCCCAACACATAACCCACTACACCACCAGGGCACCATTTCAACCCTAGATATGCTGAAGCAGAATCTATATTTTAACAATATCCCTATGTATGTGTCCCCATGTCTGAGAACACCATCTGAGGAGCTATACGAAGCACCCAGAGATCTTTTTAAAATGTAGAATCTGGCCCTGGTGGTCTAGTGGTTACTCATTGGGCTTCTAACTGCAAGGTCAGCAGTTCGAAACCACCAGCTGCTCCTTGGGAGAAAGACACTGGCTTGCTACTCCCATAAACAGTTACAGTCTCCGAAACTCACAGGGGCAGTTCTGTCCTGTCCTGGAGGGACCCTGTGAGTCAGAATCGACTCAGTGGCAGTGAGGAGAGGAAATGTAAATTCTCAGCAGATGGTTGAGCTGGATGAATCTGTTTGAAGTCCCTGATGAAGGGAGTATCCTAGATTATCCCAGGTGGGTCCAATGGTGACCACAAGGGTCCAGATAAGTCAAAGAAAGTGGCAGGAGAAACAGTGTCAACAACACCAAAGGAGATAGGATGATGAAAACGAAGAGCAAGAAAGACACGACTCACTGTGGCTGCCTCTGCAGATGGAGGACAGGCCACAAGCCGGGGGGGTGTGGATGGCCTTGAACGCTGGAAAAAGGAAGGACAGGGATTCTTCTTTGGAATCTCCCGGAAGAACACAGCTCACTAATAGTCCAAGGAGACACAACTCAGACTTCTGACCTCAAAAGTGTAGGAGGACAAATCCGCATGGCTTTGAGCTACTGAAGTGGTCATCTGTTTGAACAGTCATCAGAAACAAATACACAAGCAATCCCGTCTGTAAACCAGGCTTGCTATATAGCCTTCTCCATCTTATCGTAAAGGATCCTGGCCCTTATGGACATAGGTAGGTGGGAGCCTAGAGAGGGACAGGCCTTAGTGCATCCGTGTCAAATGACATAAGAGTTTGGGTTAATTATTTGTGCAGCTTATCTTTTGTCTCTGGTCCTGCCAGCAGTCCATCCCAGATGTACCACCTCCATCTTCTGTCTCTTACTCTCATGATAGACTCTGGCTCATGGTGGGTAGAAGTGGTCACATGATCACTTGCTGTCAGACTCAGAAACTCCCTAGCTACCAGGGTCTAGGAACATGCCAAGAGTCTTTGTAATTTAACAGCTTGATATATTTTGGTCCGTTTATTTGTTTGTGCAACTATCACAGTTTTATAACATTTCCACCCCCTTCCCACTCTGCCTCCAATGTCCCTTGTGCTCCTTTTCAGTCTCTCTCTCTTCCCACTCCCCACTCCAGACAAACAGCGATGGACGGACTGCCTCTGTGTTGTTTCTGCCTTTCAGGGGAAATTTTACATAAATGAAATCGCTCATCCATTTAGCTTTTTCTTTTTTCTGACTTCTTTCACTCATAATCACGTTTTGGAGCCTCATCAATGTTGGTGTACATGTCTGACCGGTCAGAATCCCCACATTTCCCAACCCCTGTGTGAGCTCTGGGGACCAGTTAAGCATGCAATTCTCTGCTAGTCATTCTTTGTCTTGCTTCATGGAATCTCATCCTGAACACAGTTTAATGTTTAGTCAGAGACTCTAGAAGATGCCTATCTGAGGCCCCGAGTCCTTTCTCTGTCGAACTCCCCCCTCTGAAAATTCCAGCCGCCTCAGCTCGCAAACTGTGATCTTTGTCTCTCCATCTCAGCGAGGCAGTCCTGCTTGGCCAGACCGCTGCTTCTTGGGCTGTGATTTGCAAAGGATCACTTCATATATTTCTACCTGGTCTCTTTGTCAGGGTCTGAAAAACATTGTTTGTATGAGTCAGAATGGACTTGACAGCAGCAGGTTTGGCCTTTTGCCCAGTTTCTAGTAGTTTTCTCATAGGTGGGCACACCTGCTTCCACCTCCACACTGTGGCCAGACATGGATTTTTTGGGGGTCATTGAATTTTCTTTCCCACAGAATTTTTGTGGTGAAATTCATCTTTTAAAAGTGTATACTTTGATGAATGCTGTCAAGTGTGTACAATTGGTAGCTGCCACGGTCAAGGTATAGAGCAGTGCCCTCACGCTTCACACTCATTTGCTCCTTCACTCCCAACCTTCTCCTCTCTCTCCTGCCCCCCGCCCCCGTGCCAACCCTCAGCTGCTCTCTAGTGACCAGCACTATGTGGTGTGGTGGTACATCATCCGGTCAATTTTGACCTGGCATGACAGAATAGCACTGTCCCAGGGAGTTTCCTAAGCGGAAATCTTTGTGGGAACCAATTGCCAGGTCTTTTTTCCCCCGGAACACCTGGTGAGGTTGAACCACCGACCTTTCGGTTAGCAGCCGAGCACGTTAACCATTGCTCCACCAGGGCTCCTTCTCCATCTCTAATAGAATTCCACAGTAGTGAAATGATACAGTACATAATCTCTTGTGTCTGCTGCCTTTTATTTGTTGTTGTTGTGAGGTGCCATCCAGTTGGTTCTGACCCGTGTCCACCTTACGCACAACAGAACAAAACATTGCCCAGGCCCTCGCCATCCTCGGAATGGTTCCTGGGCTTGAGCACGCTGTTGCAGCCACAGTGTCCATCCATCTTCCTGAGGGCCTTCCTCTTTTTGCTGCCCCTCTGCTTTACTCAGCGTGACGTCCTTCTCCAGGGACTGGTCTCTCCTGACAACATGGCCAAAGCATGTGAGATGAAGTCTTGCCATCCTTGTCTTCCATTTAGCATGCCGTTTTTGATCATCACCCACATTGCTGCATGTGCTAACATGTTCTTTATTCATTGGAGTAGCATTCCATTGCCTGGATACACCACAATTTGTTTATCCCCTCATCATTGGATGGGCATTTGGGTTGTTTGCAAATGTAGGATATGAAGAAGAATGCTTCCATGAACATTCATATCCATGTCTTTGTGTGGACATATGTGAAGATGCTGGTGCTTATTCAAGAGTATGTGTGACTTTTTAAGGCTCACCATATCGCTTGACAAAGTAGCCATACAAACTTGCACACCCACTATCAATGGATGCATTCCAGTCGCTTCTTAGCACTTTGTCCTTTTAACCTTCGCCTTTCTGTTGAGTAAGGAGCCCTGGTGGTATAGTGGCCATGCATGGGCTGCTAATGAGGACATGGCATCTCATTGGTTTTCACTTTGAATTAGGCTAGTACTTTTGTCAAAAACCAAATTGACCATCTAAGTGTGGTCTTATTTCTGTATTTTATATTTTGTTCCATTGATCTACATGTCTACCCTTGGGCCAACCTCACAGTGTCTTGGGGATTATAACTTTCTAGTGTGTTTTGAAATAAACATGTGTCGGATTCAAAGTCCAGGCCCTAACCAGAGGTTGGCATACTTTTTCTAGCAAGGACTCAGTAGTAAGTAAGCTGGGTTTTGTAGCCCATACAATCTGTCACAACCGTTCCATTCTGCTGTCGTAGGCCCCAAACAAGCCACAGATAAGATGTAAATGAGTGCTGTGCTTGCTTCCAATGAATTTGGTTTACAAAATCAGGGGTGGGTACAATGTGGTGTGCAAGTTACTGTTTTCAGATCTCTGCTCTTAACAGCTATATTAGCCTATTATTTTTTCTCCTCTTTTTCCTCAATACCCAACGTTTTCGGTTCAACGAATACAGTGTTATGTCTAGCACAAGCTTATTCCGAGCTTAGTGCTGGATGGGATGAAATAAGACCCTACCTTGAGGGAACCTCAGATGAGGAAAGGAGGGGCACACAGACACAGGTCTAGAGCCGGAGGCTGATTAGAGTCAGCGCTAAAGGAAGAGGTATAACCTGAGGGGAGCTTTTCCTGACATGTGAGGTTTTGTGGGGTAGCTGATACAGGGCATGAACCACTGAGGGAGAGAATTATAGGCAGAGATGGTTAGAAGCATGTTCCAGATGGTGAGGCCAGCACAAACAAGAGGTTTTCTATGTATCTATCACTCATCTTTACCAATATTCATGTATTCCTTCTCGTTTCTTTCACAAAATCATATGTCCTTTGGTCTAAATTGGTTTTTGCCTTGCACCTCTCTACTCTCTTTCTTTCTAAAAATTCTGACCTTTCTTATGTCCTCTCTTCTTTCTTAGCTACCGAATCATTGCTGATCCAGTCCTGCATTGGCTATAAGAAACAATTTTTTTTATTTTAAGAAACAAATTTATATCGTAAATTTCATCTGAATTTTAATCAACATTAGTGGCATGTTCATTTGGTTTATCTAAGGCAAATAGTTATAGAATAGAAAAAAAATGCCATTTAGCCCAAGTGAAACATTAACTTGCTTCTGTCACTTCAGTCAAGGTTGAAATCCCCTTGTCGATTGCAGGCAGTCAGTAGCACCCACCATCTGACTGGCGTCATATCCTGGTTTCTCAGACTTGCCCTTCTACTTTTCGTCTGTCTTCTTCATGTCAGTCTTTCCCTTTTAAAATCTTCTAGTGTTTTTCTTCTTCTCTTTCTACCCCTCCTTTTTTCTTGTACTTTTGGGGTTTTTGTACTTTGAGGCATGCTATTTACTTTCTCTTCTCTGAAAACAAACAAACAAACAAACAACCTTTGTTATTCAACACATATTTATGAGCACACAGTAAGGCTTTTTCTAGGTATTGGAGATACAAAACAAAACAAAGAGACAAAAATATCTATCCTTGTGGAACCTTTGATCTAATAGGGGAAACAAAAGAAACAAAACAGTTAAGTAAACTGTATACTATAGAATGTTAAGTGCTATCCAGGGGAGAAAAACCTGAGTCCTTAGGTGGTATAAGCAGTGTTCAGCTGCTAACAGAAAGGTATCAGGCTTAAGTCCACCCAGAGACAGCTTGGCCTGTTGATCTACTTCCCAATAGCCAGCCAGTGTAACAGGGGGAGGGTGTGATTGTCTCCACAGGGAAAGAGGGACCAGTCTTCAACCTGGTGCTCCAAAACAAGAATGCACACAACACACTGACATGAAGCAGGGAACCGACAGAGA
>NW_022103898.1:4942436-4943609 GCF_000313985.2 Echinops telfairi | reverse complement strand
CACCATGGGGGACAACACTAGAGACACACGGCAGGAACTGTGCCCACCCTGAGCCCACTACACCAAAGCCAGCCACTGGGGGCCTACAGCAGAGCAGTGGGGTGGGGGAGTGGGGGCGGGAGCAGAGCAATGAAGCCCCCAGGGATAGATGTGGGGCCAGGGCATGGAAAGCACTTGTAAAGGACAAGAAATAGACCCTGAACTATTTATAGGGTTGTTTTTTTTTTGTTGTTGTTACAGCTATTGTTTCATTTCTATTGTTGCTTTGTTGTACTTGGTCTTGTGATGGTGCATATTGTTGTCGCTGCAAGTCTACCTGGAAGGGATAGGTGGGATATACAAGCCAGAAGAGAGACCAATGGGATGACAGTTCCTGGGGGACATGGGAGTAGGGGAGGCGGGGGAAAGGAAGTAGGTGTTAACAAACCCAGGGACAAGGGAACAACAAGTGATTCAAAATCAGTGGCAAGGAGGGTGTAGGAGGTCTGGCAGGGCTGGATCAAGGACAATGTAATTAAGTGGAATTCCTGAAACCCAAATGAACGCTAAACTTGGTAGTGGAACAAGAGGAAAGTACAAAGAAATAGAGGAAAGAACTAGGAGGCAAAGGGCAGTTATAGAGATATAAATACAGGCATATACAGATGTAAATATATTTATATATGAAGAGAAGGAAATAGGTCTATGTACATATATTTATAGGTTTAGTATTAAGGAAACAGATGGACAGTGGGCTCTTACTCTAGTACTCCCTCAACACAAGAACACTTTGTTCTAACAATTCGGCAGTCTGATGCTCACCTTCCTGGCACGATCACTGAAGACAACAGGTGCACAAGCAAATGTGATGAAGAAAGCTGATGGTGCCCAGCTATAAAAAGATATAGCATCTGAGGTCTTAAAGGCCTGAAGATAAACAAATGGCCATCTAGCTGAGAAACAACAAGACCTACATGGAAGAAGCATCACAGCCTGTGAGATCAAAAGGCGTTGAAGAGCTCAGGAATCCGGCATCAAAGACCAAATAAAATCATAGCATTGTGAATGAGGGGGAGTGCGGAGTGGGGACCCAGGGCCCACCTGTGGGAAATTGGATATCTGCTTGCAGAAGGGCTGCGGGGAGGAGACGAGTCAATCAGGGTGCAGTGTAGCAATGATGAAAAATACAATTTT
>NW_022103898.1:4915095-4941007 GCF_000313985.2 Echinops telfairi | reverse complement strand
AGTAGTAGAAGATGTGGTCAGAGGGTTGATGTCTATAGATTTTACTGTCTATGCACAAGGAAACATGCGGATATGTGTTGTCCTCAGGATTGGGCACTGCTAGGTGATCTAATGCCTGGCACATAGTAGACATTCCAAAAGCATTTTTAAGATGAATGTATACAATCAATCAAATGGTGAGCCTGAATGACACCAATAAATAACTTGCTGATGTGAGATTAGAACACAACATAGCCTAGTCCGGTGCCATCTTCACCACTGTTATGTTGGTGCCCATTGTTGTAGTCACTGTGTCAATCCATTTTGTTGAGGGTCTTCATCCTTTTCACTGCCCTTCTACTTTACCAACCACGGGGTCTTCTATCACATCAATTTCAACCCGTTAGCTTTCCTTCCCTGCACCTTTCTCAATACTCCGCGAGAACGCTCAAGTTGGACATCTCGTGAATCACGCTATTTCCAGCCCCTGACAGACGTGGCAATATTGCTTATTGAAAGACAGTAGACATGAAATGATAAAGGTAGAATGAAAAAAAGAAAAAAGTTATCCATCCCAGCCAGAGAAGCCTTGTGCCTATCCTTAGGACAAAAACCAGACTCCCTTCAGACTCATAGACTCCCTATATAGCAGAATGACAAGTGCCCAGACCAGCACCATCCTCACAATCGTTGTTGTTTGAGCCCATTGTTGCAGTCATCGTACTAGTCCATCTCTGATGCTTGTCACCTTTTTATGCTGAACTTCTACTTTACCAAGCACGATGCCCTTCTCCAGGGAGTGGTCTCTTTAGATAATATGTCCAAAGGATACTATTCCTTACCATTTCACCCCTTGACTGCGAACCACATTTTGCGCCCTTGATGGGCAGGTGCAGTGTGTTGTCACCCCAAGATGAAGAGCTCAAAATCCTCACTCACTGCCCTGAATCGTTTCTGTCTCCTAGGCCTCCTCCCATAGGGCAGCGGAGAACGGTGCCCCTGGGGTTCTGAGGCTGCTAACTCTTTTCGGGCGTAGAAGGCCTCATCTTTGTCTGGCGGATCGGTTGCTGGTGTCGAACTGCTTCCCTTGCAGTTAGCAGCCCAATCAAGAATCCACTACTGGACCAAAAGGGCCCCAGGTGTGGGTTGGGCCGGGGTCCTTATCCCCACGCTTTAACTTCGGGGTCTGGGCCTTCAGTTCAGGGGGGTCTCTGCTCAGCACCTCTGCTCCTCGGCGTAAACTCGGCCCCCGCCACGCACAGACCCTGTTGTGGTCCCCCTCCCCATGCCAGCTCCTCAGCGGGAACCTCAGCCCCTCCACACAAACGCCGGGTTGCAACACGCCCCTCCGGGCCAGCGGGTCCTCCGGAAGCCATCTACGCTCCTCAGGCGGGGCCTCCGTTGCTCCGCGGAGGAAACTTCCGCCTCAGCCCCCTCCCCTCAGCTTTCCGCTCTCTCCTCCACCCTCCCAATCCCTTCAGACTGAACTTCCGGCCGGCGCCCCCTCCCCTCAGACCCGACTTCCGCTCGTTGCCCGCTCCCCCCCTCCCATCCCTATCCTCATCCCCGCGGAGCGAGGTGAACTTCCGGTATCCGCCCCCTTCCTTCAGGCGGGACTTCCGGCCTGCGCCCGCTCTGCGCCGCTCCCTGCTCGGCTCCGCCGGAGGCAGGCGACCTCCTGCGCGCGCCCCGCCTCTCCCGCCGGCCCGGCTCCGCCCGCTCCCCGCGCGGCCCGTCCCCCCTCCGCGGCCTCGGCGAGCTGCGAGCGGCAAGATGGCGGCGCCCAGGCTGCCTCCGGCCCGGCTGTCGGGCGTCATGCTACCCGCGCCCATCCAGGACCTGGAGGCGCTCCGCGCGCTGACCGCGCTCTTCAAGGAGCAACGCAATCGGTAATGGCCGCGGGGTCGGGCGGGCGGCGACCCCCCGGGTCCCCAGACCCCGACCTCGGGCCACGGCTCCTCTGCTCGCCCGCGCTGGGGACGCCGCGACCCCGAGGATGGGGTCTCCAGCCCGCGCGGTTCTCAGCGTCTTGACCGCCAGCGCTGTGCTCACGCTGTCTGGGTGGGAACGCTGGTCCACCCTCGGAGCGGGTGCCAGGTGGGCGGACCTGTCAGCAGGTTTTGGCGGAGGTGGGGGTGGTGGTGGTGGTGGAGGAGGTGCCCGTGTGAGCCCAGCACTCTCTGTGGCCCTGCTAGGGCGAGCCCCTTTTAGAGGTGGGCTGTGGGCGCCATCTCACCTGACCCCAGAACCCAGCTGTAGCCAGCCCAAGGAGGCAGAACACTGGGGGGCTTACAAAAACACTGGCCAGGAGAGCCATGGAAAGGTCAACTCAGTCCTGCTGCGGCCACCGAGAGGCCTGCTGGAGAGTGAGAAAGAGAAGGTGCCCAGGGGGGTCCGAGATGCATGTACAGTACCCGGATTTCACTGACTTGCCTCCAAATGGCCGTTGATACAAAATATCCTTTTCAGATTGTTCCGAGGAACAAATGAAGTAAAGCATATAAATCCATAAAGTGTGTCAGGCCCTCAGTCACTGCTGGTTTTATTAGTTCAGTTCTCCGACTCTCAGTTTCCGGACCAGTTGAATAGTGCCGTTTTTTGGTGGGGTGTTTATAAAGAATGATGCTGGGTATTACCTCCCTCATGGGATTGTTGAAAGGATTAAATGAGGTTGTGTGTATTAAATCCTTAGTACTAAGATCATCCAACAACGGTTGCAGCAGTACATTGACAAGGAGCTACCAGTGGTCCAGGCCAGATGCAGAAGAGGACAAGGAAGAAGGAAGATCATTGCTGATGTCAGATGAGTCTTGGCTGAAAGCAGAGAACGCCAGAAGGATGTTGACTTGTGATTTGTTGCTTATGCAGAGGCATTCGACTGTGTGGACATGACCCGCTATGGATAACCTTGAGAAGAATGGGAATCCCAGAATACTACATTGTGCTCCTGTGGAGCCTGTACATGGATCAAGCGGCAGTTGCGATCAACACAAGGGCATATTGCATAGTTTAAAATCAGAAAATGAGTGTGCCAGAGTTGCATCCTCTTGCCATATTTACTCAGTCTATATGTGAACAGATAATCAGAGAATCTGGATTATATGAAGAAAAATGCAGCATCAGGATTTGAAGAAGGCTTCTCGACAATTCTTGATATCAGATGACCCAACCTTGCTTTCTGAAAATGAGGAGGAATTGAAACCCTGGCTGATGAGGATCAAGAGTTACAACCTTCAGTATGGATTAAAACTCAATGTAAAGAAGACTGGAATCCTCACAAGTGAACTAGCAGGTAACTTCATGGTCAGTGGAGAAAAGATTGGAGCTGTCAAGGATTTTATCTTGCGTGATCCACAACCAATGCTCTTGGAAGCTGCAGTCGAGCGAGATCGAAGGATGCATTGCATTGGGTACATTTACAAGATCTATTTAAAGTGTTGAAGACCAATGATGCCACTTTGAGGACTAAGGTGCTCCCGACACAAACCTTGGCATTTTCAATGGCCTCACATGCGTGTGAAAGTTGAATAAGAAGGCTGTAGAAGAATTGATGCGTTTGAATTATGGTGCTGGTGAAGGCTATTGAGAGTACCTTGGACTGTCAAAAGAACAAATACCTGTTTACAGGTATTTAGAGGTATTGCTCTTTAGAGGCAAGGATGGGGATACTTCATCTCACATACTCTGGATATGTTGTCAGGAGAGACCAGTCCCTGCAGAAAGACATCAAGCTTGGTAAAATAGCAAGGTAGCTAAAGAGCAGAAGACTTTTGACAATGGGTTAGCACAGTGGCTGTATCGATGGGCTCAAATAGAAGAACAATTGTGAGGATTGGCCAGGACTGGGCAGTATTTCAGAATCTACTTGATGGCACACAGTAGTCACAACAACTAAATGCGTGTGCTGACGCAATATTATTGAACACTTATGGTTGGTTCACTGTGCACCAGGTAATGGGGTTGAAAATGAAGCCTTTTGCTTTCCCCAGTACAGATTTGTGGTAAGACAATTAGGGTATGTATCCCTGTGGTATGTAACCCACAGGGGCAGATCTACCCTTTCGTGTAGGGTTGCTGGGATTCAGAATCAACTTGATGGCAGTGAAAGGGTTTTGTTTATTATGAACCAAGCTCTTGGCCAGTGGGTGAGGGCACAAAGATGAATGTTCATTTTTTGAGCGTGCTAGGAGCACTGGTGGTGAAGTGATTCTGCCTTGGCTGTGATCCAAAAGGTCGACAGTTTGAAGCCACCAGTCGCTTTGAGGAAGAGACTGGACTTTCTATTTTGGTAAAGAGTTACAGTCTAGGAAACTCACAGGGGCATTTCTACCCTGTCCTATAGGGTCACCATGAGTTGGCAACAAGTTGATGGCAGAGAGAGAGGGAGAGGAAAGTTGTGAAAATTAGTGCTTTGAACCATTTCTTTCTGCTTCATTCACGGTCAATGAAGTGGCAACAGAATGGACCTGAATTTGTAAAATGTGGGTGAACTGAAGATTACTGGAAAAATTACTGTCTGATGCCCTGCTAGAAACTTATCTCTTCCTGGTTGAGGTAACCTGTGTATTAAATTAACCAAGTCTCTTGAATGACATAGTTGGAAACAGTGGTGCCTGGTTCAAAGATGGTGACTCACTGCCTGTACTGCCCAGAACTGTGCGCTTCTAGCCACAGTTCTGCCAATAATTCAGTCTCCCCAATCTGGCTCTTGAAAGGGCTCACTGACTGTACCTCTTCTGAATGTTCCATTCCTGGATTTTGACCAGTAACTTTTCTTGTTCAAGTTATTGTGTGATATACCTACATCTTATAAATCCAGGCCCGTTCTGGTTGTGCTGGCCATTGCTAACTCAGTTTGAAACCGAAAGGACTCAAGTAAAAATACAACCCTTGAGATGTAATATTGAAAGAGTCTGTGGGCAAATTACTGAATGCTGCAGGAAACATCAAAAGGAGATGGAACGAATACAGAGTCACTATACAAAACAAAACAAAACAAACTAGTTAACCATTTCAGGAGATAGCTTATGAGCAAGAAGCAATGATATTTAAGGAAGAAATTCAAGTAGCACTGAAAGCATTAGCCAAAAACAAGGCTCCAGGAATTGTTGGGATACCTATTGAATTATTTCCATAAGCTGATGAAGCACTGGAAGCACTTACTCATGCTAGGAAATTTGGAAGGCAGCTACTTGGCCAACTATCTAGAAGAGATCCATATCTAGAAGAGATCCATATTTGTACCCATTCCAAAGAAATTTGACCCAACAGAAGGCTCTAATTATAGAACAATGTCATTGATAACCACTTGCAAGTAACATTTTTCACATCATCCAACAGCAATTGTAGCAATACATTGACAAGGAGGTTCAAACTGGTTTAGAAGAGGTTCAAACTGGTTTAGAAGAGGATGTAGAAGGGATATCATTGCTGATGTCAGATTGATCTTAGCTGAAAGCAGAGAATACCAAAAAGATGTTTACTTATGTTTAATTCAGTATACAAAATCATTTGACTGTGTGGACCATAACTAACTTTGAGAAGACTGGGAATCCCAGAACATTGCATTCTGCTCCTGTGGAACCTGTACATGGATCAAGAGGCAGCCATGTGATCAAAACAAGGGCATATTGCATAGTTTAAAATTAGAAATGGAAGAGCTGTAAAAGCCCCCAATAAAATGATTTAGAAAAAAGATTTTTTTTTTTTTAAATCAGAAAAGGTTTGTGTCAGGGCTGCATCCTCTAACCATACTTACTCAAACTATATGAGAACAAATAATCAGATAATTTGGATTATATGAAGAAGAATGAGGCATCAGGATTTGAAGAAGACTTCTTGACAACCACGATTGCAGATGACACAATCTTGCTTGCTGAAAACGAGGAACTGAAGTACTTGCAGTTGAAGAACAAGGATTGCAACCTTCAGTATGGATTAAAACTCAATGTAAAGGAGACTGGAATCCTCACAAGTGAACTAGTAGGTAGCATCATGATAAATGGAGAAAGCTTGAAGTTGTCAAGGATTTTTATCTTGCGTGGCTCCACAATCAGTACGCATGGAAGCAGCAGTTGCGATCAAAGGATGCATTGCATTGGGTACATTTACGGTACAAGACCCATTTAAAGTGTTGAAGAGCAGAGATGTTACTTTGAGGACTCTGGTGCTCATGACCCAAACCATGGTATTTTCAATAGCTTATGCATGTGAAAGTTGAACACTGACTAAGGGAGTCAGGAGAAGAATTCATGCATTTGAATTACGGTGTTGGTGAAGAATATTGAAAATACCATGGACTGCCAAAAGAACAAACATCTATTTTGAAAGAAGTACAGCTAGAATGCTCCTTAGAGGCAAGAATGATGAGACTTCGTCTCCTATACTTTGGATATGTTGTCAGGAGGGACCAGACCCTAGAGAAGGACATTATGCTTGGTAAAGTAGTGGGACATCGAAGAAGAGGAAGACCTTTGACAAGATGGATTGACACAGTGACTGCCAACAATGGGCACAAACATAACAGTTGTGAGGATGGAGCAGGACTGGGCAGTGTTTTGTTCTGTTGTACCTAGGGTCACTATGGGTGGGAACTGACTTGATGGCACTTAACATCAACAATCCAGCTCGAACTTGTTCTTTATTGAGATTTGTGTAGGAAGCACAGAGGGAACAAGTAGATAGACAGTTGGGTAAATTGATGGGCCAGGAAGGACTCTGGATACTGTGTTAGTCCAGGTTGACTAGAGAAACAAATCCAGAGACACGTGTATAAGAAAGCTTTGTATCAAAGAGTAATTGTATATTAAGAACACATCCCAGCCCACTCAAGTCCATTAGCCCATTATTAGCCCATATGTCTGATACCAGTCTGTAAATTCCTCTTTAGATTCACACAACACATGCACTGATGCCAAATGTAGGAAGATCACAGGCCAGTGGGTGGAAAGTCTTATGGATCTAGTGGCAGTGGAAGCATCTCAGCGCTGGCATGGGTCTTCACGTGGCTCCTCCAGCTCAAGGGCTCTAGTGTAGCTCCATGTGTCTTGTCAGCAGGAAGAAAAAACAATGTGTGTCTGACCTCCGGTGAGTTATTTATCACCTTATCGCCTCCAAATGAGAGGTTATCTAGCTGCGACCTAATTGACACTAAACTCCCCCCCTTCACTCTTAATAGTCTTAAATTGACACCAGATTATGTAACTACCACAGATTCTTTTGACTACTTGTGGAGCAGGTGAGGGAGGCAAACTATAGCTCGAGAAGTATTCCAATTTTAGAGAACACCTGAGAGGATTAAATGCTGTATGTAAGGTGTCTGGTACAGAGTAGACATGTAAATGTCAGTTTCTTTTTATAGTTGGCAGGGTGCCCTTTTTTGACTTACACCTTTGTGAAGTGTTTATCAGGAGATTGATGTAAGTTGGCATTAGATCTCGTTAACTTGTGTTGTGTAAATTAGGGTGAAGCTAGAGGCAGCAAGACCTTTTAAGACCTAGCATAAGTTTCAGAAACTTAGAAAGAAAGTGCTTGATTCATAAAGATAATTGTGGGATGGACAAGATCACCATCATGGACAGGATGTGGGTGCCATTTGCATTACTGGGTGTGAGGTCATGAGGATGTGGCCCAAATTTGGCTTGAGTTCCCCTGGGGTGTGAGGAGTTCTAAGTGGATTACACGTTGGGCTGCTGACCACAAGGTAAGCAGATCAAAACCACCAGCCACTCCATGGGAAAAAGATGAGGCTTTCTACTTCCATATATATTTACAGTCTCACAACACATAGATGCAGTTCTACTCAGTCTTTTAGGGTTTCTGTGAGTTGGAATTAACTCGGTAACATTGAATTTGGTTTGTTTTTGGTTCCCCATAGGGCATGTCCTTGCTTCATGCAAGGTCTCCATGGTTTGGAGACCAGGGCTGGTGAACTGATACTTGGGTCTTGAGAGAGAGTTGTGTGGTGGTGCAAAGAACTTTGGAGGAGTGTTTTAATAAGGCCAGGCTTCTGGCCCTGGTTCTGCCACTGCTTCTATGTGTCTTTGGACAAATTACGTGCTACCCCTAAGAGTTCTTGGAGACTTGGACCCGAGTCTAGCTTTTCTGAGAGGGCTTCTTCAGTCCCAGTACTCTGGGGTTAGTGTTTTCCCTTGTGGGGGTCTCCTTCTTGGGGAACTCCTAGAGGGCTTAGTTCTATTACCTAGAGTGAGCAGGCATGCAGTTTGCATGGATCCAGAGGGAAGTAGGGCCAGGTGGTGAATGGGACACAAAATGAAGTAAACTGAGGCCTCAGAGAAGCAAATAGAACACACCAGACAAAGCAAAAACAGATTGAGGAAAGCAGTGAGCAAATTAGTGGAACAAAAGATACTACTCCACTACTCTGATGAGATCCTTGGAAATGAGTAATATGACTCTTCCCAGATGTTTGGTGCTACAACAGGAGCCTGGCTGTGATAGCTAAAATAACAGATGTCACGGGTAGAGGGAACAATGACTTTGGAACTCTGGACTGGATGTAAATCCTGGCTTAGTGTCTCTGGATTTAAAACTGTTTCTCTTACTGAAAATGAGGATGATGGTAACTACTGTGCAAAATTATTGTGAGGATCTGTGCTATTTCACAGGCTTTATCAAAGCTAGAGTTGTCTGCTCATCAAAAGACCCTATTGGGAAAGTGACCTCTCTACCTAATAGCCTGCACATCCGAGCTGCCTCCTGCTCCCAGCCACCTTCTCTGCAGGCTGAGAAAAGGTCTTTCTAAAACATGCCTCCAACAAAGGGTTTGTTTTAGAATATATAGAATACTTATACAACAAAAGAGTTCTTTGTTTTACAAATAGCAATGGGGAAGTGCAGATTAAAACGACAGTGAGAAGCCATTGTATATCCAGTAGAATGGTTAAAATTAAAATGACATAACATCGCCAGCCTTTGAGAAAGGGTACAGAAATAAACTCGGTACAGTACTGGTGGGGATATAGACGGTGTACAACTGCTTTGGGAGAGATTCTGATGACGTTTTATAAAGTTAACTTTATGTGCCTACCTATCACCCAAGCATTTTCCTAAGAAAAACAAAGCTAGATAGCCACAAAGACATGTACAAGTTTTATTCAGAGTAGCCAAATACTGGAAACAACTCATTTGTCTCATTGGAAAAATGGATAAAATACTCTGCATTAAATGAAGAACTACAGTTTAATTCACTGTTAGGATGAATTTCAAAAACATACAGGATGAAAGAAGCAAGACAGTACAAATTGATACAACTATTGGTCTCTTCCCATTCAGAGGAGAGGAGAGTAAAGGAAGCCAAAGCGTCAAGGAAGAAAGTCCATCGAACTAGTGGCCCACATGAGCCACAGCCTGAGACTGTAAGAACTAATTGGTACCCGGCTACCATCATCTACCATTTAGACAAGGGACACTGAAAAATGTCTGTCAGAGTGGGTTAAAAATGTAGAAAGTAGTGTGCTCTGCAGAGCAGTCCACTACACGAGACCAAATGGTCAACATTTATACAAGCAAAGATGAGAAGCCAAGGTTGGGGGGCAGGGAAACGGGGTGGATCCAGGTGGGGCAGGGAGGGGGGAAATGTTGAGAGTGCTGACACATTGTGTCGATTGTAACCAGCGTCACCGGAGAGTGCTGACACATTGTGTCGATTGTAACCAAATGATTTGTGTATGAATTGTTGAATGGGAATCAAATTTGTGGTGCAAATTTTCACTTAGAACACAGTAAAATCTTTTAAACAGCACACACACTATGGTTTTACCAGTAGGCAGAGCTAATGAGTGGTGATCACCCAGCTGAGTGGTGGTTGGCAAAGGAGGCTGGGGCTGACTAGAAACAGCATGAGGAGCTTTCTTGATAGCGGTTTTGGCCGGCTGGTTGAACGCATTTGCCACAATGCATGGGAGCGTTAACAGTTAAGATCTGCATTTCTCTGCAGAAAAGATACCTTATTCTATTGCATGCAAATTATTTTACATGTACACACGCACTCTAAATCTTGGCCTTTCTGGTTGAAGTACTTTGAATCGGTACCACTGGCCTTTTCTGCTTATTAGTTGCATTATCACTGGTAAAATAATCTTTTGTAATTGTAGAATTCTCTGTAAGAAAAGAACAAACAAAAACAAAAACAGGCATTCTTGACCATCATAACTGTGTGGTTATTGACTGCTTCGCCCTATTCCCACCGGGCTTGCCATGCTCTCCTGCCCTTCCAGAACCTGGCTGAGGTAATTGACTGAGTGAATGAATTGCCTGAGACAAACGTGCTGTTGTTAGGTGCCGTCGAGGCAGTTCCCACTCATAGTGGTCCTAAGTACAACACCATCGCCTGGACCCGCACCGTCCTCTCAGTTGTTCTGATGGTTAAGCCCTTGGTTGCAGCCACTGTGTTACTCTTTCTTGCCCAGAGTTGTCTCTTTTTTCACGGCCCTCTACCAAACACAGTGTAACTTTCCAGGACTGATCTCTTGACATGTCCAGTGTACACGAGACAAAGTCTTGCCGTCCTTGTCTCTGAGGAGCTTTCTGGCTGTACTTCTTCCAAGACAGATGTTTGTTCTTTTGGCTGTCGATAGTACTTTGAATATTCTTCCCCAGGACTATAATTCAGATACACTAACTCTTCGTTGGTCTTCCTTATTCAGGGTACAACTGTCATATGAATATGAGGAGATTGAAAATACCATGGTTTGAGTCAGGGGCAAGAAAATACCAGAAGCGGTATCCTTTCTCTGCAGTACTTTATAAAGAGGTCTTGTGCAGCAGATGCAATGACCCAGTGCAATGGGTCAGTTTCTTTATTTATCTCTTTATTGCTGCTTTCGTTAGTGTTGATTGTAGAACCAAGGAACATGAAATCCTTGACAACTTCAGTATTTTCCCAGTTGATCATGCTGCCTGTTGGTCCACTGGTGAGGAGTTCAGTCTTCTTTACGTTGTTGAGTTGTGATCCACACGGAGGCTGCAGTCCTTGATCGTCACCAGTTAGTGCTTCCAGTCCTCCTCGCTCTCAGTCAGCCAAAGACAGGAAACAACTGATGCTCTGGGAAGAAGGAGGGACGCAAGTAGCAGCTGTGGCGTTTCAGTTCATCTTCCACTGAAGATTGTAGCTGAGTGGAGCCTTTGAGCTCTTGTACTGCAATGACGGTGCCGTGAGATGATATCTTAGTACTTTGGGACCAGCGCTCTCCTGACTTGGGGGGAGCATTTACCTCCGCTCTTCGTACTTTTGTGACCTTGGAATAATGCAGGGATCCTTGTGGCGACACTTTATATTTTGGGGACTTCTTCCTCCACCATACTCCCCACCCCCTCCTATCTACCAGTATGAAGTATTGTTACCTTTTGGGCTTGGGTAGTGGGTTTCAGAGGATAGGGAGTTTGAGAGGCTTAGGTCTACTTTCAAATTCAAATATTGCAACTCACTAGTTTAGTGAACTTTGGCGAATTTCTTAATTTCTCAGAGCCTTATTTTTCTCGGGTATAGCAGCTAATGTAATAACTCTGCCTTTGTGGGGTTGATGTGGGACTGCAGCTTGCTGTCTGTAGAGGCTGGGAGAGCACTTTGTTGGTGGCAGGCAGCCAGTGGCATTGTGACGATTGCAGGCTCTGGTCAGTCGGGAGTGAAAAGGACTGAAATGTATAGTGATTCTTCTTCGTAATTCTGTGGTAATTGTTGCAGGTTTGGCGTGTTTCAGAACTGTTAGGTGCCATTGAGCCCATTCTGATTCATAGTGATCCTGTGAATGCAGTAGACTGAAACTCTGCTTAGTCCCACGCCCTCCTCACAGTGGTTGATTGAACCCTTCCATCTGTCTTGTGAAGGGTGTTCCTCTTTTTTGTTGACCCCTCTGCCTTCCCTGGCACGATCGTCTTCTCTGGGGATTAGTCCCTCCTGATAACATGTCCAGAGTACCCAAGATGAAGGCTCATCATTCTCATTTCCACTAAGACAGATTTGTTCATTCTCGCAGCCCCAAGTCTGTTCAGCGTTCTTCACCTGTACACACAGTGTGAAGGCCTCGGTTCTTTGGTCTTCCTCACTTACGGCTAAGCCATTGCATGCACATGCGGTGATTGACAGTGCCAGGATTGAGGTCAGATGATGCGCTGTAGTGTCGGCAGAGTGACATCTTGGCTTTTTAACACTTAAAAACTAGGTCTTTTATAGCAGGTTTGCCCAGGAAAGTACGTCATTTCTTGACTTCCGTTTCCATGGGCATTGATGGCGGCTCCAAGGAAAAGGGGACCCTTGACAGCGTCAGGCTGTTTACCAGGACATTGCTTATCTGTCCACCGAAGAGGATTTTGGTTTCACGTCCAGGTGCAATTCACACTGAAGGCTGCGGTCTTGGGTCATCTTCAGGGCTTTAGAGGGTTTTATGCTCTAGAAGCCCTTCTCGTGTCCAGCAGGCAAGGCCGTGTCATCTGCACATCCCAGGCTGTGAGGGCTCTTCCCCTGGCCAGTGCTTTATCCTCCTCGTGACGTCCAGTGCTCGGATTACCTGCTCAGCATACAGATAGAATAAAATGGCAAACAGCCTGATTTAACCCAGATAGAGGCCTTTTCTGAAATTTACCCACATCGCCCTCATTCTGCTTGACCGACTGACTGCCTCTTGATTGATGTACAAGTTCCTCATGTACATAATGAAGTGCTCTGGGATTTTTATTCTTTGCAATATTATGCGTGATTTGTTACGATCCATACAGTTGAATGTTTAACCGTCTCATTAAGACACAATTAGACATCTTTATGGTGTTTTCAACTTTCAGCAAAGATCTATCTTTTGTTCCACACCCTCTTCTGAATTTGACCTGGATTTTTGGCAATGTCTTGTGGATGTACAGCTGCAACTGATTATTTTAAATTATCTCCAGCAAAATTTCACTTGCATGTCACATGTATGACATTGTTCGATAAGTTCTGTATTCTGTTGGATCACCTTTCCTTGGAAAGGGCACAAATATGTATCTCTTCCTTTGGCGAGGTAGCTATCTTCCAAATTTCTTGGCCTAGATGAGCAAGTGCTTCCAGGTGGCAGCTGTCTGTTGGAACATCTCAATTTGTCTTCTGTCAGTTCTTGCAACTTTGTCTTTTGCCAATGCCTTTGGTGCAGTGTGGACTTCTCCCTTCAGTTAAAAAAACTACTCAAAACCTTCCATTTCATTTCAGCTTTCTGTTCAGAGTTCTTCTAGTAAGCATTTGAAACTGACTCTGGAGGGTACAATTCAGAAGCAGACACAACTCAGTCAGTGGAAACATTTTTTTCATCAAACCTAAAAGAAAACAGAGTTATTTCTTGCCAAAATTGAAGATTTTAACTTAAAAGTTTTAATTAGAAAATAAAACAAAGGTATTTTAACAATATGAAATGATAGACAATTTTCCAATTAAAAAATGGCTATCTGAAACTAACTTAGTGCGGGGACTTCAATGAGGAATTCAGGTGACTTTGTATTGAATTATATTGGGAACTGACTTTAAAAAAATGATTTTTTAATATTTTAAGGTATAACAGGAAATTGGAACTCATTAGTTTTTCTCCTAGTATTTTTGTTTGTATATTTATTTTTTTAATATATTGACCAATACAGACCAGAGATACACGAGAAAGATGCACAACCTTTGAGGGAAGATTCCATTCTCTTTCAATTACATTTTCCACAAACATTTTTGAAGCCCTGTGTGTTCAGGAAGGATGTGATCTGAACAAGTACCTGTGTCTTTCACTGACAAAATCAACAAGTGCTAAGATTGTTGTCTTTTCTCAAAATGTAAAACATAATTGCCTTGTGTTAGAACAAGTGATCTCACAGGAACATTGATAATTTTGTCAAGTTCAGGAAGGGCAGGACTTTGGGAGCTGCTCGGGTGGGTGTGGCTTTCTGGAGCTTTTAGCCAGGTGACCAGCTAGGGCTATTGTTCTCTGAAGGCCTGCTGGGGCTGGGGCTGAAGGACTCCCTGGTGAGCTCATGCATGTGGCTTTTGACGGGAAGCTTCCTCGCCAGTTAGGCAGAGCATAGAGTTCCGCAAGCACACATGAGGGCCAACCCCTAGTTTGCACCTTGACTGGGAAGTTTGCTGTATTTCCCCTCCTGGACTCTCTCTCCTTTTGCATTTTCATCTCGGCAAGCTATCGACGCAGCTCTCTGTGCTAACCTGTTAAGTTCCAAGGTCCAGAGTCACCAACAGAAGCACGACTCTCACAGGCAGTGCATGGAACAAGGTTTTACTCCCACAGAGGAGGCAGAGCATGGGCAACTTCAACCGTGGGTGCTGGTGGCTCCATGGTCAGCAGGTAACTGCCTGCAGCTGACGCAGGGCTGAGGTTCTGCATCCATCCTCCTTGTGCTGTTGGGGAGGGACTCTTCCTTTCTGCAGGGAACCAGATCTAGAAGTGGGCTTGGCCCCGTGCTGTACATTGCACACTCTCAGCTAAGCAGTTCCTGGGAATGTTGACATGTGCTTAGGGCAGGAAAGAAGGGATATGCTGGTAGCTCACCAGCTGCTATGAGATGCCCTTTTGCTCACGACACCCTGGGAAAGGGAGTTGATCTCCCACACTCATCCTGTGCAAGAAGTTAAGTTGACACATCTGGTCCTTTTGTGGGTCAGAAGGAACGGGCTGGCTGTGTTTTGGACTGCCCACTTCCATAGTCCAGACTTCCTGAGACACCAGAAGACAAAAAATAAATGACTCCCTTGTCTGCCATCTATTCTGGACCTTGAGCTGCATAGCTGTAGGATGGTGCATGGCTCTGGTGGATGGCACTTCTGGACACGATTTGGGAGCTGAGCTCTTGGTTGACTCGTTCCGGGGACGATAGTGCGCTGCGTGTGGCTCAATCTGGTTAGGAAAGGTGGCTCTTCTGAAGCCCCAGGAGAAGCCTTTGTTCACCTGTACACTTACTGCGCACGTTTTCTCTCTTGTTACCCAATATTTGTTTTACGACCAAACTAGCCAAAATCATTGCCTTGGAGTCTGTGCTGACTCATAGTGACCCTATAGGACATGGTTGAATTGCCCCTGTGCTTTTTTGAGACTAACTCTTTACAGGAGTAGAGAACTTCATCTCTTTTCCAGAGTGGCAGGTGGTTTTGAACTGCTGACTTTATGGCTAGCAGCTCAATGCATAACCACTACGCCACCAGGGCTCCTCAAATCTCTCTGACCATTTTGTACATTGATGCCATGCATGTTTGACAGTAACAGATGCAAAGTGCAAGGCGCTATTAAGGTGAATTGTCACTTTGACTTGGCCATGATGCTCAGTGGCTGGCAGTTTTATAATGATGTCATTTAGCAGTGGTGTAACAAAATAATCATTCTTTATTTTGTCATCTGATGTGCTTACCTTTGATTTTTGCATAATGCCGACTTTTACATAACAACTCAGCTGTTTTTTGAACCCTAACTATGTTGACAAGTGAGGATTGGGCGTAACTGTCTATGGTCAGACCTGAGAGCTCACAGATTTATACCTAGGAGCCCAACTCCCCCACTCCACCTGTGTGTGCCCTGTGAACCTGGTCTAAGATGACTTCTTCATCGTGACCTTGGGAATACGGCGTATTTGGTCACGGAGCTGCCCACATCTTGCACCAGGTCCTGTCTGTGATGCTTTCTGGTTTTCTCCTGATGTTGGAGGTGTGCCCTTTCATACACAGCCTCTCCCCAGCACGGCACTGACTGCTGCTCTTTCATTCTCAGTGCTGGCTTGCCCATAGTGGCTCTGATCTCTGCAAAGTACAGGGAGCTTTCAACCGCCAACACCGTGTCGGGGCTGCGTCTCTCCACTCTAAAGAGTCCTGATGGTGCTGGAGGCTAGGTGTTTGGCTGCTAGCTGCAAGGTTAACAGTTCAAACCTCCCAGCCACTCCACAGGAGAAAGATGATCTTGCTCCCATCAAGATGAACAGTCTTGGAAATCATATAAGGTTGCCATGAGTCGCTCCGTTATGAACATGTTGGACTCTTCAGACAGGATTTTATCCGAGTTTCTCTTTCTGGTGAGTGGAGGTAGTATTTGTTTTCTGGTTGTGCTGTGTCTTTTCCCCCCCACAAAAACGTTCTGTTAGTTAACCCAATTATTGTAGTGTGTGGAATGGAGAGATGTTTGAAATTTGAACTCCCCCACTGTACTTTTCATTTTATAATGAAACAATGTTCAACTTCCCTTGTGGTAAGAGCTCTCTTGTTAATATCCTAGCACAGCGCTTGCTTCATTTTGGGTACCTGGTAAATGTTGCACTGTATGTAACAATGAGGATCCAGTGGCTGTAACAAGAATACTGTGTCTGAGCATGGATAGAGAGCCAGTGAATAATAGTAGTAGCCCCTAATGCTACGGGTTCCCTCTCACGACTCTTTTGCCATCTATTTTGAAAACCTTTTCTGACCTTCTAGGTGCCCCTCCCTAGTCTTCCCTCAGCAGTCTGCACCTACCTCTTTCCAAGGACCTCCCAGTCCCACTAGAATGGTACAATCTGGGCAGAATTTTTATTGATTTCTGTTATCCTCGGGGTCTAGTTTAAGACTTGACACAACATGGACACTTGTTACCATTACCACTATTTTGTTAGACATTTAATTTTTCTTAAATCTTTAGCTCTAAAAATGAGAGTATTGAAGAAAGGCTATTGAGAGGGTATAAACAAGTTAACAATATCCCAGATGGCTCTGATTTCAAGGGCTAAAAATATGGTTTTTATTCCTAATTGCTTGCATAAATATGTTGACTAACCTTCCTAAAGAAAGTGAGCAGATTAGGTAATTTGGAGGTCAGTGTACCACAGAACTCCAAAATAAACCTGTCCATCTGTGTATACACACATACACGTAGGTTTTCCCTGAACATTACTAAGCCTCTGGCCAGCAGGAGTGTCTTTGGCTACACCAAGAAGAAAGGAAAAAAGAGAGAGAGATGGGGGAGGAAAACCACGACAAAACCCCACATGAGCTGTCAGCGTAGCTAAGGATGCCATATGGTATCTTGACTCAACCATGATTCAACTGCACTTTGTTGAGAGAGCATCAATTAAGTTTCGCTATAAAAATAGCTTTCTGAGTGTGATGGCAGTTCCCTTTATTGTTACCTATGCCGTGAGCTAGAACACCACATGGAACTCTTGGGTAAGGTGTTCTGACTCAACTTCACAACCCAGAGTGGTCAGTGGAAGCCGGCCCGCACATTCATTATCTTAAACGGATAATGCAGAGAGGAAGGGAGAACCAGCATCTCAAAATAAATACAGTTAGACTTGTGACCAGCTTGCTCCTTCCAGTCTTTTGTAGTGGTTCCTGGATGCGCTAGACTGTGGGCGAGGCAAAGGCAAGAGACACCCAGACAGACCCAACCCCTCTCTGGATGCAACTCTAGGGAAGTCATACTAGACTTATGATGAACATGTTACTGAATTGTGTGTATGTGAAGATTGTAGAATTAGTATGAATGGGCGCGTGGGCGTGCGCGCGCGCACACACTCACACACACACACACACACCACAAAATCACCTGTAAGCAAGCTGTTCTCATTACAGCATACACTGAGGAGTTTACATACGTATATAGTGCTTAGGATGGTACCTGGCACATATGAAACACCATTTAAGTGTTAGCTGCTCTTGTCATCTTTTCAAAAATGACAAAACTTTATGGGAAGACTGACTTAAAGGGGAAGATATACCATTATATGATAGGACGGTGAAGAAATGGTGTGGAAACCATATCTGATCTCTGGCTCCAGAATGAAGAAGGACAAGCTGCCCCAGGATGATTCCCAGGAGGCAGAAGTGAGGCATGCCTCTGCCTTCATTCTTCTTTACCCTGTTCAGACACGAACCATTCCACCCCTGCACTCCACTTCTCAGCTGAGCTGACCGTCTGTGCAATGGCCACACAAAACTCACAGACACTCCTTATCATGGTGGGGCTTCTTAGGGACGCTAGCAGGTTACAGAAGGTTAAGGATACAGTTCTTTTGCCGCAGTGCTTCTTCACATCCTTGCTGGCCGGCAGGTCTCTCTCCGGTCCTTGACTTCTGCCCTGTTAGGGAAAGTGTTACAAAGTTCCTTAAACTCTTATCAGTGCCCCAAAGGCACCCCACTCTGTACAAGCCAGCCTCTGTCCAAAGCTTTCCTTGTTGTGTGGTCCAGGAAACCTGCTGCTCTGCCTCACAGTCTTGGTGCTGCTCCTCGGCTGCCTCTTCACACTGGAATCTGGGAGACCCTTTTTCCTGGTTCTTCTCGCATTGTTGCATGGTCTATGTTATATGGTACAAAAATAAATAAAAACGAAAACAAACCCATCAATGCTTATAGAGACATCAACCCTCCCCAGGTTGATCTGTATGTAGATCACTCAAGATAAAAACTCAACAGGGTTGTTGTTAGGACTCTTACAAGCTGCTTCCCTAACTGTGTACCTTTTCTCTCATTCTGTGCCCTTTTCTTCCCTTTCAGGTTTTGTGTATACTCTTCTGACCCCCAACTCTTACTCCTTCCCTTGGGCCTCCAGCAAAGTCCCCTATTTCCTTAACTTCTCCGAACAATCCTCGTATCCTTTTGATCTAAGTGAAATGTAGCTCTCTTCTGAGGTCCTGCCTTTCACAGTGGGAAGTCTTAGATGTGGGAGCCGGTTTCTCGTATAGGCCATGTTCTACTTGTATTGAAGATGTTGTAGGCAGTGGCCTTGATTGTTATTGCTGCTTTCAGACCTTTTTCGCCCCAAAACTCCTCCAACTTTAATCTCATGTTATCAGACCATAACACCTATTACACCACTTTTGAGTGAAAAGAAAAATTGGTGAGTAACTGCACCCCCTTCTGGGAAGAATTTAGCCCTAGTTCGATGTTACTCTTACATAGCTTGTGTTTTTATTGTTGGGAGTCTTAGGATCCGTTCCAACTCAGTGATGCTGCAGGAGTTCTGGTGGCATTGTAAGTTAGGTGTTGAGCTTCTATGAGGTTGCTGGGTCAAATACATCAGCCATTCTGCAAGAGAAAGCTGAGACTATCTACTTGTGTAAAAATTTACCATCTTGGAAAAACCCTATAGAGAGTCACTATGAGTCAAAATCAAGTGGATGACAATGGGCTTGGATTTTTTTTTTTTTTAACAAAGCGACGCTGTAGGGTAGAGTTAAATTGCCCTATAGAGTTTCCTGGGTTGTAACCCTTGTGGGAACAAATTTCCAGGTCTCTTCTCCAGCAGAGTGGCTTGTGGGTTCAAATCACTGTGCCACCAGAGTTTGTTTCTCATATCTTTGGTCTTGGTTATTTCAGTATTTTATATGGATATCCTTTTCCCTGGCCTCTTATTTCTTTGACTTGCCCTCTATGAGCTTGACCTCCACCCCATATCAACCATACATCGTCATGCTCTGCCTCCCCTTATAATCCCCTTATAATCACAAGTTCCTACAGAACTTGTTTCAAACAGCCTATTCAATGGTGACTATGCCTTTTACCTTTCTATCCTGTTAGCTCAAGGACTCTTACCCTAACAGTCTTTGACCACCTGGGCTGGCAGTTATCCCAGTTCACTGCCCTTTCTGTTCTTCATGTTCACATTTCTGATCTTCACCAAGTTTAGTTTCTTAAACAAGAATAAAAGTATTTGTGGCAGTTACATAATCTGGTGTCAGTTTGAGAGGATTATGAGTGAAGGGGTAGAGTCTGGTCTGTCAATCAAGACATAACCAGTGAAGGCTGTGTGTGGGTATGGCCTTCTGAGAATTCTGGGAACTCCTGTATTTCCTCCTTGGAGGCAGGAGACACCTCTCTCTCTGCTCACTCCCTGAGAGATGCTCTACTGACAAGACATGTGGAGCTATACCCTGGGAGCCAAGAGAAGCCACATGGACCTACCCTGATGCAAACAGATCTCTGGAGCCACATAGAGGCTCGGGCCAGCACTGAGATGGATGTTTACAGCGCCATTGGATCCACAAGACTTCCAACCCAACGGCCTGTGATCCTTCTGCATTCAGCATCATTGCATGTATTTCGTGAGTCTGAAGAGGACTTTATAGATTGGTGTCAGACATATGGGCTAATATTGGACTTATGGACTTGATTTGGACTGGGATGTTTTCTCAATATATTTAACTGCTTTTGCATATAAAGCTCTTTCTCATACACATATGAGTCTCCCTAGATTTGTTCCTCTAGTCAGCCTTGATTAACACAGTAATCCATTGTATGTGGCTGCAACTCTTCTCTCTAACTCAGTCACACTTGCCCAGTAAAGCTCTGACTATACATTTTCTCTTGGATTTTGAATGGGTTCCTCAAACTTGACAAATCTAGAACCAAGTGAGAGCCTACCACCCCCAAATACCCAAGTGCAGCCTTCCACATTTCAGTAAACAGCAAATCCATGGTTTACAGTAGCCTCCTAACTGGTTTCTTGGTCCTCTTTCTACCCCTGTGATCAGTTCGTGTGTGTGTGTGTGTGTGTGTGTGTGTGTGTGTGATCAGTTCTTTACAGATCAGCTGGGGAGTAGTCTTTTAAAATGTATGTTGAGTGATGTCACTTCTCTACTTACATACCAGTGGCTTCACATCAGGAGAAAAACTGAAATCCTTTTGATGGTTCATGGAACCTGTGCACGGTAGCTCCATCCTGTCTCTGACTCATGTTGCTATGCCTTTGTTCACTGGCTGGCATTCAGGCTCTCTCCTTTTCTTTCTTTTTTTTTTTTTTAAACATTTTATTAGGGGCTCATACAACTGTTATCCCAATCCATACACACATCAATTGTGTAAAGCGTATTTGTACATCATTTCTCAAAACATTTCTCAAAACATTTTCTCTCCATTTAAACCCCCGACATTAGGTCCTCATTTTTCCCCTCCCTCCCCGCTCCCCCTCCCACATGAGCCCTTGATAGTTTATAAATGGGTATTTTGTCATATCTTGCCTGGGCTCTCTCCTTTTCCCCAGGACAGGCTAGATCTGCTTTTGCTGTCCACAAGCTCTTCCAGGGGGATGTGTAATTTGCTGCTTCATCATCATCTTGGGCTCGGTGCTCAACTATTACTTTTTAATAAGGTTTCTTTGTAGTCAACTTTCTGCACCCCCACCCCCAAATTCCCGGCACCCATTCTTTTTCCTGTACCTGTAGTTTTCTCCTTCGAGGATGATGTATCAGTGGCTGTGCAGGCACTGTACCAGAATATACCGAGTCACTGTACCAAAAAGAACTGGTCGACATTCAACTTGAAATCCGATTTCAAGAGGGAGCATATAAGCAAGAACCAATGGTACTGAAGGAAGAGGCTGGAGCTGTACTAAAAGCATTAGCCAAGAACAGCCTCCAGACATTGACAGAACACCAATCGAAATGTTTCAACAAGCTGATGAAGCACTGGAACCACTCACTCTTCTGTGTCAGGAAACTCGGAAGTCAACTACTTGGCCAAGTGTCATATTTGTACCCATTCCAAAGACAAGTGACCTGACAGAATGCTCAAATTACAGAACTGTTATATCAATAATATTATATTCGAGTACAGTTTTGCTGAAGAGCATCCAACAACGGTTGCAGCAGTGTATTGATGGAACCGCCAGAGATTCAGGCTGGTGTCAGCAGAGGACATGGAACAAGGGGTGTCATTGCTGATGTCAGATGGAAAGCTGAAAGCCGAGACTACTAGAAAGATACTATGTTTGATTGACTCTATAAAAGTATTCACCTTAGGTGGATCATAACAACGTATGGATAACCTTGAGAAGAACAAGAATTCCAGAACACCTCATTGTGATCATTGGAACTTGTACATGGATCCAGAGGCAGTTGTGGGAACAGAAAAGGCATAATACTGCATGGTTTGAAATCAGGAACGTGTGTCAGGCTTATACCCTCTCGTCATACTTGTCTGTGCTGAGCACATCATCAGAGATGCTCTTGGCTCATGTGAAGAAGCATGTGGCATCAGGACTGGCGGGAGGCTTACTGACCACCCGAACCAGGCAGATGACACAACCTTGTGTGCTGACAGTTTTCAGATTCTATTGGATCTATTCTAGATCTTTCGCTGTTTTTGTGAATTTTAGAAGAAGTTTGTCAATTTTGCCATCAAATCCTTTAGAACTTTTTCATTGGGCTGCACTGGATCTGTAGAACAGCTTGGAAATAATGATAAGTTTTTGGCAAACATTGATTCTTCTTGTTCATGATATATTTCTGCTTTCCTAGATCTTTGATTTTTTTTCATCTGTATATTAAAAATTTCAGCATACGTGTATCTTGTTAGATTTATATCCAAGTATTTAATGTTATAAAGTGGTAAAGTTTACAAAATCCAATTGTTCAATTCAAGTATACAGAAGTACAGTTCATAGTGTATGTTTTCTGCTGAATAACTTTGTTGAATTTATGTATTAATTCTAATAGGTTTTTGGGTTTTTTTGATTCTTGGAAATTATCTACCTAGATTTTATTTCTCTTCATTTGGGTGCATTTATTTCATTTTCTTACCGTACTACATTGAATAAGAACTCCTGTTGGGTGTTGAGCAGGAGTGGCAGTGATGGCCATCGTTATTCCTAATCTTATGAGGACAACATTCATTCTCTCACCAGTAACTAAGATGTTAGGTAGACTTTTTGGGTAAATATCCTTTATCACTTATTTCTTATCTGTTTCTAGTTTGCTAAAAGTTGTTTTCTTCATGAAAGGATGTTGAATTTTGTCAGATGGATTTTTTTGCATTTAGTAGACATTCAAAGGAGCCCTGATGGTGTAGTGGCTATGCATTGCTCTGCGATCTTCAAGGTCATCCGTTCAAAACCACCAACTCTGCAGGAGAAAGACAGGACTTTCTACTGCTGTAAACAGTTAAAAGAGTCCCAGAAACTCACAGGGCAGTTTTAGCCTGTCCTATAAGGTCGCTGTGAGTCAGCATCAACTCAATGGCAGTGAGAGTTGTTATTTCCTCTGTTGGCAACAGTGAATTACTTTGTTTAAATTTCTAATTGGACCAGCTTTTCCTTCCCAGGGTAAAGCACAAGTGGTTACCATACATCACCCTATTTATCTATTGCTGTGTTCACTTTGCTCATATTTGGTGAGGATTTGTGCCTGTGTGTTCTTTTTCTTGTAATGTTGCCAGGTTTTTGGTGTTTGGCCTCATAAATGAGGGAAGTTTTCTGGCCTCGTATTTTCTGGAAGAATTGGAGTAGAATTAGTATTATCTTTCCCTTAACTGTCTGGTAGTGTTTGCATTCGAAGTCATCTGGGCATGAAGTTTTTTATATTGGAAGGTTTTAATCTACAAATTCGGTTTCTTTAATAGCTGCACATCTTTTGAGTGACAGTTTTTCTTGATTACGTTTGGTAGTCATATCTCTCAAGGGGTTGGTTCTAAGTTTTATTCATCTAAGTTGTTGAGCTTGTGGATTTACTTGTTTGTAATATCCCCTTAGCCTTTTGATGTCTGTGGAGTAATTTTATTCCTAGCTTTGCCAAAAGATTACTTTATGGTCTGTCTCTGTCAAGTTTTATCAATTTTCTTGGTCTTTTCTAATACATAGTTTTCATTTTTATTTGACTCTTTTTCAGTTTGCAGTTCCTTGGACTCCTGCCCAGTATTATTTCATTTCTACTGCTGTTGAAGGACCCATCCTGTTCTTATTTCTTGATAGGAAAGCTTAGAGCCATTGATATGGGACCCTTTCATTTCTGTATAATCAATTAATGCCATACATTTCTCTTGTAAGCATGGCTTCTGCTTTGCCCTGTGACTTTTTTAAGGTGTTTTCAGTTTTTCTGATTTTGTTCAATTAAAAATACCTCCTTTTTTTTCCCTTCATGAGTCTCTCTTTGATCCATTGGGTTATTTATGCTGTTTAATTTAAAAATATTTGGGTATGTGCTAGCTAGCCTTCTGGGTTGATTTCTGGCTTAATTCTGTTATGGTCAGAGGACATTCTTTGTGTGACTTCAGTGTTTAAATTTGTTAAGATTTGCCTTACAGACCACAGCATGGCCCATCTTGGCGAATGTTCCACATGCACTTCAGAAGAACTTGGGTTTTCCTGGCACTGGGCGGTGCATTCTGTAAACATCAGCCGGGTCAAGTTGGTTGATAGTGTTGTTCAGATCATTATAACCTTGCTGCTGTTGTGTTTGTTCTGATGAGAGAGGAAGTTCAGATGTGGTGAGGACCATGGCCTTGGGGAGGCATGGAGTGGTTTGGGGTTGGGAGAGGACCCGTGGGCCTGACCCACCACCTGTTTTTAAAATGTTTTATTTTTCTATGGCTCCTAATTTAAGAATGGATTTTACATTTCTAAAGAGTTGGGAGGGTTAAGAAACCCCAAAGAATCATACTATTTCATGATTCACGAAGGTGCTCTGAACCTTTGACTTCACTATCACAGGAAGAGTTTGACAGGAACCCAGTGCTGGCTGCGGTGGGCTGCCGTGCGGCACTGAGGAGGGTGACCAACCCTCTGGCCCGGCAGCCTGAAGTCTTCACTCTCCTGTCCAGCAAAATGGGTTGGGCTGGGTTTTCAGGGACAGAGGAGAAACCAAGAAGCAAACCGGCCCCGTTGATTCTGACTCATAGCACCCTTACAGCACAGGGTATAACTGCCCCATAGAGCTTCTGAGACTCTCCCATCTTGATGGCAATAGGTAGCCTCACTGTTCTTGTTCAGAGGAGCTGGTGGGTTTGAACTAATGACCTTGTGGTTAGCATCCCAGTACTTCAGCCACCACATTACCGCAGGAAGAGGTGTGTGTGAAAGGGAGAGATTTGAGGTCTGCAGAGATGAAGTTCAAACTTCTGCCTCAGGCTAGTTCTGTCAGGAGATTGAGATGTTTTCACTTTCTGTTTTGTTCATTCCAGCCCACTCAAATTAGAAAGCAGGAGGGCTTAGGGTTTGTAATAACAGCCAGTGGTTGGAGTTTTCATTCCTACACTAGTGTGCATTTTAATAGCTTATCTCAGTGACAGTGGCTGAACGCCTCTAAACCTCATGATGCCAGTTTTTAAGGAAACCTAAGGTCTGAGGGTAAATCTTGTAAGGAGTATGAAGACCTCACTTGTAGCATTCTGGGAATTAGCATTTACTTTGATTTCACTGAGCACGCCCACCGGGTGAATTCACTGTCAGACTTGGAGTCTCACTGGAGGCCTGGCCACGCAGTTAGCTGCATAGGATCACTGATCCTTGGCTGTAATTTTATTCAAACAGGGCATGCCAAGAGTAAACCTGCAGATCTGTTGAAACTTGAAGTTCCATCTTTTGTCAGAAATTCAAAGTTTTTCTTCTTTTTTTTGGTGGTGGTGGCGGCGGCCTGTTCTGTAATGTAACATTTCATTTACACATTGTCTTCAGGGTATGCATTCCTCTCTAATAGGAATGTCTTACGGTTGAATTTTAATTCCCCTTGTAAGTACCTTCTGCCTTCTGTGAATGAAGTAGCTAAGCTTTTTAAAGTCTTTGTGGATATTTTTTGTTGGCCTGGTGAAAGCAGAAGTGACCGCAAGTATTATTACTATTCACATGTATAATGTAAGGACAAGTGCCTGCGCTTCGAGAGCCAGTTCATTGTTGTTCATCGTTACACAACCTTACACTGTGCTTCTTGACAGAGTGCATCGGATTTGCAAGATGAGTAAATTAGCATCTGTCTTGGTTGGGGTGTGGGCGGGGGTGGGGGGGGTGGGGGGTGGGAGGCAGTTTAAAAACAAAATGCTTGCTCTTGGATGCAGCAGTTCTGTTTTTCAAATCAAACAAACAAGCCCAATGCCACCGAGTGGATTGCAACTCACAATGACACTCTGAGTCTAAGACAAAGTAAAAGGGCGCCCACCTGGCACATCTTTCTCCCCCTGGGGAGCTGGTGGGTTCGTACCACAGACGGCTCTGGTTAACACTGCAGCCCCGCACCA